>NC_137065.1:17424025-17811525 GCF_032717465.1 Coenobita brevimanus | reverse complement strand
GGAATAACTGAAACGAAATGAAGAGATGAGAGTGTGAGAGAATGGGAGTATGGATGGGGTAGATGTGCAGGAGTAGGTGAGAATGAGAGGGCAAAAGGAGTATGTATAGTTGTGAGTAAAAGATGTAAGAAGAGCATAAGAGAGTATGGATCAGTTGGGTCAAGGATTGTCTGGGTAAGATTGAAAGTTGGAATACAAATGTGGGCGATTGTGTTTGTGTATGCTCCAACGCAAGATCGTGCAAGCAGAGTGAGAGAAGAGTTCTGGACAAATGTGGAAGTGTGCATGGAAAAGTTTGGAAGCAATGAGAGAGTGTTTTTGATCGGTGATATGAATGGTAAAGTAGGGAATGTGAAGGTGGATGGAATAGTTGGTGAGTGAGGGGTGCCTGCTGAAATAGATGAGAACGGCAGTGCGTCAGTGGACATTTGTGCTGGAAGGGGGTTGGTGATAGCCAATACCCTCTTCAGGCACAAAATGATCCACAGGTATACATGGCGAGTGATGAGAAGGATGGGTGGTGAACTGAATGAAAGGAAGGCAATGATTGATTATGTGTGTGTGGATGAAAGGATGCAAAAATGTGTAATGGATGCAAGAGCTTGTAGATGTTGGGGGAGTGGACTTTCTGACCACTATCTGGTGGTGGCCAGAATCAACGTCCAATTAGGATGGAGAAATAGAAGAAGGGAGGGACGGGAAGAAGGAGTATTTGAGAGGAGAGTGGAAAGGTTACAAGAGGATGAGAAAAAGGCAGAGTATAAGAGAGAAGTGGAGGAACGATTGGGCAAATATGAATTGGAGCAGATGGGGGACGTGGAAGGTGTGTGCAGGATATTTACAGAAGAAATATGTGCAGCATGTGATGTGGTGTGTGGGATGAAGAAAAGACGGAGGGGGGTGCAAGGAACAGCGTGGTGGAATGAAGAGGTAAAACAAGCTGTGGCACAAAAGAAGAAAGCATACAATGAATGGATGAGAAATAGGGGCGTGGAAGAAATTGATAGGCGGAAGAGAGAGTTATATGTAGAAAGAAAGAAAGAGGTGAAAAGATTAGTAAAAGAGACTAAGAAGAGAGCAGATGAGGAATTGGAAGGAACTTGAGTGTAAAGCGGAGGGACTTTAAGAAAATGTTCTGGAAAGAGGTGAAAAGAGTAAGACAGGGTGGAAGTGAAGTTAGCAGCAGAGTCAAAGATAAAAATGGTAGATTACTAGTGGAGAAGGGAGAAAAAGTGAGCAGATGGAGAGAACACTTTAAGGATTTGTTGAATATACAGGATGGAAGTAATGCGAGTATAAGTGGCTGGGGAATGGGTGGGAGGAGGAGGGAGGTGAGAAGACAGGAAGAAATCAGTAGGATAGAAGTTGTGGAAGCAATGAAGAAAGTTAAAAAGAGGAAAGCCCCAGGAATTGATGGAGTGTGTGGTGAAATGCTGAAGTATGGGGGAGAGATAGTAGTAGAATGGATGTGGAAAATGTGCAGATTGGCCTGGGAGGAAGGTAGATTCCCGGAGGATTGGAAGTCAGGTATAAATATTCCCTTGTACAAAGGAAAAGGAGGAAAAAGAAGTGTGTGGTAATCACAGGGGCATCTGTCTTCTTAGTCTAATAGGAAAAGTGTATGGTAGGATACAAATTGACAGAGTTAGAGAAGGAACAGGAATTCGTTGGAGAAGAACAGGGAGGCTTTAGGAAGGGAAGAGGTTGTGTAGATCAGATATTCATTCTTAGATATTTAGTGGAAAAGTTTCTAGAGAAGAGAAAGAAGTTGTATGTGGCTTCCATGGATTTGGAGAAAGCATATGACAGGGTGGATAGACAAGGATTGTGGAAAGTATTAAGAATATATGGAGTAGATGGGAAGTTGTTGAATGCTGTGAAGAGTATGTATGATGGTGCTAAGGCTGCAGTGGGTGTGGATGGTGAACTGAGTGAATTTTTCTCTTTGAATGTTGGGTTGAAACAGGGATGTGTCATGTCTCCATGGTTGTTAAGTCTGTACGTGGATGGGGTAATAAAAGATGTACAAGGACGGGTAGTGGATGTTGGAGTGGTCCTGGTGAGAGAGGGTAGTGTTTGGAAACTCCTTGTACTGTTGTTTGCAGATAATACTGTGTTGTTGAGTGAAGACAAAGGAGAGCTGCAAGGCTTGGTGGATGAGTTTGGGAGAGTGTGTAAGAAACGGAATCTAAAGGTGAATGTTGGGAAGAGTAAAGTGATGGTCTTTGAGAGAGGTGAAGTCAGTGAATGTACAGCGAGGTTGGATGGTAAGGAATTGGAAAATGTGAGTACGTTTAAGTAGTTGGGTAGTGTGATGAGTAAGGATGGAGGTTTGGAGGGTGAAGTGCTTGAAAGTGTACAGCAGGGAAGAAAGGTTGCTGGTTCTTTGAAACCCATGATAAGAAACAGGGAAGTGCGCATGGAAGTGAAACAGTTACTACATGACAGTATTGTGATACCAACTCTAACATATGGAAGTGAAACTTGGACGTTGCTGGAAGGATACAAGTCAAGAGTGAGAGCAGTGGAAATGAGTTATTTAAGAGGAGCCTGTGGAGTCACATGGAGAGACAGGCTGGCGAATGAGGATATAAAGGAGCGTTGTGGTGTGGATGTGGATGTGATAGGAAGCGTTATGAGGAACACACTGAGGTGGTTTGGCCATGTGGAGAGGATGGAGGGTGTAAGACTGATGAAGAGAGTGTATGTAAGTGAGGTGGAGGGGGGAAGAGGGAGGGGGAGGCCGAGGATGAGATGGAGGGATGGGGTGGAGAGGTATATGAGAGAGGGGGGTGTGAGTTGGGAGCGGGGCAGTGAAACGGCGGGGGACAGGGCAACTTGAAGACGATTTGTTTGCGGCCATCCCGAACGGGATTGAGGCATCTGGCAATAGATAGATAGATAGATAGAATAATAATAATAATGGTAATAATAATAATAATAATAATAATAATAAATAATAATAATAATAATAATTACAAGAGTATTAATAATAATTACAATAACATTTAAGATTATAATAATATTCATCATCATCATCATCATTATCTAATCCTCTCATGCCCCATGAGAAGAGTAGGAACCCGGGGTTAGGCATGTTGGTCCTGACGCTTAAGAGTGACCAGCCTGACTCATCCTTGAGTGGCATTACGTGAGCAATAAACCCCAACCACCCCTTGGATATAAATCTGTATAGGCTTAATCCAATTGGAGTGCCTTAGTTACCCACTAAACCACCAGGCTCTATAATTTGGTTATATGGTTGCCACCCATCGTGATAAATGATTTCCTGGTGTACAGGAAACCATGTGGCGTGTCACTCAGTGTAGAGTAACCCATAAGCAGAAGGAAGACGAAACAATGAAAGAAAAAAAATGACATTAGGAATATAGAGTTACCTGTAGGCATAAAGAAGAAGAAAGAATGAAGGAAAGCAAGACTGAAGAGGACGGAAGGAAAGAACGAACCCGAGAGCTGCACTACTTAGAGTGAGTGGATGGTGAGCGCCCTCACCTGCGATTACTAATAAAAATAATGATAATAATAATAATAATAATAATAATAATAATAATATTATTATTATTATTATTATTATTATTATTATTATTATTATTATTATTATTATTATTATTATTATTATTATTATTGTTATTATTATTATTATTATTATTTTTTTTATTATTATTATTATTATTATTATTATTCCATCCATCCATTCATCATCCAGTCCTACATTGCCCCATGAGGAGCGTAGGAGCCCGGGGCTAGGCAGTTGGTCCCGATATTTAAGATGAGAGTGACCAGCCTCACTCATCCCTGAGTAGCATTACATGATCAATCAACCCCAACCATCTCTTGGATATAAACCTTCACCGGCTCAATCCGATTGGAGTGCTTTAATTACCCACTAAACCACCAGGCGGCAAAATTTGGTTATATGATTACCACCCAGCATAGTAAATGGTTTCCCGGTGTACAGGAAACAATTTGGCATGCCACTCAGTGTAGAGTCACCCACAGGCAGAAGGAAGAGGAAAGAATGAAGGAAAGAAAGACTGAAAAGGGAGTGTAAAGTTACCCGTAGGCAGAATGACAAGGAAAGAATGAAGGAAAGACAGAAGAGCATGGAAGGAAACAAGGATGGAGAGGAAAGGGCAGACACCCAACTGCAGCACTACATCGAGTGAGTGGATGGTGGGCGCCCACACTTACCACTATTATTATTATTATTATTATTTTTTTTTTTATTATTATTATTTTTATTATTTGGCCATGCGAAAAGGATGGAGTGAGAAACTAACTAGGAGAGTGTGTATGAAGAGGAGGAAGGGAGAGGGTGGGGGAGCCGAGGATGAGATGGAGGGATGGAATAGAGAGGGATATGAGGGAGGGGAGTGTAAGTTGGAGGATGGGCAGGGAAATGGCCGGGGACAGAGCGATATGGGGCGATTTGTTTGTGGCCACCCCTTACGGGACTGAGGCGTCTGGCTATAGATGGATAGATAAATAATTTGATAGATAGATACATACAATATTATTATTTTAGCACGAGAGAAGGGCCTTCGGTTAAACAAACACGTTTGGTTGTAGCAAGGATGGAATATAACGACTTTGCCATAAGGAAACAATGAATTTATAACCTTGCCATTAACAGGGATCTACTCTAAATTGTGCTGATACCTTCCAGCAGGCAGGGCCAGATTTAGGTATAAGCTAAAGAAGCCATAGCATAGGGCCTCCCAGTCTGAAGGAGCCTTCCAAAGTTGGAATATTTTTTTCATTTGTTACTGTTTTATTTTGCTATATTTTAAAGTAATAATTTAATTAACCAAACCGCTGTAAAGATCTGTTATGCTTCTTGGCGGCATTCTTGTCAGGTTCAGTTGTTAACGTCTTATTCTCTGTTAACACTTGTCAGATACAGCCTCTACAGCTTCCTAATGTTTTGGGCCTCATGTCTACATCCGACCGTCCTATCTGATACAAGATTTTGCGTTTATTCTTGCTATTTCGATATTTATTTTAAGAGATTGTCCTATTAGTGACTGGGTTACAGAAGACTATCTAATCTGTTCAGTTTGAGAAGTCTCTCTTAAATACTGAAAACAGCTGTCTTGAAGCAACAAGAATATAATCAAATGTACCTTACTTCGCTGAAGGGGTGAAATCGTGTGAAGGTCATAGGATGGAAATGAAAATGTTGCGCTGACGGGGTGATGGTGATCGGAGGTTCTGAACGGAAACAGAATCAGAACTTATGCAAAGGCTCTTATGCCTTACTCTCAGCTAAATTTAATCGCATGGCGTTTGCAGAAATTCATCATTAGACTTGCTCTGATACAAGAGCGATAATGGTGATAATTTTAACACGCAGGCTCCTATATCTCACTCTCAGCCGTAAAAACACGCCAAACGTTGGTTGGAATACAATACTGTTATTGTCCTGACCATGAGAAAGCATTAATAATTCAGAATGACGATGACATACTCTCAGGTGAATTAAATCTTTTCGCATTAAATGGATTAAAATCAGAGAGCAGCACCGACCACGACAGTGTAAATGACACCAGTTTTAACAGTAAGTCTCCTATGACTTACCTGGCAGAATAAAATCGTCTGGTGGTAGCTGGAGTTGATAACTGGATTGTCCAGACCATGAGAGGACTAATCGCAGCATCAGTAACTCTCAGGCCCCAGACTCACTCAGCTAAATAAAATCGTATAGGATTACCTGGACTACAGTACTGGAGTTAATGCTATCATGTGAGTGTTAATGGGTAAATGTTTCACCCTTGCCACGTACAAAACCTAAGTTCAGTTGCAGCAGCACTGCAATTTGCACAGGTGATGTCGTGACAGCCATCACACCCAATATTGCATTTCGACCAGGCTGAGGCAACATATGCAAATATGAATGACAGGTGCATAGTATCAATATTAATTATGGCGGGAGGGAGAATTCTCTCTAGAGTTTAATTACAAATCGTGTCTGATAATACTGCCTGTCTCTAGCTTCCCATTCACTCCCTTCCAACACCCGCCTCTACATCAGAATTACATAATTATATAGAAATCTGTTTGATCTTATTTTAAATGATATGACACAATTTCCCTTTCTTTTGCCCGAGTGAATTTTCCTCGTAATGAACGGTTCCGCGAACTCTCAATGTGACCTCTCCAAAATGCAAAAGGATGTCTTAAATTATGTACAGTTGTTTGAAGGCAGCAAAAATTTACATATATATATATATATATATATATATATATATATATATATATATATAAATCTATCTATATCTCTATATATATATACACAGAGTAGAGAGAGAGAGAGAGAGAGAGAGAGAGAGAGAGTGAGGTACGTGATATCAGTGTTAATTAAAATTAAAAAAGGGAGTACTGCTTAAAAATTAATTACAGGGTGTCCCTGATAATCCTGCATGCCCCATGACCCAGCTCCAAACTACATTCCCTCTCACACTGTCTACTAACACCTGCCATTACAGTCACATTTATGTAAATAGAAATATACACACTGTTCTTTTAAACTTTATGGTACAGTCTCTGAAAAACGTTTATATACCCTCCATGATAATACCGACTCAACAACAAAAGGAGTCACAGAGAGTGCAATACATGCTTCCAACAATTGCACCAACGGTCGTACATCTTACTTTGCCTTATGACCTTGGGTTTTGGGTGACTTTTCTTAAAATAGAATTATTTTATCCTTGCCTGAACTTCAACCCCTCCACCATGTTAGATTAACCCACCCCGTCCCGACCGATTTTTCACCACTGACTCCCCCCAATCCTGACCAATTTTGGAAAAAAAATTTTGGCTCAAACCTCCATTTTTGGTGAGAAACATCAAAAGTTCATAGCGAAATGGCTCACATGAGGTTTAAAATACTGGATACAGGTGACAGTACCCCTTATCTTACTGGGTTTTCTATCAGGCTGACTCCAAAGAAAACAAGTTCTGTGGGAGGGTAATTATTCCACACCACTCATAAAAGGTATTTATTTATTTATTTATTTGGTACGAATTTATATGCAGTATGAGAGTATATTGGTTTTCACACAGTAATATAGGCACTATAAGCATTGTTTCATTCACCAAATACATCAACATACCTGACCTTTTTTGCCAACATAACTTGATCAGCATTTCTGGCTGTTTCTTCCTCTAATGCTACATAAACTTTGTCCTCCACATTGTCATCGACTGGGGAATCACCCTGGCCTTGAATTTCGTACCGTGGCATGACATGTCTTGACTGGCCAGGTCACTGGTAACAGGTGAATTGCCGAGACAGTGGCATGCAGGGGGATGAGGTCATGCTGCCTGGCATCTTGTAGAGGAAGGTGTCCCATGTATACGTACCAAAAATCACGCACGAAATTTGAAAAATGTGCAAATGACAGACCTTGCAATTGCGGTGTGTTAATATACGTCAATGGAAGTCACAGTGATAAAATGTTCGGACATATATATACATCAGTGGGATGCAGCGGGTTAAAACTGTCCTTAATGTTGCCGTATGAGTTTGAATTTGACTATTGATATATAAAAAAAATGGGTCAGTCCCCAGGAAATTTCTTACTCTTTCTGCCAATTTGGTGCACATGTAATCAAAGCTCCTTTTTGTTCACACCACGCTCAAACCACAAACACACCACACACACACACACACACACACACACACACACACACACATTGCTCATTGGCTCAGTGGTAGCATTTTCACTTGCCATCTGGTAGACGGGAGTTCGCCCCTCACTCACGTTGCAAAAAGAGTCATTGACAAAGTGGGTGGTTACTGTCCCTTTTGAGCAAGGGGACGGGTGTGTGCATGTGTGAAGGTCACAGCCTTGGCCTTAGATCGGACTATATGAGCCCTCAGCTCCCTTCCGGGAGAGTAAAAGCTGACAATCATGACCATCAAGTGATCCTGACCGATCCGGTGAGTTACACACACACACACACTGTAGTACCAGTCGAACAGGGCAGTACTCCCAAGGTGGATGGAAAGCTGATGACAGGGAGAGCTGGAGGTCCCATTTCATCAGCCCTCAGGACTAGTTCCTGACCATCCCCCTTAGTGGAACTTTTTCAGTGTTTCAGTAACACAGAGAGTAGGCCAGCATGCTCTCCAATACATGTTTCTCTAACTGTCAGCACCATACTACATGCACAGTACACATTACACTTCCTTTTCAAAATTAAAAAAGAAAAAAAATTGCATTAGATCAGGCTTTGGCATTCCTGGGGGGGGGGGGACCATAACTTCTCCCACCCTCCGCCTCTCTCACGGTGACGACTCAGAGAGATGCCTGGAACCACTGTGTGACTCACTTATTCTTCATTTCTGCAACATTCGCTGCCTTTCCTCTAACTTTCTCTCTGTCGAACACCACCTCTCCTCCTCTGAACCTCAATTTCTTTTCTTGACAGAGACTCAGCTGTCTGAGGCAACTGACAGAAAACACTTTTCTGTTTCCTCTTACTTTCCCTATACTCATTTCAATGCCAAAGGTGGCTGTTGTGTATATGTACACAACAATTTATCTTGCTCTCATGTTCCTGAACTTGATTACTCTGAATTCTCTACTCTCTGGCCTCGGCTTTCTTGTCATTCTCTGACTAAAGATATCTGTGCTGTGTACTTATCTCCTAATCCTACTGACTATGAAAAATTCTTCGACTATCTTACTTCTATGATGGAGCACAGTCTATCCATTTCTCCTTTCTCTGAAATCTCCATTCTAGGAGATTTCAGTGTTCACCACCACCTTTGGCTCCCCTCTCCTCTCACTGATCCACCTGCTGAACAAGCCTACATCTCCTCTATCCTTAATGACCTAGAGCAGCTTGTGCAGCACCCTACCCGTATCCCTGACCTCCTTGGAGAGAGCTCCAACATACTTGACCTCTTCCTTACAACTAATCCTTCTGCTTACACTGTTAATCTTTCATATTCATTGGGCTCTTCTGATCACAACATTATTACCTTAACCTGTCCTATCGCTCTGGTAAAACCTGTGGACCCTCCAAAGAAATGTCGTCTGTGGCACTTTGGAGCTGCAGATCGTGAGGCCCTCAGGCAGTATGTCTTCAATTTTCCATGGAATGATTATTGCTTCCATGGCCGGGAGCCATCAGAGTGAGCCTTGCCCATTACGGAGGTTATTCTCTCAGACATGGAAGCATACATTCCCATCTCATATCTTTTGACTGATGCAAGAAAGCCTTGGTTTAATCACGCTTGTTCTAATGCTGTCCACAACAAGTAGAGGGCCTATAAAAGGTACCAGAGCCAACCCACCGCTGATTCACATCTTATTTGTGTTTCTTCCTGGAATCGTGCCAAGTCTGTTCTTCCCTTTGCTAAAAATAATTTCATCTGCACTAAATGCGATCAATTCTTCAACTCGAATTCTTCCCACTCCTTCTGGCACCTTGCCAAAACCCTTTCTAACAACTTTACCTCATCATCCTTCCCTCCTCTTTTCTGTTCTGATGGCTTTGTAGCTATTTTTTCTACTGATAAAGCAGATCTCTTCTCTCAGACTATCTCCTCCAATTCTACCTTAGACGATTCTGGTGCTGTTCCTTCATCACTTCCCTCCTGAGACTTCCTCATGGCTGACATTAAAAGTTTTTCAGCTGATGTATTTTCTGCCATCACTGGCCTCAATACGAACAAGGCATATGGGCCTGATGGAGTCCCTCGTCTTGTCCTCAAGAACTGTGCTTCTGTCCTTACACCCTGCCTAGGGAAACTCTTTTGCCTATGTCTGTCAACTTGTACCTTTCTTTCTTGGTGGAAGTTTGCTCTCATTCGGCCAGTCCCAAAGAAGGGTGAGTATTCCCAAACCTCTAACTATCGTCCAATTGCTTTAACATCCTGTGTCTCAAAAGTTTTCAGTTCTTAATAGAAAAATTTTAAAGCATCTTTCCTATCACAACCTTCTTTCTGATCATCAGTATGAGTTCCGTCAGGGATGCTCCCCTGGCAATCTTCTCACCTTCCTTTCATACTCCTGGTCATCCACCTTTCGGGACTTTGATGAAAGCTTTGCCATTGCACTTGACATCTCAAAGGCTTTCGATCGAGTCTGGCATAAATCTTTAATTTCCAAACTGCCCTCTTACGGTTTCTATCCTTCTATCTGTGCCTTCATCTATAGCTTCCGTTCTGGTCGTTCTATAGCTGCTGTATTAGACAGCCGTCGTTCTTCTAGATCTATCAACAGTGGTGTTCCTCAGGGTTCTGTCCTATCACCAACTCTCTTCCTTTTATTCATCAATGACCTCCAAAGGTGTACATGTAACCCTATCCACTCGTATGCTGATGATTCCATCCTTAACCTTTCCATTCGGTTCCTGCATCGTCCATCTCAGCAGTTACATCAACAAACAAGGGATGAGGCTATGGCATACCTAATGTCTGACTTGGCTCGTATCTCTGACTGGGGTAAAAATAATCTTGTTGTTTTTAATGCATCAAAGACTCAGTTATTACACCTATCAACCCAACACAATCTTTCACAGGAGTACCCACTAATGTTTAATAATACCCAGCTCAATCCAGCATCATCCTTGAACATGCTTGGAATTCTATTCACTCGGGAATTATCTTGGAAAGATCGTATTGCATCTCTTGTAAAATCTGCTTCCAAGAGATTAGATGTGCTAAGCCGACTCCGTACTTTCTTTACCCCTGGACAATCGTTTCCTTTGTACACGGGTTTTGTTCGCTCGTGTTTGAAGTACAACTCTTGTGTCTGGGGAGGCTCCCCACTTACCGCTCTACTCAGTTTCGTCTCATTAACTCTCCCCCTCGTACTGGCTCCCTTCAACCTCTGTCTCTTCCCTTTACTGTTGCATCTTTATCTCTTTTCTATCGCTACGCCAATGGTCGCTGCTCCTCTGAACTGTCTGCTTGCATCCCTCCACCTCTACAACGGGTGAGTAGCACCCGTCTAGCAGTAAACTCTCATTCCTTTTCTGTCGAACTCTCTAATGAAAGAGTTAACCATTACTCCCAGCCCTTCATTTATGCAACAGGTTAACTCTGGAACTGCCTCCCTTTGTCTGTATTTCCTACTTCCTATGATCTCCAGTCTTTCAAACGTAGTGTGTCCAGACATCTCGAAATGAACGGACCTTGAATTCGGCTTTTTTTGTGTGTGCTTTTTTTTTCTTGGAAGGAACTGTTTGCGGGCTCCGGCCTTTGGTTCCTTCTTTCTTGCATTAAACACACACACACACACACACACACACACACACACACACACACACACACACACACACACACCACAAACATGTCAGGACTCCATATAAACAATTCATAACAGACAGCATGATAGATAGATGTAAGAAGGTACATTATCATAATACAACTCATGATCGATAGCATAATAGATAGGAACATCAGTCAAGCTAGGTGTGAGAAACGGAAATGAGCTTGCAAGCTTTTAGTGAAGGAATGCTGGAGGTGCACCGGAAGTGCTACATACACACAAACATACAGGCTTCTTGAAACTTCACTCACGGCCATCACAAGTGACACTAGCCCCCCTTGACATAAAGGAGGAATTAGAGGTCAGAAGGAGGCTAGTTACAGGAGCGAGAGATTGTAGAGAGATGGAAAGAGAAGAGGGGTCCAGCGAGAAGTTTGTTAGCTCTTATGTTACACACTGTTTTTTCAACTTCAGTTTTATCTTTGAAGATAATAAACTACAATCAAGATACACTATCCATCTTTAACTTCTCCTGTCATTGAATGACAAAAGGAACTAAGATTATCAACTTGCAAACTTACTCACGTATAACTACTGCTCATCCACGAGTACAATATAATATGCATAAGTGATCTACAAGTGACTTCTGTGTTCGATTACACGATAATAAAAATCAGTCTCAAGATTTACAGATTATAGGGTCGAGTCACACATACACACACACACACACACACACACACACATATATATATATATATATATATATATATATATATATATATATATATATATATATATATATTGTTACGGAACAGCGAAAGATAATGTACACTTTAAGTGAGAATACTAAAAATCACTACTGTCCCGTAAAGTTCCAGATTCAAAACAAAAGAGTTAGGTAAAATTACAAGTTAAAGTTTAATGCTCAAACTAACAACAAAACATTCAGGACTCATAAGGATAATGTAATGGCAAAAAACAGGTTAAATATATGGTTAACTGCAATAGCCTCTATTAACACGAAATTAGCAAGAGTAAATTTACCTAAGTCAGCCCTGATAAAATGAAAATACACTGGGTAATGCTCAGTTAATGCAAGATAAATTATTACAGATACAAACTATTATGAACAATGGCTAACAATAAGAACCTTACATGAATTACAAAAACCTCACTAGGCCTACAAATTAACAACTTACGTTATACAGTACAAGAACAAAATGCAATAACACTTATACTCAAATTACACAGCTGCTAGATGGTTGGAGACTTCCTGAGCACTGTACAGGGGAGGACAGAGATGTGAACAAAATGAGGAGTAGATCTAAGTGGCAATAATGTAGAGACTGAGCTCATTATATAGGGGCCAGCAGAGCTTGATACAACTTGTAAGAAGGACGCGCAAATGAAGCCATGGGGACAAAGAGTTGACAATCCTGCTCTGAACAACAGAAAGGACGACTTACTCTACTATAACGGTAGAAGGGGGACTGAGGCAGAACACGCTCGTGATCAAACATGCAGCATACTGTGCGTTAAAATTACACAAAGGATGATGAAATCATAGGCTATGTAACACCTCCCCACAAAGAAAAAGAAATTTACAAAGGAAATTTCTTATTACTCTAAAATAATTTGTCTCAAGTCTAGATAAGCAATCAGCAATAACATTTTCTTTCCCCTTGACATGTTGTATGTCTAATGAATACTCCTGAAGAAGTAGACTCCATCTTGTCAATCTCTGATTTTTATCTTTAAACTTACTAAGGAATTTCAGTGGGTTATGATCGGTATAAATGACTATGGGGTCAAAACCAGAACACAAATAAAATGAAAAATGCTGTAAACCCAAAATCAAGGCCAAAAGCTCTTTCTCAATAGTTGAGTAGTTCTTTTGAGGTGGAGTGAACTTCTTACTGTAATAAGATACAGGGTGTTCAATACCCTGATCATCCTCTTGCAGCAAAACAGCCCCAGCTCCTGTATCACTTGCATCAACAGCCATCTTAAAAGGCTTAGCAAAATTTGGAGTAGCGAGCACTGGCTGACTTAATAGGATAGCTTTAAGTTTGCTGAAAGAGGATTCACAGTTATCGGTCCAGACAAATTTAACTCCCTTTTTCAGTAGGTCTGTAAGTGGTGATACAAGAATTGAAAAGTTAAGAACAAATCTCCTGTAATAACCTACCATTCCCAAAAATCTTTGTAGCTCTTTCCTACTTTTAGGTCTGGGAAGATCACTTACAACCTGAACCTTAGCTGCTGGTGGTGCAACATGTCCATCACCAATTACGTACCCAAGGTACTGAACTTTAGCTTGACCAAACTCACACTTTGATAAATTAGCTACAAGATTAGCCTGTACTAAACGCTTAAGAAATTTACTGACATGGCATTCGTGATCTTTCCAGTTGTCACTGAAGATTAATACATCATTATAAACAACACACCTTGCCAAACCCTCTGTTACAACATTCATCAGCTTCTGAAATGTGGCTGGTGCATTCTTCATACCATATGGCATTACAGAACATGCAAAAGTCTTTCCTAGTGTTACAAAACATGAGATCTCCCTAGCACGTTCAATCATAGGTACTTGCCAGTATCCCTTTAACAAATCAAACTTACTTATGTACCTAGCCTTTCCGATCTTGTCTATGCAATCTTCCACACGAGGGAGAGGGTAAGTGTCTGTTTTGGTTATCTGATTAACACATCTGTAGTCAATGCAAAGCCGCTGTGACCCACCTGGCTTAGGGACCAGAGTGACAGGAGAACTCCACTCGCTCTGACAGGGCTCAATCATCTTGTGGTCCAACAGGTAGCCAAGCTCCTTCTCGATGAGAGGAACTTTCACTGGGTTCACACGGTAAGGAGGCAATTTAATTGGCTGTGCGTCTCCAACATCGACATCATGCATCAACACAGTGGTTCTTCCTGGAGTGGCACGGAACACTTGCGGGCACTCCTGCAGTAATGCCGAAAACTCCTGCCTTTCCTTGGGAGGTAGATGAGAAAGCTTAGTCTGGAGATCATTCATGATATCAGGATTCTTCCCCAAACTATCACTTAGGCTCATGCTGCATGGGAGAGCTTCACTTGCAGACTCGGGTGGAACAGCTACAGTGCAGACTGGATTATTTTCGTCCCGCCTGTGATATAACTTTAGCATGTTGATGTGACAAAGTTGCTTGTTCTTTCTACGATCTGGTGTGGCGATGATATAGTTGACATCACTGAGTTTCTTCTCCACGAAATAAGGACCACTAAACTTGGCTTGATGAGGTTGCCCATGCACCGGGGGGTAGCAGAATCAAAACCTGATCTCCTGGCTGAAAGTGGCGTAACCTGGACTTCTTATCATACCAAGTCTTCATCTTCTCCTGAGCAGCTCCTAAATTCTCTCTTGCCACCTGTAAAGCAGTAGACAGCCGTTCTTTGAACTTCATCACATACTCCAGCAGGTTGACGTCATCTTCCTCCGACAGCCAGCATTCCTTGAGTAGCTTAAGGGGTCCTCTTACTTCATGGCCAAACAGTAGTTCAAAAGGTGAGAAGCCCAGTGATTCATTTGGAGATTCTCTTGCGGCAAACACAACGAATGGAAGACCTTTATCCCAGTCTTTCTGATGTTCCAAACAGTATTTCTTGAGCATCGATTTGAGTGTTTGATGATATCTCCCCAACGCTCCTTGGGTCTGGGGATGGTAAGCTGAAGACGTGATCTGGGTGATGCCCAACTCTTTCAGAGACTGCTTGAAAACGTTTGACATGAAATTACTTCCCCGGTCTGACTGTACCTCCTTGGGCAGACCAAACTTTGTGAAGAACCCTAGCATTTCCTTAACCACGTTCTTTGCTGAGATATTTCTAAGTGGAATGGCTTCAGGATAACGAGTAGCCATATCAATCAGGGTCAACACATAAGAAAATCCTGAAGAAGTCTTAGGAAGAGGGCCCACAATATCCACCAACACACGGGTGAAAGGCATCTCAAAAGGAGGAATGGGAACTAGAGGTGCAACCTTTTCGGTCTGATTACACTTCCCCACAACTTGACAGGTGTGACAAGACTTACAATACCAGGAAACATCCCTGAAGATACCTGGCCAGTAGAAGTGTTTCAAAATGCGTGCCACAGTCTTCCTCACTCCAAGATGTCCTGCCAAACTAGAATCATGAGCCACTCTAATGATATCCTGCCTACAAACACGAGGGATGACAACTTGATGTACAACCTCCCATTCACAGTCGGCTGATGCTGTTGGGGGTCTCCACTTCCTCATAAGTACTCCTGACTTTATATAATAACAAGTAGAAGCACCGGCTGACTCTTCCTCACTGCAAGCAGAGTTAGCTAGACCTTTCAACTCAGGGTCAGCAACCTGCAACTCAACCAACTCTTGACGAGACAAATTATCAACACTACGGGGTACTGCCTCATCTGGTGAGTGGTCCAAATTAGCAAGAAAAGTGTCATCTAGGATAACATCATCATCATCATTATCCTCTAAATCACCAGTAACTTTAGACTTAGCCCTAGTGACAGCACATGCAGGGAACACATCAGGGACATCACAATCCTGGGTCGCAGCCACTGGCTTACTAGACAACTGAGGAGCTGGACACACTTGACTTCCACCAATATCATTTCCAAGTAAGAAAGTTACACCTGACATTGGGAGTGTCTCAACCAACCCAACCATAACAGAACCATTAACAAAACCAGACTCTAAATTCACTCTGCACAGAGGGACAGAGAAGTAATTATTCCCTACACCTTGTAAGATTACAGTTTCATCAGAGGAATTAACATTAGAGCCTAGAACACTGGTCAGCATAAGGGATTGGCAAGCACCTGTATCACGATATATTTTAACTGATTTCCTGTCATTATTGTCGAGAGGACTGACAAAACTATCAGACAGGAAATTAGCACATGAACTCTTGAGAGTGTCACCCACGTTACTGCTCGAAAGAGGAGCTCCATCATGAGAATTTAAGTTACCTCTCAAAGCAGGTTCAGTTAACTCAGTTAAAGAATTCTAGGAACTCTCAAGAGTGGACACTAGACCAATTGACTGAATATTTAAAGGCTCCTTTTTGTTCACATCACGCTGTCTCCTGAAACATTTCTCCGTAGTATGAACAAGCTTACTACAATAAGTACATTTACTTTTCTGAAATCTAGAGGTGAAGCTGGTATTTACTTCCTGAGAAACATCATCTTTATTCTCTTTCCTGTTACCTGTACTCTGAGTAGAGGCAACGTACTTACTCTCAGCTTTCCCTTTTTCTCTAGAATATCTCTTGTGAGTAAGAACATATCAGCTAAAACTGCAGCATCAGACAAATTATCTATTCTTTTCTCATCAAGATATGGGCTTACATCTTTATAAATACACCTCTTGAAGTCCTCCAGCAAAATCATCTGCTTAAATTTACCAAAATCAAAATCCACATTCTTAGAATTTAACCACTGCTCTAACAGATCTTTGATTTTTGCATACTCAACATGGGATTGCTTATCTTGCTTATAAGTTGTCCTAGATTTTACTCTATAAACTTCAGGAACAAGCTCATAGGCCTTAAGAATCAAGCTCTTAACTACATCATAATTATCAGATTGATCCTGAGGCAAAGATGCATAAGTTACTTGAGCTTTACCGGTGAGAACAGTTTGAAGGAGTACTGGCCAATACTTTTTGGGCCAATTAAAACCTGTAGCTACCCTCTCAAACAACTGAAAATACTTTGTTAAATCAGATTCATTAAAAGGAGGGACAAGTTTAACATTTTTAGCCACATCAAAATCATCAGAGCTAGATGATCCAGTTCCACCTTGTTTCATGCGATACTCATGGTCTGCCTGAATCATAGCAATTTCAACTTGTGCCTCAGCCTCCTTAGCACGAGCCTGAAACTCAGCCTCCTTAGCATGAGCCTGAAACTCAGCCTCCTTAGCATGAGACTCCGCCTCCTTAGCCTGAGACTCAACCTCCTTAGCACGTGCTTGAAATTCAGCCTCCTTAACACGAGCCTCCTGCAGGGCTAGCTGTAACTTAGCTTTTTCAATCTGCGTTTGCTCATTTGGAGGAGTTACATTAAACAAGCTTTCATTAATCATGTCAACAATTTTATCTTTAGAATGATGAGAGCGGACAGCAATTCCCAATTGTTGAGTAACAAGCTTAAGTTCATTCTTTGTTCTGTGTTCTACATCACACACTGTTTGCACATTTGACAAAAAATCTTTGGCTTCATCAAGCGTAGTAATAGTAGACATCATGAATAAATCACAGTCACAAAATATCAAGCAATATCCTTATGATAATATCCTGAATATCCTGATAAGAGGTCGCCAAATTTATGTTACGGAACAGCGAAAGATAATGTACACTTTAAGTGAGAATACTAAAAATCACTACTGTCCCGTAAAGTTCCAGGTTCAAAACAAAAGAGTTAGGTAAAATTACAAGTTAAAGTTTAATGCTCAAACTAACAACAAAACATTCAGGACTCATAAGGATAATGTAATGGCAAAAAACAGGTTAAATATATGGTTAACTGCAATAGCCTCTATTAACACGAAATTAGCAAGAGTAAATTTACCTAAGTCAGCCCTGATAAAATGAAAATACACTGGGTAATGCTCAGTTAATGCAAGATAAATTATTACACATACAAACTATTATGAACAATGGCTAACAATAAGAACCTTACATGAATTACAAAAACCTCACTAGGCCTACAAATTAACAACTTACGTTATACAGTACAAGAACAAAATGCAATAACACTTATACTCAAATTACACAGCTGCTAGATGGTTGGAGACTTCCTGAGCACTGTACAGGGGAGGACAGAGATGTGAACAAAATGAGGAGTAGATCTAAGTGGCAATAATGCAGAGACTGAGCTCATTATATAGGGGCCAGCAGAGCTTGATACAACTTGTAAGAAGGACGCGCAAATGAAGCCATGGGGGCAAAGAGTTGACAATCCTGCTCTGAACAACAGAAAGGACGACTTACACTACTATAACGGTAGAAGGGGGACTGAGGCAGAACACGCTCGTGATCAAACATGCAGCATACTGTGCGTTAAAATTACACAAAGGATGATGAAATCATAGGCTATGTAACAATATATATATATATATATATACATAACACCGTAAACCTACCACATACACCAAAGAAAAACACACACACACACACACACACACACACACACACACACACACACACACACACACACACACACACACACACACACACACACACACACACACACACACACACACACAGACACACACACACACACACACACACACACACACACACACACACACACACACACACACACACACACACACGTCAGGACTGTAAAATATCTTGATACATAATAACCAGCAACATACATAATATAGTTTAGAGGTTAAGTCAATGTCAAGCCTAGGGGTCAAAGGAAGTGACTTTAGCACCTCTTCAGAATGTCTCACGCCAGCACAATAACCCACAAACAGCACCTCGTGACCATACACACACACACAGGCTTCTACAACATTTCTGCAACAATATAGCCCACGTGACACGAACCCTGCTAAACTAGAACGTAGGAATCAGAGATCAGAAGGGGGCTGGCGATCGTTGCGAAAGGTTGTACAGAGAAAGCGAGAGAGAAGGAGACTAGCAACAGGGCCGAGAGGCTGGCAGAGAGAGAGAGAGAGAGAGCGAGACAGGCAGGTAGCTAGCGGGACGCTACTTTATACTTCACTTGTATGTGAGAGGCTTTGTTAATATTTCCGAGACAATTAAAAATAGTCCCATACTAATCTTTACCTTTCCTGTCATTGCATGACAAAGGGAACGAATATTATCTACTTAGAAACCTACTCACGTATAACAACCGCTCGTCCACGAGTCTAATATATGTATAACTGATCTACAAAACACACTACAAGAAGCTACGAAGTTGCTACAAGATATGGTGGCAGCGGTGGTATCTGAGAAGACGCCACGTCAATCAACTCGTGTGTGACACCACTACTCACACCCTTCCCACCACGGTAAAAACTAGGTGAGTTACATAGTTACTACAATGTTACTACAATATTACTGCAGTTGCTACAATATTACTGCAATTACTACAATTATGCAACAACAAACAATTGCATTATTTTACAGTTGTTACAATTATATAACTACAAATGATACGTAACAATTACAATATAATTATATACAATACAATTTTTACATGACAATACAATTATGTAACAACTCATACAATGTTACAATTATTTATTACTACAATTATACTCCGATATTACTGCAGTGTTACAAGAATTATGTTACACTTGCTACAGTTGTGTAACTACAAACGATATTAAACAATTACAATACAATTATGTCTATTTATCTATCTATAGCCCGACGCCCTAATCCCGCAAAGGGTGGCCGCAGACAAAACGCCTCCAAGTCGCTCTGTCACCCACCATTTGACTACCCTCCCCCCAACTCACTTTCCCTTCCCTCATATACCACTCAACTCCATCCCTCCACCTCATCCTCGGTCTACCCCTCCCTTTCCCTCCCTCCACCTCACCTACATACACCCTCTTAGTCAGTCGTTCATTCTCCATTCTCTTCACATGCCCAAACCACCTCAGTGTATTTCTCCTAATCTTCTCAACAATTATGTACATTACAATTATTGTGTAACAATTCATACAATGTTACTACAATTCTGTACTACCAGAATGATCACACAAGTTTGGTGAAATATTAGACATTACTAAATAGGTAACTCCATATGTAATGTGATGACCTAGCAGTATTACCATTTCACAATTATATGCATATATCTGTTATACATGCACATTTTACAATATGTTATACAATATTCTACAATCAATTTAACTATAGTGTATTTGTTCAATTATGTATGCAATTTGTTTAAAATGTATTATGTTTCTAGAATATCATTTGGCCAGTACATTATTATCACGAATATTATGTCTATACAATATTATAATCAATATTATGTATTAATAGATTAGCATATGTCTATGATGACTGCTGTCGGAGGACCGCCAGCTGATGTGACCAAGCTATGTCAGGATTGTAAAATATCTTGATACATAATAACCAGCAACTTACATAAAATAGTCTAGAGGTTAGGTCAATGTCAAACCTAGGGGCAAAGGGAAGTGACGTTAGCACCTCTCCAGAATGTCTCACACCAGCACAATAACCCACAAACAGCGCCTCGTGACCATACACACACACACACAGGCTTCTACAACATTTCTACAACAATATAGCCCACGTGACACGGCCCCTGCTAAACGAGAATGTAGGAATCAGAGATCAGAAGGGGGCTGGCGATCGTAGCGAAAGGTTGTACAGAGAAAGCGAGAGAGAGAAGGAGACTAGCAACAGGGCCGAGAGGCTGGCAGAGAGAGATATAGCGAGACAGGGAGGTAGCTAGCGGGACTCTACTTTATACTTCACTCGTATGTGAGAGGCTTTGTTAATATTTGCGAGACAATTAAAAATAGTCTCATACTAATCTTTACCTCTCCTGTCATTGCATGACAAAGGGAACGAATATTATCTACTTAGAAACCTACTCACGTATAACAACCGCTCGCCAACGAGTCTAATATATGTATAACTGATCTACAAAACACACTACAAGAAGCTACTAAGTTTCTACAGCACACACACACACACACACACACACACACACACACACACAGCCACTCTCTCTCTCTCTCTCTCTCTCTCTCTCTCTCTCACACACACACACACACACACACACACACACACACACACACACACACACACACACACACACCTAGCGATGCTATATGGCATTGCACTTTCATGCTCGAAAGTGCATAATCACTGTCTAATGAAGAAGATACGAGTATGGTCTTCATTTACTCATTTACTGCAATTATAATGTCTTTATCCCAGTAAGGTCTCATGGTAAGGGAAAGACTAAACCAATAATATGCTTGACCATTGAATTTCTTTAACCTCTTCCTTCTGGTGACGTTCTATTCATGCAAGCAACCAGACAATTTTAAACAGATCTAGAAACATCTTGTATAGTGAAGGGGTAAATGATGATATATAACCTCCCTAATTCGAAAAGTCTCTTCAGAACCTAATAATATTGTTTGGTGTCAACATAGATGAAATAAAGAATACCTCCTGCCACATAAGTGCTTACGAGTGTGGTAAGTAATGCTTGGTGTTTTATGTACAACGAAAAGACTGAACACTTCGTGTTATTACTCATTCACGAATCTCTACTAGCTTTAAAGCTCTGTTTATTACAACTGACATTCCCTAAGTTGAATGGTAGTCGTCTGGTGGTCGCAAGGATGATACTGAGAAGGTTTCATTGTGTGGAGGGGTTACTTCCTCATGTCCGGTACAACTCAAGTACGAGTTGCTACCCAAAAGTTCCAGTAATTTAAACGGAGAGAGCCAACCATTTGCAGTTTTGCCTTTCGCCACTAAGAGGAGTCAGCAGCATCCCTTGTGCGTCAGTGTGGCCCTGACCGTGTCTGTGAGCGGACGTGTTGTTGAGCTACGCTAATTACTGTAACGTGGTGTGTTGGTGGTTTGGCGGTGTTACAATGGCAGACCAATGGCGCAGCAATGTCATTTCGATGTTGATCGTTTTCTTCGATATCCAAGGAATTGTTCACAAGGAATTCGTCCCACCCGGTCAATCTGTCAGTGGAAAGTTTTATTGTGAAGTTTTGCAACGTCTGAAAGAAAACATCCACCGCAAAACGTCCAGAACAGTGGAAGAAGAAGGACTGGGTCCTGCATCATGACAACATCCCCACTCACACATCGATTGTCATCCAGCAGTTTCTGGCATCCACTAACACGGTAGTCATTCCCCACCCACCCCATTCGCCTGACATTGCCCCTTGCGACTTTTTCCTGTTTCCCCTGCTGAAATTACGACTGAAAGGGCGTTGATTTGACTTGACTGAGGAGATCCAGACAGAATCGGAGGAGATTCTCAAGACCATCACGTTTGCTGCCTTCCAGGGATGCATGGACTCATGGAAAAAACGCTGGGACCACTGTATACATGCCCAAGGGGACTACTTCGAAGGCGAAAGTGAGAACTAGGAGGTAAGGTAACTTATTTTCCAACAATATTCAATTTACTTGAACTTTGAGGTAGCACATCGTATTTTAGTCCAGCCAGTTAAGTTCTTCTCCATCCCTTCATCCTTCCCCTATTCTTTATCTTCACATTCTTCCTTATTGTATTGTTAGTTTTTTCATTTCCTTTCAGCTCCTTCCCTTCTCTCTATGTCGTTGGTGTCTTCCATTCATTTCCCTTCCCTTATCCTCCTTCCCGTCCACCACAGCATCCCATTCTTCACCATTCTTTTGTTACCTCATTTCTACTCATTATCTTTTCTCTTTCTCTACTTACCCATTCAGTTGTTGTCTTTCATTTGCATCATTATTCTCCATGACTTTTCTTCCTTCCCCATTTAACTGTCGCCCCTCATCGGACCCACCTCCCTTCTTTCACCCTTCCCCATCCTAGACTCCCCTATTCTCTCCCATTTCCGTGTATCTTTTTCTAATTCTTGTTTTCGTCAACACCTTCCTCTTCTGTTCATATTCTTCTCTTCTCCACATGTCACCCATCTTTTTTCATTCCATTCGTTCCATTCCGCGGATCGAAGTCATTCCCCTTCAATAAAATTTATCACATCCATTTCATTTTTGCAATTCAGTTCATCTTCCCCTTATTTCCTTCCCCCTATTCACTAGTCACACTTTACCATGACGAGTAGGCTACCCAATTCTCAGTTTCATTTCACATTCTCTTCACAACGTCATAATTGGTTTCACTTACCCCCCATTTCTTCATCATCACTCTTTCCTTTCCCCATTTCAGTTCCCCCCTTCCTTTATCCTGTAAACATCCTCCACTTTCCTATTTCATTGTTCAGACACTTTTCCCATCTCTCATTCTCCTTACATCTAATCCTGATTCTTACCGATTTTCATATTTCATTCTTTCTTCCATCACCACCCTTTCTTTCTTTCCTCATTCTCGTCTTCATTCCCATTTCGTTGTACCCCTTGTTTCATTCTCTACACCATAATTATTCACTCGCCATTCGTTGCCCATCCCCCGTTGTCCCCATTATTTTCCTCCCCATCTACATAGTCAGAGAGAAAGAAGTGGAAAAAATGTTGGGGAGAACTGGTGGAAATCTGTTTAGGGAAAAACTGAGGGAAAAGTGGAAAAAGAATGGGAAAGCGATTACTCTCTTTTCTTCAGTTGGTGTGGAGAGAGAGAGAGAGAGAGAGAGAGAGAGAGAGAGAGAGAATTTTGGAAGAGCCCAAGCAACAAAGTTATTATCAAAATGAACAAAGCCTTTTTGTACACCTAGTGAACATGGGTTTATTTACAGAAAAAAAAGACATCATACATTAAAAAAAAAAAAAAAAAATCACAGGGAGCAGTTGCCAATTTTTAACCCGGAGAAAAGTAGAAAAAGTTGAAATATAACCAGAAATCAGCAAAAGTTCGTTGCACACTTCCTAAAAAAAAGAAAAAATCCTACAAACAAGGAAGAAAGCTGTGTAAATGCGAAAGGAGAATAGAATGGTTGTTTGTCTTCCATTAAGCGAGAGACACTCATAGCTCTGATTCTGTCATCTTTTTCAGCTGGGAAGAGATAATGAGACGGTGAGAGAGGAGGTGAGGGAGGGGGAGAGTAAACGGTAAGACAAAGAAACAGACACACAGGCAGAGACAGTGAGTGGGAGTTATTGGGACGCAGCTTTGAGAGAGAGAGAGAGAGAGAGAGAGAGAGAGAGAGAGAGAGAGAGGGAGGGAGGGAGGGAGAGATTAAGCTAGCTGGATCGGTGAATAACAACGGTGTCGGTATCTGGAACGATAAGGGGTACGGAGAGAGTGAAAGGCCTTTCTTGATAAATTTTGTCAAGCCCTTTGTTTGGTAAATTATATAAAGCTTTCCTCTTGTTGCTCTCTTACGTTAATTTGAGAACTTTTTTTTTTTTTAACGGAATCCGTTATTTCTCTCGACGGAGGTGTAGTATTACTTAGCTTATGTTTGCTAGTGTTACACGATTTTCTTTTTGTTTTTCCTAATTCAGGGCAGCATGACTGAAGCAATTAGGTAAGGCAACAAATTTTAATCATAAGACTCTGCCCTAAACTGAATAATATCGTATGCAGATAGGAGTAGAGACAAGAAGGTTAACAAAAACATATTGTACGGATTAACCACTTCTTTATGCTGACGTAGCTTCTATTTCACTCCTGCTTCATGCAGAGATATTTATTCACCTTACAGTAGGAGAGACTTATCGAACTGGAGGAGTTTGATGCAGCCTTCATTTACCCTCCTTACTAAAATAACAATGTCCTAAGATAAATCAAGTCGCCTAAAGATAACAGGAAAAATGTATAAGACTCCATCGCAGTGGAGGGTTGAACCACGATACCATCAGACCTCTCTCTCTCTCTCTCTCTCTCTCTCTCTCTCTCTCTCTCTCTCTCTCTCTCTCTCTCTCTCTCATATGCTTGCTTTCGCTCCTGGTTTAGTTACCTTTTGCAAAAGCTGTTATAAAAAGCCTGTACATTAATTGGATTTTTTGGTACAGAATTCGAAAGGGATATGGAAAATATCGTCCTTTCCTTGTATAATTCCTGCACCCACACTTGGAGTATTGCGTCAGTTTATTTTTAAAATAATATTGAGAAACTTGAGAGAGTACAGCGACAGTTGACAAATATGATACCTAGACTGAGAAATAAACATATCAGGAACTATTACAGACTGTGGTGGGATTTAGCCCAAGTATAAAACACTTCCAAGGGATATTCAATTATGGCTGTAGAATCGTACTTCACAGTAGATCTGTCGATTTTTACTTGAAGCAATGAACATAAAATCTTTGACAGACATTTCTGTTCACGTGAAGCTAAAACTTCTTCAATAGAGTTGTAAATAAGTGGAGC
Organism: Coenobita brevimanus; assembly: GCF_032717465.1. Lineage (NCBI taxonomy): Eukaryota > Metazoa > Arthropoda > Malacostraca > Decapoda > Coenobitidae > Coenobita > Coenobita brevimanus. The sequence continues at coordinate 17,786,224 of NC_137065.1, read as the reverse complement.
AAATTGTCTCCTATTGCGGTTAACTGTGTTACAGTATTAACTTTTCAAAACCGCTTTGATAGCACTTGTCTTCTAATTCCCAGCGAAGCATGTTCATTACTGAATAATACAGTAAGGAATTAAGATGTCTTGCAGTTCAAATCATGGAGGGTGCGCCAGTAACCATAGAACAACATCGACATGTTCCTTAAGTTGACTAGTGTTTCCCTCTCAAGTTAAAATTTTAAAGAATATGACTTCCTTTCATCTTTTCCGATGAAATTTCCATGACAGCTTTTCCATGTTGCATGATGCTTCTCGCTATTTCATACCAGCTTCAGCTGGAGGATTTGGTGGGTGGGTGGGTGGGGTGAAGCCTTCGTGCTATCCTATTCTTGTCTTTGACAGACAAAATAGTTACATTAATCATAACCTATCCTGTAATAAAAAGGCTCGAAAGGACCATAGGTCTGTTACTATTTTTCATTTTTAGTCCTTTGTGTTCTTTGAGTCAGTTATATTGTAAGCATAGTTATGCTCTAACCTGACGATGATCCCATATTTTTTTCAGCTCATCTCATCTCCTTGTATCGCCAGATTAGAAAGTTGACTGATTAGTAACCAAGAAGACTTATTCTTTCCTCATATCTTAGACTCTTCGAATTCGTGGCACCACAACTTACCATGCAAACTGTGCGAGTGGCTCAGTTCTGTCGTATGAAAATACATCGTTTACACAGAATTTGTCTCTTCCCCAGAAATGGTGGACGTGGAGGTTGCAGAGCTTCCCCTTATATCTATAACCCATGTTGGTAATCTACCTTAATAACCCATGAGCAGTCGATGAGCATAATTTCATTGTAACTTACCAGCAAAATCACACTCTTGCAGACTTATCTGTGCTAATCTGTAACCCCCCGAAAACTAAGATTACAACGCAAAATCAGCAGCTTATTTAACTTATTAAATCTCATCCATTTACCCTACAGTTTGGGGTCTGCATTTAATTACGACGGCAGCGGGTTATTTTCCTGGGGACAGCTGAACTTTAGCAAAGGAGTTATTGTTGTATCTTTCATTTTCTACTAATTCATCTTTCACCTCAACCACCCAACAAGAACATGTTTGGTTAATTTATTTAAGACATTAGTAAATGACAATCCTCCTCCTCCTCTTCCTCGTCTTCCTCCTCCTCCTGCTCCTCCTCCTTCTTTTCTTCATCACTAACAACACTAATAATCAGTATGCGTTTCTCCCACAGGCGCAGTCAGCACTAATCTACGACGCAGTAAGGGTGGTTGCTGAGGCGCTGACCAGACTGAAGCGAGAGAAAGTAGACGGGGTGGGTGAGCCTACTGGTCTGGGTGAGCCTGGGATCATCAGCTGCGACAGTAATGACAGTGAACAGAGCGTCTGGGAGCACGGCGAGAAGATCACCAGGCAGCTGAGGAAGGTGAGGAGAAAATATTGATGCCAAAGTGGAAGGAATAGGCTGCTATTGTACATAAGGTATCAGAGTGGAGGAATAGATTGCCACTGTACAGTTATAGGGTATTAGAATATGAGAGAGGAGAAATACTTTGCTACTGTGAATGTATTAGGAAGGCGGGGTGGAGACATAGATTATAACTTGATATTTTACATTGCCAGAGTAGAAAATTAAAGCTGGGTGCCAGGGAAGTATGCAGCTGCTTGGATGGTGTGGTAAAATGGAGAACAGGGTGACAGGGTGAAGAAAAGAACACCAGGTTAGAGAATTTGGGTGCCGAATAGAGTAAGTTGATAGGATAGATTGTCAGGATTGAGAATGTGGGTACCAAGAGTCGCGAAAAGTTAGGATTAAACTGTAAGGCAAAGAATAATGATGCCAAAGTGAAAAGTAGGATTACAAGGTGTGGAATTAAATGCTAAGAGAGATGAGTGAGTTGGGAAGGTGCAGATGTGAGAGAGTAAACTTATTTAGTCAGTCTCCTGGGTTGGGTATGACTGGGATCGTAAGTTGCGACTGTAATGACAGTGAGCAGTGCGTCTGTGAGCTCGACGAGATCACCAAGCAATTGACGAAGTTGAGTCAAGCAGTATTTTGGAATGAAGGATAAAGGTGTTGGACTGGAATATTAGGATGTCACTGTGGAGGATTAGGATTTCAGAGTGGAGGATTAGGGTGTCAGAGTAGAATATTGGGGTCTTAGGGTGGAGGAATACGATGTCAGGGTGAAGCATTAGAGTGGAATATTAGGATGTCAGGGTATCAGGATGGAATATTAAGGAGTTACGATGGAGGATTAGGGTACATGGGTAGAGAATTAGAGTATCGGGTGGATTATTACGGTGTTAGAGTGGAATACCCGAATAAGGGATTAAGTTGTGTGAGTGGAAGGTTACGGAATCAGGTCGTAAGGTGGCAGGAAGAAGCATTAGGTTCCTGGGTAAACCCGGTGTATGGGTGGCAAGACGAATAACAACAAAATATTACAATGAGGCACTTGTGAAAGGTAACTGAGAGTTAACTGCACGGTAAACATGTTATAATGACAAAGTTGAAAAATTCTTTTGTAGGGATGGGAAAATGGATTGGCACTTTATAAATGTTAAGGTGGCAGAGTGCAGAAATAAGGTCCTAAGGTAAAGAATAAGGAAGTTAAGAGTGTGAATCCTCTAGTGTGTAAGAGATCATCAGGCACTTGAGCAAGTGGGTCCAGGATTGGAGTTGCATCTTTGTGATATTCAGGCGCCAGGGAGAAAAATTAATGCCCTGTTGTAGAATTCAGAGTTAACCTTTCGAGATATTAGGGTGATTGAGAGCAAAACCAGTGCTCTTGGATGGAGAATTAGGGTGGTAGGAGAGGAGAGTGTTGTTAGTGGGGCAAAGTGTTAGGAAGAACACAGGGTACCAGAGTGGAATATTATTGCTTTTGTAGACTATATTTTCACTGATAACAGTCGAAGGAACCCAGGAAGTGAAAGGGTTGTTGAGAATAGTATTTAACCCTTCCAGCTCGAAAAGTCTACCCGATGTTGATTAAAATCGTATGGATATAGCCGAGTACACACACACACACACACACACACACACACACACACACACACACACACACACACACACACACACACACACACACACACACACACACACACACACACACACACACACACACACACACACACACACACAATGGTCATGGGACTGGAGTTTTGGCATGTCTCAGTTTCACCTGTGAAGTTCAAGGATGTCATAATTATATATGACATTCTTGCTGTCTTCTGACGATTTTATTCACGTAATAGAGGGCATTTAGAACTGGAGAGATTTGATACAGCCAACAGTAACTCATTAAGAGAGTACCTTCAGAAGTTGAGTAAAAATGGCCATAGGCTGCAAAAACAAAATATACAAGACGGGCACGACTTGAGAAGGCAAATCGTTCAATTCCGTGACATACTTTTGTATTATATTATTGTTACCAAGCCTCGACGGCGAGCGGTTAACATTCCGAGACTGAACTTTGGTTGGAATCCTAATGAAGGCTGCTCGCACCACTGGGGCAGGTGTCCATTCACTCTTTGTGGGTTTGTAGGTAAAATGTGTATCTAAGGAAAAGCTGAAGATGGGTAATTGTGGTAACCTGGATGATACAGTTGCCTTGTATCCCAGGATAATGGCTTATTTTATGGGGATGAAAAACTCTGGTAATCGTTTCGTGGCGTCTGCCCCCTGGTTTTAATTTTACCTCCAGGCGATTTTTTTGTCAAGAAAGATCTTTCGTTTACCTTTGTTGTTACCACGAGATGATGATATATATATATATAAATTTCTTTCGTATTGAAAGCGTGACACTGCATTCTGAACAAAAATGTTGCGAGTTCATTGAAAGGCTGTCATACAATAGCATCCCAAGGACATGTTATGGTAGCCGTGGTACATTGTTTAAATGATGAGGTGTGCAGCAGTTATATGGTAATATGACACAGGCAGAGGGAGGGCGAGGCAAGTGGTGGGAATGATGGTACAGAGAGAGAGAGAGAGAGAGAGAGAGAGAGAGGAGTAATCAGGGCACAGAGAGTCAGACAAGCCCCCCCCCACACACACAAACACAAAGTTGTCTTTGGTTACCTACACACTCAAGACATGATATTGTTCATAAAAATCACTTCCTGGCATTGCCACACTCCACTAATGATCCTGTTTCCCTGTGTTGAGCCTCAGTATTCTTTGCAACTGGCAGATAAGACGTGGTGAGCGAGTTTGCTGGAGGCTTATTGTCTTGATACTGGTCCTTGGCTCATTAGACTGACTGGAAGTTCTGTTTTTTACTTCAACGTTCATGTGATTTAATCGCCTCCCCCTCCTCTCTTGCTTTTGAGGAAAAAAAATGTATTTAGTTATGTTCTGTTTAAGGCTAGGTTGTGTTTGAATTGTTTAAGGATTATTAAGGCTACCCAGCGAAAATGGGTTATGATGATGAATTCCTTCAAGTTACCCCCTCCCGCTCGTTTGTGAGAACATATTTCCAGGTTGTGTTGTAAAGAGTTTGAGTTTTTGAGGAGGGTATGTAGACTGGTTGTATTGCAGAGATAGAATTTTTGTGTGAAGTGTCTCCTGTTTGTGTTCGTGATATTTTACAATTCGAGTGGAAAATATTTAGATTCCGTATTATCTGCATATGGATTTAGGATGATTATGATGGTGAAAACAACAAGAGAATCGTTTTTAGGAAAATTAATATTTCAGTGAAACTCTAAGCCGTCCAGGTTATGTTACAAAGGTAATTATATGAGTCACTATATTGGTGGTGGTGATGATGACGATGGAGATGCATTGTGGGCGAAAGCATATCCAAGATGTGGTCTATATGCTGCTGCTTAATTTTAACCTTTACTACAAACGTGAACGATTTTTTAAATAACAGAACAGAGGAAGGAAAAATGAATTTAAAAAAAATCCATACACCAGATTACTGCCGTCCTCCAATCATAAAATATCTGTAACAGTTGGACTTGAACTGCTGTAGGTTGAAGTCTAGGGGGAAACAACTCCGGGGAAGCGAGTTGCAGAGAGATGCAGTTCGGGGAATAAAAGAATTCTAATAGGCAGAAGTTCTGAAATATATGGCTGTGTGACATTCCGGTCATGAGCGCTACCAGATGCCCATGTAGCACGAAGGAAGGCATGAAGAGGTGGCACAGTGGATGCAACTTCGTCTGAGCATTTGCCATAAAAGTATCTAGAAAATAATGCAAGGGAGAAAATATTCCTTCTTACTTTATACTAGCAGGGTTATTAATAATTACAGCAGCTTTGTTCTGAATTTTGTCTAGTTGTTTTAATGCAACCTCTCCACATCCATTCCACAAAGGTGAGCAATATTCAAGGTGAGAGTGCACATGACTCTAATGCAAGAAAGCCTTGGTTTAATGGCGCTTGTTCTAATGTTGTCCGCAACAAGGAGAGGGCCAATAAAAGGTACTGGAGCCAACCCACCCTTGAATCATATCTTTTTTATGTTTCTGCCCGCAATCGTCCTAAGTCTGTTCTTCGCTCTGCTAAAAATAATTTCATCCTTACTAAATGCTCTCAACTCTCCAAATCGAAATCACCCTGCTCCTTCTGACACCTAGCCAAAAACCATTCTAACAACTTTACCTCATCATCCTTCCCTCCTCTTTTCTACTCTGATGGCTCTGTAGCTATTTCTTCTCCTGATAAATCGGATCTCTTTGCTCAGACTTTCTCCTCCAATTCCACCTTAGACGATTCCAGTGCTGTTGCTCCATCACTGCCCCCCTCTGACTTCCTCATGGCTGACATTAAAATTTCTTCAGCCGATGTATTTTCTGCCATCACTGGCCTCAATACTAGCAAGGCATATGTCCTGATGGAGTCCCTGCTCTTGTCCTCAAGAACTGTGCTTCTGTGCTTACACCCTGCCTGGGTAAACTCATTCGCCTTTGTAAACTTGTACCTTTCCTTCTTGCTGGAAGTTTGCTCTCATTCAGCCAGTCCTAAAGAAGGGTGACCATTCCCAACCCTCTAACTATCGTCCAATTGCTTTAACATCCTGTGTCTCAAAAGTTTTTGAATCTATTCTTAACAGAAAAATTTTAAACATCTTTCCTATCACAACCTTCTTTCTCATCGTCAGTATGGGTTCCGTCAGGGACGCTCCACTGGCGATCTTCTCACCTATCTCTCAGACTCTTGGTCATCCTCGGGACTTTGGCGAAAGCTTTGCCATTGCACTTGACATCTCAGAGGCTTTCAGTCAAGTCTGGCATAAATCTTTAATTTCCAAACTGCCCTCTTACAGTTTCTGTCCTTGTATCTGTGCCTTCATCTCTAGCTTCCTTTCTGGTCGTTCTATGGCTGCTATTGTAGAGGGCCATCGTTCTTCTCCTAGATCTATCAACAGTGGTGTTCCTCTGGGCCCTGTCCTATCACCAACTCTCTTCCTTTTATTCATCAGTGATCTTCTTAGGTGTACACCTAACCCTGTCCACTCGTACGCTGATGATTCCACTCTTCACCTTTCCATTCGGTTCCCACAACGTCCATCCAAGCAATTACTTCAACAAACAAGGAATGAAGCTATGGCACACCTAATTTCGTACCTGGCTCATATCTCTGACTGGGGTAATAAAAATCTTGTTTTAATGCATCAAAGAGTCAGTTTTTACATCTATCAATCCAACAGAATCCTGCACATGAGTACCCACTAAAGTTTAATAATATCCAGCTCAATCCTGCTTCATCCTTGAACATGCTTGAGGTTTCATTCACTCGAGATTTATCCTGGAAAGATCATATTACATCTCTGGTAAAATCTGCTTCCAAGAGATAGGGTGTGCTAAGCCGACTCCGTACATTTTTTTACCCTTGCACAGTTGTGGACTTCATACACGGGATTTAATCGCTCCTGAATGGAGTACAACTCTCATGTGTGAGAAGGCTCCCCACATACGGTTCTTCTTAATAGGGTGGAGTCAAAGGCATTTCGTCTCATTAGGCATTTCGTCTCATTAACTCTGCTTTTCTTACTGGCTCCCTTCGACCTCTGTCTCATCGCCACACTGTTGCCTCTTTATCTCTTTTCTATCGCTACTTCCGTGGTCATTGATCCTCTGAACTGTCTGTTTGCATTCCTCCACCTCTACGATGGTTGTGTAGCACCTGTCTGTGAATAAACTCTGATTCCCTTCTGTCCAACTCTCAACACAAGAGTTAACCGTTACTCCCAGTCCTTCATTTATGCAGCAGGTCAGCTCTGGAACTGTCTCCCTCTGTCTGTATTTCCTACTTCCTATGTTCTCCAGTCTTTCAATCGCAGTGTGTCCAGGCATCTCGAAATGAATGGATCTTGAATTTGGCTCTCTTTTGTATTTTTTTTTTTTTCTTGGAGGGAACCGTTTTGCTGGCTCCTAGCATTTGGTTCCTTCTTCCTCGTATAAGAAAAAAAGTAACTACTCGTCAGTGAAGAAGTTACAGACTCTGTCCAATAATCCAAGTATCTTTGAGGTGGTTTTAGCAAGTGATTTGACACGAGAGGTCCAGCTGAGGGCATTAAGTGAGACATCGAGAATTTCAATACTTTTGGAGATGGGGATATTAGTAGCACTGAAGCTAATACACGAATCTGGCAATATCCGTCTGTCAATAAATTGTATATATTTGGTTTTACTAGCATTAAATGAGATAAGGTTGTTTTGTCCCCATTCACTGATAGTCGATAAGTCTTGATTTCTAGAGATGGCTGTACTGAGTTGAAAGTTAGAGATATTAGATTCTGTAAATGGGTGTTTGAGTGTGAATGAACGGTGACGTGTTGAGTCATCTGCAGATGAATGGATGCGATTGTGGGTGACAGATAAGAGATCATTAACATGAACCAGGAACAGGGTTGCCGCCAGAACTGATCCCTGTGGCACACCTGCATTAATTGAGTGGAAATTTGACTATACATCATCTACTTTTACTCTTATTTTTGTGTCACTGAGATATGAGAAGAGCAGTGGAACAAAAGACATTAGTCCACAGCAAGGGAGTTTGGCCAGAAGGGAGCGGTGCCACAATCTGTCGAAAGCTTTAAAAGTATCAAGGGCTACTGCATGAGTTTCTCCATGTTGGTTGATTGATTGGTGGATGGTATTAGTCAGGAGACTGAGTATGTCAATGGTGGATCTTTCATGGCGAAAACCATATTGTCTATCACTAATTAAATTTGTGAATTCAAGATGTTTAACTATGTGCTTATTAATTACTTTTTCAAATATATTTTCAAGAAAAGCTGTGACAGCCATTGGTCTGTAACCAGAGGGGTCAAATAAACTTCCTTTCTTTGGAACTGAGTGGATATTGGCTTCTTTACATGAATTAGGCAATGAAGAAGTACGTATGCATGGTCTGAATAATTTAGCAAGAACAGAGGCATGTTCTGGGGAATACTTTTTCAGAACAATTGGCGGAATTCCATCAGGGCCTGGAGCTTTGTTGGTGGGTAAATTGTCTAGGATGGATTTTACATATCTTTTCTGTATTAAAAGTGGAAAAATTTCGGAAGAGTCAAGTTCTAGCATTGGGACGTTCTGGCTGACTTCCTCCATTGTAGAATTTCTGCAAATGTACTGGCAAAGATATTCGCTTTCCCACACGGGTCATTTGTAACGATGCCATCTGAAGATTTTAGTGGGGGAATGGATGATGACTTGTTAAAGTTAATATTGAAAGAAATGAGAGTTGACCACAATATTCTATTGTCATTAGGGTAGTTAAGTAGTTCTGATGCTTGATTTTTAAGAATGTTTGATTTAGCGAGATTTATTACAGCTTTTGCATGGTTTCGAGCAATTTTAAACTGAAAGAGTGATTCAGATGTTTTTGATTATAAGTAAGAGTTTATATGCTAATGACTTTTGGGCGGTTGCTCTGGCACAGTTGCTATCAAACGATTTTGGAGTATTCGATCTTTTAGTGAACTGTTGACTTGGTATGTATAAATCCATACCAACTAGTATTAAGTCATTAATGTGGGACTGTGTAGAACTGACATCACTAGAGATGAAAGACTGTCACTGAATATCAGCGAGATAATTTCTAAATCCATCCCAGTTTGCCTTATCAAAGTGCCATTGGGTCACCCCAACAGGTTCAGAATAGGAAGGTCTGGGGGGCCTAACTGATGAGGCTTTCATGAGATTGCTATCAGAGGATCCAAGTGGTGACAGTACTTCTATCCTGTATTGATCTGGATTATTTGTTAGGAATAGAACCAAGAGATGGGCATTATGGTCATGGATATTTGGTATTCTGGTTGGTTGGTTTAACAACTGCGTGGGATTAAACGGTTCTGCCTCTACGGTAGACCAGCATCGTCAGTTCTGACAGAATGCAGTAACCATTCAACATTATGTATGTTAAAATCACCCAAAATGGTAATTTTGGTGCTAAGTGTAAGGTTAAAGTTACTCAACTGTGAGGATATGGAGTCAAATATACTGGGTTCTGAAGAAGCATTGGGAGAGCGATAGACTACACAGAATGATATGTTGGGTAATATTTAGATAATTTCTTTTATACCGTGGCTCAGTTGGTTGAAGTGCTCCGCTCTGACTGAAGGGTCGGAGGATCGAATCCACCCAAGAGTCATTGGTAGACATCAGGAAGGGCATCCGGTCATAAAATGCTACACGCTCCAAACCAAAGTTCTCTACCCAGGGGCAACGCCTTAGCCCTTATCCAAAAAAAGGGGACTTGGCGTTAAAAAGAAAAAAAAAAAAAGTGAGTAATCAAAATTCGTTGAAGTGAAGTTTAAAACAGTGTCAACTACATATTCAGATCTGATATAACAACAGGTGCCGCCCTAATCAAAATATAACTCAAAACGTTAACCACATCGCCTCAACCACAACCTTAATGTTAACGTTTATTACACTACTTTAACCAAATCAGCTATAACAGTGACCTTATAATTAACCCTACCACTTTAGACTTCATCTTTATATTAACCACAACCAGTGGCCGAGTCCATTGAGAGGTCGTTGGCTGTTATGGACCCGAGTTCGTATCCCAGCTGGGGTAGGGAATAGTTTCATCCCATCTCATTCTTCTTTAACCATAACTTTAACCTTAATCATGAATTTAGCCTCAAAGACATGATATTAACTTTAAGCTTAAGCTAAATCTAAGTTTTAAATTTTAATCACACCATCTAAGTCATACTATTAACCGCAACCTAACCTTCAGATTTAAGCACACTAACCGTAACCTCAGTATAAGCTTAACATCAACTTACTTATAATTTTAACCCGGACCATTACATTACGCTTTGCTTTAAACGCACCACCGTAACCATAACTTTAACCTTTCCACCATCCCAAAATTAACAATTAACATAACCTTTTTCACAATAACTTCTACCTCTGTCTTAACGATAACCATAACTTTATCTACATAGCATTAGCATAAGCCTAAACTTTAGCCATAACTTTAGCAGTAACGTCACCAAATCTTTAACTTATCCAGAATCAAAACACATTAACCTTAACCATTCCTCGATATTTACCTACTTAACTTTAACCACAGCTTTCATCATGAATTTATCTTTAAAGTTAACCTCAGCTTAATCACGCATCTTCGTATTATCTCTAACGAGAACCTTCATTTTAAATGTAAGACATAACCATAGCTTTAACTTTAACCATAACCACTTCTTAATGGCACAAGACTTAATAATGTTTGAAGTACATGTGCTGTGTGTCTGTGTATGTGTCTGTGTGCGTTCAAATATAAAATTCTTTTAGGAGAATGATATATAGTGCGTACTAAGTTGTGTGATTTCCATGAGTGCTGGGGTGGGGTATAGAAGTAAATTGGTAAGAAGTCAATCTGATGGTAATGCTATTCCTGGTTTTATTCTTAATTTCTGTAGCGTGTTTCAGCTTAGGAAGGATTTGGTGTAGTGTAAACTACAGTATATAATTCCCTTTAAGATAACATATTCTTTCTTGGCATCACAGTGCCGTGCCGTACAAATGAAAGAATTGTTCCCACTTTTTAAATAACTCTCTCTAATGAAGGCAAAGCAGACTTGACCGGGCTCGAACCTTCATTTTTTTTTTTTAAGAGAATGATGAATCTTTTCAGAGCCGATTTGATTGTCAGTCTCTCATTAAGGATTTTCGGATGTGAGGTGCTTCATTTCTTTAGACTTTAGTGCCTTTAGCGAAGCCACGCAACACCAAATCACTCTACCGTCACATAATGAACCGGGGGAATTAGCCACAGGATCCTCAAGCTCTCGCATCTAGTACAATAGTCCTACAGGAATACGTTGTTCTTTAGTTTAGGGGAGATCTCTGTTAGTAACCGAAGTAAACTCCGGTATTTCCTCCAGTGAGATATGGTATTGCTGCCTCACAGTCCAAATTGAAATAAAACAGTTATGTTGTTGATTGTGGAGTAACTTACAGTTCATTTTTTCCTACAGTCCGTATGCCCTCTGGCCTTATTCCTCACAGAACCACAAATCTCAGCCTCGACTGAAATATCCCCATTTTGTTTTCCCGGTTACCATCTCTTCACAAACTTCCGTAACAAGGGCTGCACGTGTTGTTACATCAGATCCCAATATGCAGTTGACACCATTTTAAACGTCACTTCATCCATTTTTGATTACTTATTGTATAAAGTAAATAGCCAAATATTACCAAATATATCTGTGTAGTCTATCACTCCCCCAGTGCTTCTTTGGAACCCAGTGTATTTGATTCCATATCCACACAGTTGAGTAACCTTAACCTTACCCTGAGCACTGAAATTACCATTCTGGGTGATTTTAACATACATAATGTTGAATGGTTATTGCATTCTGCCAGGGCCGACGATTCTGGTCTAGAGTGCGAGCTCTTTGCAGAATCGTTTAATCTCACGCAGTTGGTAAAGCAACCAACCAGAATACCAGATAATGCTGACAATAATGCCCATCTCTTGGATCTATTCCTGACAAATAATCCAGATCAATACAGGATAGAGGTATTGTCTCCACTTGGATCCTCTGACCACAATTTAATCAAAGCCTCATTAGTTAGCCCCCCAAAGCCTCCCAGTTCTTCACCTATCAGGGTGACCCGATGGCACTTTGATGGGGCAAACTGGGATGGATTTTGAAATTATCTTGCTGATATTCCATAGCAGTCTTTCTTCTCTAGTGAAGCTAATTTTACCCAGTCCCACAATAATGACTTAATACTAGCTGGTATGGATTTATTCATACTAAGTCAACAGTTCACTAAAAGATCGAATTCTCCATAATGGTTTGATAGCAACTATGCCAGAGTAATATCCCAGAAGTCATTAGCATATGACTCTTACTTAAAATTAAAAAAAACATCTGAATCACTCTCTCAATTTAAAATTGCTAGAACCCATGCAGAAGCTGTATTAAATATCGCTAAATCAAACTTTCTTCTAATTCAAGCCTCAAAACTACTTAACAACCCTAATGACAATAGAATATTGTGATCAACTCTCATTTCTTTCAGATATAACTTTAACAAGTCATCATCCATTCCTCCACTAATATCATCAGATGGCAACATTACAAATGACCCGCGTGAGAAGGCAGATATATTTGCCAGTACATTTGCCAGAATTCCTACCATAGAGGAAGTCAGCCAGAACGTCCCAGTGCTAGAACTTGACTCTTCCGAAATTGTTCCACTTTAAATACAGACAGGATATGTAAAATCCATCCTAGACAAATTACCCACCAAACAAAGCTCCCGGCCCTGATGGAATTCCGCCAATAGTTTTGAAAAAGTGTTCCCCAGACTTGCCTTTGTTCTTGCTAAATTATTCAGACTATGCATACGTACTTCTTCATTCCCTAAATCATGGAAAAAAGCCAATATCCACCCAATTCCAAAGAAAGGAAGTTCATCTGGCCCCTCTGAATACAGACCAATAGCTGTCACATCTTCTCTTGGTAAGGTATTTGAAATTGTAATTAATAAGCACATAGTTAAACATCTTGAATTCACCAAATTCATTAGTGATAGATAATATGGTTTTCACCACGAAAGATCCACTGTTGACATAGTCAATCTCCTGGCTCATACTATCCACCAGTCAATCAACCTACATGGAGAAACTCATGCAGTAGCCCTTGATATTTCTAAAGCTTTCGACAGATTTTGGCACCGTTCCCTGTTGCCCAAACTCCGTTGGAATGGACTAAAGTCTTTTGTTCCTTTGATTTCCTCATATCTCAGTGACAGAAAAATAAGAATAAAAGTCGATGATGTTTATTCCAGTTCCACTCAATTAATGCCGGTATGCCGCAAGGATTAGTTCTGGCGCCATGCCTGTACCTGGTTCATATTGATGATCTATTATCTGTCACCCACAATCGCATCCATTCATATGCAGATGACTCAACACTTCATAGTTCATTCACACTCACACACCCATTTACAAAGTCTGATGTCTCCAACTCTCAACTCAGTACAGTCATCTCCATAAATCAAGACTTATCTACGATCAGTGAATGGGGACAAAACAACCTTGTCTCATTTAATGCTAGTAAAACAAAACATATACAATTTACTAATAGACAGGTATTGCTAGATCCATATATTACCTTCGATGCTACAAATAGGCTATTCCCATCTCCAAAAGTATTGAAACTCTCAGTGTCTCACTTAACAATGCCCTCAGCTAGACCTCTCATGTCAGATCACTTGCTAAAACCACCTCAAAGAAACTTGGATTATTGTACAGAGTCCATAACTTCTTCACTGACGAGCAGTTAGCTATAATTTATAAGAATCATGTGTGCTCTCAGGTTGAATATTGCCTACCCTTGTGCAATGGATGTGGAGTGGTTGCATTAAAACAACTAGACAAAATTCAGAACAAAGCTGTTAGAATTATTAATGACCCTGCTATTTCTAATAAACTACCTCCCCTACAAGTAAGAAGAATGTTGCTTCCCTTGCATTATTTTACAGATATTTTTATGGCAAATGCTCAGAGGAAGTTCCATCCATTGTGCCACCTCTTCATGCCTTCTCTCGTGCTACACGGGCATCTGATAGTGCTCATGACTGGAATGTCTATCTGTCTATCTATTGCCAAACGCCTTAATCCCGTACGGGGTGGCCACAAACAAATCGCCTCCAAGTCGCCCTGTCCCCCACCATTTCACTGCCCTGCTTCCAACTCTCACCCCCTTGTCTCATATACCTCTCCACTCCATCCCTCCATCTCATCCTCGGCCTCCCCCTCCCTCTCCCCCCCTCCACCTCACTCATATACACTCTCCTCCTCAGTCTTTCACCCTCCATCCTCTCCACATGGCCAAACCACCTCAGTGTGTTCCTCCTAACGCTTCCTATCACATCCACATCCACACCACAGCGCTCCTTTATATCCTCATCTGTCAGCATGTCTCTCCATGTGACTCCACAGGCTCCTCTTAAATAACTCATTTCCACTGCTGTCACTCTTGACTTGCGTCCCCCCAACAACGTCCAAGCTCCACCTCCACACGCCAGAGTTGGTATCACAATATTGTCACGCAGCAACCACCCACCTCCATGCCCCCCCCCCTCCACCGCTTCCCATCACTGCCCTCAAGGAACACGCAACCCCTCTTCCTTGCTGTACCCTTTCAAGTACTTCGCCCTCCAAACGTCCATCCTTACTCATCACACTCCCCAAGAACGTAAACGTACTTACATTTTCCATTTCCTAACCAACCAACCTCACTGTAGATTCACTGACTTCACCTCTCTCAAAGACCATCACCTTACTTTTCCCTACATTCACCTTTAGATTCCGTTTCTTACACACTTTCTCAAACTCATCAACCAAGCCTTGCAGCTCCCCTTCGTCTTCACTTAACAAGACAGTATCATCTGCAAACAACAGTACAAGGAGTTTCCAAACACTTCCCTTTCTCACTAGGGCCACTCCAACATCCACTACCCTACCTTGTGTCTCTTTTATTACCCCATCCATGTACAGATTGAACAACAATGGAGACATGACACATCACTGTTTCAACCCAACCTTCAAAGAGAAAAATTCACTCAGTTCACCATCCACACGCACTGCAGCCTAAGCACCATCATAAATTATATACTCTTCACAGCATTCAACAACTTCCCATTTACTCCATATATTCTTAATACTTTCCACAATCCTTGTCTATCCACCCTGTCATATGTTTTCTCCAAATTCATGAAGGCCACATACAACGTCTTTCTCTTCTCTAGAAATGTTTCACTAAAGATCTAAGAATGAATATCTGGTCTACACAACCTCTTTCTTTCCTAAAGCCTCCCTGTTCTTCTCCAACTAATTCCTCTGTTATTTCCCTAACTCTGTCAATAAGTATCTAACCATACACTTTTCCTATTACACTAAGAAGACAAAAGCCCCTATGATTACCATACACTTCTTTTTCCCCTTTCCCATGTACTGAAAACATTGACACTATTTATATTCAGCTCAGAAATAAATCTTCTCATAAAATCACTCTTGGGTTAATTTATCGTCCGCCTGGTCAGCCACTCAACATCGATGATGAAATCTACAATCAAATTGCCGAAATATCTTGTATGCAAAGCACTGTAATATTTGGTGACTTTAATTTACCAGT
The DNA here is from genome assembly GCF_032717465.1 of Coenobita brevimanus. Lineage (NCBI taxonomy): Eukaryota > Metazoa > Arthropoda > Malacostraca > Decapoda > Coenobitidae > Coenobita > Coenobita brevimanus. The sequence goes on along the minus strand of NC_137065.1, from coordinate 17,770,589 downwards.
TCCAAAATGGGGAGAAGCGTTGTCCTCACACACAGGGTTAGACTTATATACAAACTTGCAGGAAAGCTCTTTGCATCAATTTGTAAATTATCCGACACATGGAGCTAACATCCTAGATCTTGTCTTAGCTGCATCAGAAAATGTAGTGAGTAATTTTATTGTAGGAGAAGAATTTAGTACAAGTGATTATCACATAGTTACATTTAACATTAAATTCAGTGAAGACAGTGTCAAGGCCAGTTGTGAGAAAGTGCCCAACTTTAGGAGAGCAAATTTTAAGAAATTAAAGGCAATTGCAGGTGCAGCTGACTGGCATCCCATTGTCGAAATTTTAGATATCCATGAAGCGTGGAATTACTCTACAGAAACTCTTAACAATGCCATCAAGTTATGTATGCCAATGCCCAACAGAAGGCCCGCCAAAAAATCTAAACCAAAATAGTGGAACTCCGACATTAAACATTGTCTGGAAGCAAAAAATCTTGCATATAAAAATTATAATACCACAAAGAGTCAAAGTGTTAAAAATGAATACGATGCCCTTCGACGAAAAGCCAAAAAATTAATTCAGTGCAATAAGAAAAACCTTGAGACATATTGCAAGTATCAGTAAATCAAATCCCAAAGAATTTTTCAGTTACATAGGAAGCAAAAAGGTAATAACTCCATCAATCGGTCCCTTAATCACAGATAACGAAGAGCTCACTGATGATGAAACTACGATGGCGAAAATTCTTAATACTTTCTTTCCGTCAGTATTTACAACAGAAAATATACATACGATTCCTACTGTTTCCCCTATTCCTATAGAAAAGGGCAACATAATCACTGATATTACAGTTAGTGATCGCGACGTACTGCTAGCAATAAACAAATCAAAAGAGAATAAAGCATCAGGACTGGACAAAATATCGGCAAGTGTATTGAAGGAACTACAGAATAAAATATCAAAGATCTTATCTGAACTTTTTATTTTGTCGCTTAAGAGCAGTAAGGTGCCACATGAATGGAAGCTTGATAACGTAACCCCAATATTCAAAAAGGGCAACAGAGCCCAACCAGAAAACTACCGCCCAATTAGTTTAACATCAGGGGTTTGCAAATTGTTTCAAACTATTATCAGAGACAAGTTTGTGAAACACTTAGAAACAAACAATCTCATAAAAGATTCTCAACATGGTTTTCGTAATAGTCGCTCTTGCCTTACGAATCTGCTGGACTTTTTCAATGATATGCTGAACATGTACGACGACACTAAATCTGTTGATGTGGTCTACCTCGATTTTCAAAAGGCTTTTGACAAAGTTCCACACAAAAGACTCCTTCAGAAGCCAGAGGCACATGGTTTCAACGGCATTGTTCTAGGGTGGGTAGAAGATTGGCTCACCGGACGAAAGCAGAGAGTTGTAATAAATGGGAAAGAATCAGACTGGATAAACGTTACATGTGGAGTGCTGCAGGGTTCAATGCTAGGTCCTATTCTTTTCTTAATATATGTAAATGATATTGACGAAGGATTGTGTTGTAAGATTTCAAAATTTGTTGATGATAATAAAATAGGTAACAAAGCAGACACAGCACAGCAGAAGCAGGCAATTCAGAGAGATTTTGATCAACTGCTTAACTGGGCCCAAGTCTGGCAAGTGAATTTCAATATTATCAAATGCAAAGTGCTAAACATTGGCAGTAAAAATGTAAGAGCTAGTTACAGCATGAATAATGTCCAACTTGATAGAGTAAACCATGAAGAAGACCTAGGAGTTATAATAACAAACGATTTGAAACCCAGCAAACAATGTACTGAAGCTGTGAAAAAAGCCAATAAATTGACTGGACTCATAAGCAGAACATTTGAATATAAATCCGATAATATTGTCCTTACACTGTATAATTCCTTAGTACGCCTGCACTTCGAGTATTGCGTTCAGTTTTGGTCACCGTATTATAAAAAGGATATGGAAAAGCTTGAAAGAGTGCAGCGAATGATGATAAAGATGATACCTAGATTGAGAAATAAACTGTACAAGGAACGTTTACAGTAGAAGCCCTGAATCTCATTACCCTAACAAAAAAGAGGATACGAGGAGATTTAATTCAAGTATTCAAGATATTCAAAGGACATGATAACATGGCTATCGATAAATACTTCACAGTTGATCACTCGAATTACACTAGAGGCAATGGGCATAAAATAATTGGCAAACGATTCCAGTCACATGAAGCTAAGCATTTCTTCTTCAATAGAATTGTAAATGTATGGAATAAATTGCCCTCCAACGTAGTAAATTGTAATACAGTGCATATCTTTAAAGGTCGCCTGGATAAGTATTTGGCATCTAACCCCCAGCTTAATATGTTTACTCCTGAATAAAACACTTGTGTGTGAATAATTTTGTTTTCTATATTATTTTATTTTTTTTAGAGTCTGGATCAATTTATTAAATGCAAATATAGTATATGCACAGACACTAGGATATGCACAGATAGCCCTAAGTTAATGGTCACTACTCATACTTTCGACCTGTGATGGGCTGTGGATCACTAAGGGTCCCTGTTAGTTACGTGGCCACCATCGGGATTTTTTAAATGTACCAAGGGTCACTGCTTCAGGAGGTGACTTGCTTGCTTGTCCCGCATGGGAAAGTTCCTAGTCTCAGTGGAATGAACGGAGCTGTGGGCTGATTGACTGCTGCCTACCTTAATAGCGCCAGGCAAGGCTGCTGCACCACCCCTGAGTATCCACACTGTGCCTGCAGACGCCCCGTCAACTCAACGTACCCGTACATACTGACATGCATTATTTATTGATTTATTTGATTATTCATTTTACTTTACTGCTTTCTCTTTCAGGTTATTCATACTGGTAGCTTATAGATAATATATTGTAGAATGTAGCTTTTCCTTTTCAGTCTTTCCTATGAAATTTGCATGTCAGTTTTTCCATGCTGCATGGTGGTTTTTCTCACTTTTTCTTGCCAGTTTTAACAGGAGGATTTGGAGGCGGGGGGAGTCTTCTTGCTTAACTATCCTTATCCTTCAGCATGCAGAGTTAGATCTTGTAATCATAGTCAACTCTGTAAAAAACAGCCTCGAAAGGACCATAAGGTCTGTTGCTGTTTGGTTTCGTTTGTACTTCTTTGTACTCCTTTGTACAAGGGAATAATTATACCTAACTTCCAGTCCTCCGGGACTCTACCTTCCTCCCAGGCCAATCTGCATATCTTCCACATCCAGTTTACTACTATCTCTCCCCCATGCTTCAGCATTTCACCATACACTCCATCAATTTCTGGGGCTTTCCCCAATTTCACTTTTTTCATTGCTTCCACAACTTCTATCCTACTGATTTTTTCCTGTCTTCTCACCTCCCTCCTTCTCCCAGCCATTCCCAAGCCACTAATGCCCGCATTACTTCCATTCTCTATGTTCAACAATTCCTTAAAGTGTTCTTTCCATCTGCTCACTTTTTCTCCCTTCTCCACTAGTTACCATTTTTATCTTCCACTCCCCTACTAACTTCACTGCCACCCTGTCTTACTCTCTTCACCTCTTTCCAGAATATTTTCTTACAGTCCCTCCACTTTACACTCAAATTCCTTCCAAATTCCTCATCCACTCTCTTCTTACTTTCTCTTAGTAATATTTTCTCCTCTCTCATCCTTTCTACATATAACTTTCTCTTCTGCCTCTCAACTTCGTCCACGCCTCTTTCTCATCCATTCATTGTATACTTTCTTCTTTTGTGCCACAGCCTGTCTCACCTCTTCATTCCACCATGCTGTTCCTTGCACCCCTTTCCGTCTTCTCTTCACCCCACTCACCACATCACATGCTGCACATATTTCTTCTGTGAATAGCTGCACACATTTTCCACGTCCCCCATCTGCTCCAATTCATATTTACCTAATCGTTCCTCCACTTTTGTCTTTTATTTTGCCTTTTTCTCATCCTCTTGTAACCTTTCCAATCTCCTTGCAACTACTCTTTCTGCCCGTCCTTCCCTTCTTCTATTTCTCCATCTTGGATCTTGATTCTGGCCACCACAAAGTAGTTTTCAGAAAGTCCACTCCCCCAAACCCTATAAGCTCCTGCATCCATTACACATCTTCGCATCCTGTCATCCACACACACATAATCAATCATTGCCTTCCTTTCATTCAGTTCACCACCCACCCTTCTCATCACTTGCCATGTATACCTGTGGATCATTTTGTGCCTGAAGAGGGTATTGGCTATCACCAAGCCCCTCCCAGCACAAGTGTCCACTAACACACTCCCATTCTCATCTATCTCAGCAGGCACACCCCATTCACCAACTATTCCATCCACCTTCATATTTCCTACTTTACCATTCATATCACCAATCAAAAACACTCTCATTTCTTCCAAACATTTCCATACACACTTCCACATTTGTCCAGAACTCTTCTCTCACTCTGCTTGCACGATCTTGTATTGGCACATTCACGCACACAATCGCCCACATTTGCATTCCAACTTTCTATCTTACCCACACAATCCTTGAGCCAACTGATCCATGCTCTCTTATGTTCTTCTTACATCTTTTACTTACAACAATACACACTCCTTCTTTTGCCCTCTCATTCTTACCTACTCCTGCACATATACCCCATCCAAACACCCATTCCCTCTCACTCTCTCCTCTCCATTTAGTTTTAGTTACTCCACATACATCCTCTTTCACACCCTCAAGCACCTGGACAATCTCTCTTTCTTTCACCTCATCATTCGCACCCCTTACATTCCATGTCGCGATCAGTACCATGTCTTTTTGTCCGGTCCTTGGTCGTCAACTTTTGGTCAGTCCTTGTCCGAGGCGTCTTGTTCGTCTTTTTAGGTAGCTGTTTTCCGGGGAGGGGCACTAACCCTCCGCCAACCCTTTTAGTCGCCTCATACGACAAGCAGGGATACTGGAGGAGTATTCCTGAAAAAAGCCCTACCCCCAGGGGTAGGAATGTCACTCATCCATATTGCAAAAAGTCTGCCTATCAGAATTCTTTCATTCCCCGAACTGCTTCTCTCTGGAACTCGCTTCCCCAGAGTTGTTTCCCTCAAAACTTCAACGTACAGCAGTTCAAGTCTAACTGTTACAGATGTTTTATGAATACAGGACACCAGTAATCTGGGTATGGATTATTCTTTTTTTATTCATTTATTTTTCCTTCCTCTGTTCTGTTATATATATATATATATATATATATATATATATATATATATATATATATATATATATATATATTGTTACATACCCTATGATTTCATCATCCTTTGTGTAATTCTAACGTACAGTGTGCTGCCTGTTTGATCACGAGCGTGTTCTACCTCACTCCCCCCTTCTACCGTTATAGTAGAGTAAGTCGTTCTTTCTGTTGTTCAGAGCGGGATTGTCAACTCTTTGTCCCCATGGCTTCATTTGCGCGTCCTTCTTACAAGTTGTATCAAGCTCTGCTGGCCCCTAAATAATGAGCTCAGTCTCTGCATTATTGCCACTTAGATCTACTCATTTTGCTCAAATCTCTGTCCTCCCCTGTACAGTTATTTTTATTGTGAGTGCTCAGGAAGTCTCCAACCATCTAGCAGCTGTGTGTAGTTTCAGTATGACTGTTGTTGCATTTTTTCTTGTACTGTGTAGCATAAGGTTAATTCTTGGGCCTAGTAAGGTTTTTGTAATTTATGGAGGGTTCTTGTTGTCAGCCATCATTAATCATATTTTGTATCTGTAATAATATATCTGGCATTCACTGAGTATTATCTGGTATCTCATTATAACAGGGCTGACTTAGATAAATTTACTCTTGCTAATTTCGTGTTACTAGAGGCTATTGCAGTTAACCATATATTTAACCTGTTTTTTGCCATTACATTATCCTTATGAGTCCTGAATGTTTTGTTGTTAGTTTGAGCATTAAACTTTAACTTGTAATTTTACCAAACTCTTTGTTTTGAACCTGGAACTTTACGGGACAGTAGTGATTTTTAGTATTCTCACTTAAAGTGTACATAATCTTTCTCTGTTCTGTAACATAAATTTGGCGACCTCTTATCAGGATATTCAGGATATTATCATAAGGATATTGCTTGATATTTTGTGACTGTGATTTATTCATGATGTCTACTATTACTACGCTTGATGAAGCCAAAGATTTTTTGTCAAATGTGCAAACAGTGTGTGATGTAGAAAACAGAACAAAGAATGAACTTAAGCTTGTTGCTCAACAATTGGGAATTGCTGTTCGCTCTCATCATTCTAAAGATCAAATTGTTGACATGATTAATGAAAGCTTGTTTAATGTAACTCCTCCAAATGAGCAAACGCAGATTGAATTAGCTAAGTTACAGCTAGCCCTGCAGGAGGCTCAGGCTAAGGAGGCGGAGTCTCGTGCTAAGGAGTCTGAATTTCAGGCCCGTTCTAAGGAGGCTGAGGCACAAGTTGAAATTGCTAGGATTCAGGCAGACCATGAGTATCGCATGAAACAAGGTGGAACTGGATCATCTAGCTCTGATGATTTTGATGTGGCTAAAAATGTTAAACTTGTCCCTCCTTTTAATGAATCTGATTTCACAAAGTATTTTCAGTTGTTTGAGAGGGTAGCTACAGGTTTTAATTGGCCCAAAAAGTATTGGCCAGTACTCCTTCAAACTGTTCTCACCGGTAAAGCTCAAGTAACTTATGCATCTTTGCCTCAGGATCAATCTGATAATTATGATGTAGTTAAGAGCTTGATTCTTAAGGCCTATGAGCTTGTTCCTGAAGTTTATAGAGTAAAATCTAGGACAACTTCCAAGCAAGATAAGCAATCCCATGTTGAGTATGCAAAAATCAAAGATCTGTTAGAGCAGTGGTTAAATTCTAAGAATGTGGATTCTGATTTTGGTAAATTTAAGCAGATGATTTTGCTGGAGGACTTCAAAAAGGTGTATTAGTAAAGATGTAAGCCTATATCTTGATGAGAAAAGAATAGATAATTTGTCTGATGCTGCAGTTTTAGCTGATGAATATGTTCTCACTCACAAGAGATATTCTAAAGAAAAAGGGAAAGCTGAGAGTAAGTACGTTGCCTCTACTCAGAGTACAGGTAACAGGAAAGAGAATAAAGATGATGTTTCTCAGGAAGTAAATACCAGCTCCACCTCTAGATTTCAGAAAAGTAAATGTACTTATTGTAGTAAGCTTGGTCATACTACGGAGAAATGTTTCAGGAGACAGCGTGATGTGAACAAAAAGGAGTCTTTAAATATTCAGTCAATTGGTCTAGTGTCCACCCTTGAGAGTTCCCAGAATTCTTTAACTGAGTTAACTGAACCTGCTTTGAGGGGCAACTTAAATTCTCATGATGGAGCTCCTCTTTTGAGCAGTAACGTTGGTGACACTCTCAAGAGTTCATGTGCTAATTTCCTGTCTGATGGTTTTGTCAGTCCTTGGACAGTAATGACAGGAAATCAGTTAAAATATATCGTGATACAGGTGCTTGCCAATCCCTTATGCTGACCAGTGTTCTAGGCTCTAATATTAATTCCTCTGATGAAACTGTAATCTTACAAGGTGTAGGGAATAATTACTTCTCTGTCCCTTTGTGCAGAGTGAATTTAGAGTATGGTTTTGTTAATGGTTCTGTTATGGTTGGGTTGGTTGAGACACTCCCAATGTCAGGTGTAACTTTCTTACTTGGAAATGATATTGGTGGAAGTCAAGTGTGTCCAGCTCCTCAGTTGTCTAGTGAGCCAGTGGCTGCGACCCGGGATTGTGATGTCCCTGATGTGTTCCCTGCATGTGCTGTCACTAGGGCTAAGTCTAAAGTTACTGGTGATTTAGAGGATAATGATGATGATGATGATGTTTTCCTAGATGACACTTTTCTTGCTAATTTGGACCACTCACCAGATGAGGCAGTACCGCGTAGTGTTGATAATTTGTCTCGTCAAGAGTTGGTTGAGTTGCAGGTTGCTGACCCTGAGTTGAAAGGTCTAGCTAACTCTGCTTGCAGTGAGGAAGAGTCAGCTGGTGCTTCTACTTGTTATTATGTAAAGTCAGGAGTGCTTATGAGGAAGTGGAGACCCCCAACAGCAGCAGCCGACTCTGAATGGGAGGTTGTACATCAAGTTGTCATCCCTCGTGTTTGTAGGTAGGATATCATTAGAGTGGCTCATGATTCCAGTTTGGCAGGACACCTTGGAGTGAGGAAGACTGTGGCACGCATTTTGAAACACTTCTACTGGCCAGGTATCTTCAGGGATGTTTCCTGGTATTGTAAGTCTTGTCACACCTGTCAAGTTGTGGGGAAGTGTAATCAGACCGAAAAGGTTGCACCTCTAGTTCCCATTCCTCCTTTTGAGGCGCCTTTCACCCGTGTGTTGGTGGATATTGTGGGCCCTCTTCCTAAGATTTCTTCAGGATTTTCTTACGTGTTGACCCTGATTGATATGGCTACTCTTTATCCTGAAGCCATTCCACTTAGAAATATCTCAGCAAAGAACGTGGTTAAGGAAATGCTAGGGTTCTTCACAAAGCTTGGTCTGCCCAAGGAGGTACAGTCAGACCGGGGAAGTAATTTCATGTCAAATGTTTTCAAGCAGTCTCTGAAAGAGTTGGACATCACCCAGATCACGTCTTCAGCTTACCATCCCCAGACTCGAGGAGCGTTGGAGAGATATCATCAAACACTCAAATCGATGCTCAAGAAATACTGTTTGGAACATCAGGAAGCCTGGGATAAAGGCCTTCCATTTGTTGTATTTGCCGCAAGAGAATCTCCAAATGAATCACTGGGCTTCTCGCCTTTTGAACTACTGTTTGGCCATGAAGTAAGAGGACCCCTTAAGCTACTCAAGGAATGCTGGCTGTCGGAGGAAGATGACGTCAACCTGCTGGAGTATGTGATGAAGTTCAAAGAACGGCTGTCCACTGCTTTACAGCTGGCGAGAGAGATTTTAGGAGCTGCTCAGGAGAAGATGAAGACTTGGTATGATAAGAAGTCCAGGTTACGCCACTTTCAACCAGGAGATCAGGTTTTGATTCTGCTACCGGTTCATGAGCAACCTCTTCAAGCCAAGTTTAGTGGTCCTTATTTCGTGGAGAAGAAACTCAGTGATGTCAACTATGTCATCGCCACACCAGATCGTAGAAAGAACCAGCAACTTTGTCACATCAACATGCTAAAGTTATATCACAGGCAGGACGAAAATAACCCAGTCTGCACTGTAGCTGTTCCACCCGAGTCTGCAAGTGAAGTTCTCCCATGCAGCATGAGCCTGAGTGATAGTTTGGGGAAGAATCCTGATATCATGAATGATCTCCAGATTAAGCTTTCTCATCTAGCTCCCGAGGAAAGGCATGAGTTTTCGGCATTACTGCAGGAGTACCCACAAGTGTTCCGTGCCACTCCAGGAAGAACCACTGTGTTGATGCATGATGTCGATGTTGGAGACGCAAAGCCAATTAAACTGCCTGCTTACCGTGTGAACCCAGTGAAAGTTCCTCTCATCCAGAAGGAGCTTGGCTACCTGTTGGACCACAAGATGATTGAGCCCTGTCAGAGCGAGTGGAGTTCTCCTGTCACTCTGGTCCCTAAGCCGGGTGGGTCACAGCGGCTATGCATCGACTACAGACGTGTTAATCAGATAACCAAAACAGACATTTACCCTCTCCCTCGCGTGGAAGATTGCATAGACAAGATCGGAAAGGCTAGGTACATAAGTAAGTTTGATTTGTTAAAGGGATACTGGCAAGTACCTATGACTGAACGTGCTAGGGAGATCTCATGTTTTGTAACACTAGGAAAGACTTTTGCATGTTCTGTAATGCCATATGGTATGAAGAATGCACCAGCCACATTTCAGAAGCTCATGAATGTTGTAACAGAGGGTTTGGCAGGGTGTGTTGTTTATATTGATGATGTATTAATCTTCAGTGACAACTGGAAAGATCACCTATGCCATGTCGGTAAATTTCTTGAGCGTTTGGTTCAGGCTAATCTTGTAGCTAATTTATCAAAGTGTGAGTTTGGTCAAGCTAAAGTTCAGTACCTTGGGTATGTAATTGGTGATGGACATGTTGCACCACCAGGAGCTAAGGTTCAGGTTATAAGTGATCTTCCCAGACCTAAAAGTAGGAAAGAGCTACAAAGATTTTTGGGAATGGTAGGTTATTACAGGAGATTTGTTCTTAACCTTTCAATTCTTGTATCACCACTTACAGACCTACTGAAAAAGGGAGTTAAATTTGTCTGGACCGATAACTGTGAATCCTCTTTCAGCAAACTTAAAGCTATCCTATTAAGTCAGCCAGTGCTCGCTACTCCAAATTTTGCTAAGCCTTTTAAGATGGCTGTTGATGCAAGTGATACAGGAGCTGGGGCTGTTTTGCTGCAAGAGGATGATCAGGGTATTGAACACCCTGTATCTTATTACAGTAAGAAGTTCACTCCACCTCAAAAGAACTACTCAACTATTGAGAATGAGCTTTTGGCCTTGATTATGGGTTTACAGCATTTTTCATTTTATTTGTGTTCTGGTTTTGACCCCATAGTCATTTATACCGATCATAACCCACTGAAATTCCTTAGTAAGTTTAAAGATAAAAATCAGAGATTGACAAGATGGAGTCTACTTCTTCAGGAGTATTCATTAGACATACAGCATGTCAAGGGGAAAGAAAATGTTATTGGAGATTGCTTATCTAGACTTTAGACAGATTGTTTTAGAGTAATAAGAAATTTCCATTGTAAATTTCTTTTTTCTTGGTGGGGAGGTGTTACATAGCCTATGATTTCATCATCCTTTGTGTAATTCTAACGTACAGTGTGCTGCCTGTTTGATCACGAGCTTGTTCTACCTCACTCCCTCCTTCTACCTTTATAGCAGAGTAAGTCGTTCTTTCTGTTGTTCAGAGCGGGATTGTCAACTCTTTGTCCCCATGGCTTCATTTGCGCGTCCTTCTTACAAGTTGTATCAAGCTCTGCTGGCCCCTAAATAATGAGCTCAGTCTCTGCATTATTGCCACTTAGATCTACTCCTCATTTTGCTCACATCTCTGTCCTCCCCTGTACAGTTATTTTTATTGTGAGTGCTCAGGAAGTCTCCAACCATCTAGCAGCTGTGTGTAGTTTGAGTATGACTGTTGTTGCATTTTTTCTTGTACTGTGTAGCGTAAGGTTAATTCTTGGGCCTAGTAAGGTTTTTGTAATTTATGTAGGGTTCTTGTTGTCAGCCATCATTAATAATATTTTGTATCTGTAATAATATATCTGGCATTCACTGAGTATTATCTGGTATCTCATTATAACAGGGCTGACTTAGATAAATTTACTCTTGCTAATTTCGTGTTAATAGAGGCTATTGCAGTTAACCATATATTTAACCTGTTTTTTGCCATTACATTATCCTTATGAGTCCTGAATGTTTTGTTGTTAGTTTGAGCATTAAACTTTAACTTGTAATTTTACCAAACTCTTTGTTTTGAACCTGGAACTTTACGGGACAGTAGTGATTTTTAGTGTTCTCACTTAAAGTGTACATAATCTTTCTCTGTTCTGTAACATAAATTTGGCGACCTCTTATCAGGATATTCAGGATATTATCATAAGGATATTGCTTGATATTTTGTGACTGTGATTTATTCATGATGTCTACTATTACTACGCTTGATGAAGCCAAAGATTTTTTGTCAAATGTGCAAACAGTGTGTGATGTAGAAAACAGAACAAAGAATGAACTTAAGCTTGTTGCTCAACAATTGGGAATTGCTGTTCGCTCTCATCATTCTAAAGATCAAATTGTTGACATGATTAATGAAAGCTTGTTTAATGTAACTCCTCCAAATGAGCAAACGCAGATTGAATTAGCTAAGTTACAGCTAGCCCTGCAGGAGGCTCAGGCTAAGGAGGCGGAGTCTCGTGCTAAGGAGTCTGAATTTCTGGCCCGTTCTAAGGATTAGGCTGAGGCACAAGTTGAAATTGCTAGGATTCAGGCAGACCATGAGTATCGCATGAAACAAGGTGGAACTGGATCATCTAGCTCTGATGATTTTGATGTGGCTAAAAATGTTAAACTTGTCCCTCCTTTTAATGAATCTGATTTCACAAAGTATTTTCAGTTGTTTGAGAGGGTAGCTACAGGTTTTAATTGGCCCAAAAAGTATTGGCCAGTACTCCTTCAAACTGTTCTCACCGGTAAAGCTCAAGTAACTTATGCATCTTTGCCTCAGGATCAATCTGATAATTATGATGTAGTTAAGAGCTTGATTCTTAAGGCCTATGAGCTTGTTCCTGAAGTTTATAGAGTAAAATCTAGGACAACTTCCAAGCAAGATAAGCAATCCCATGTTGAGTATGCAAAAATCAAAGATCTGTTAGAGCAGTGGTTAAATTCTAAGAATGTGGATTTTGATTTTGGTAAATTTAAGCAGATGATTTTGCTGGAGGACTTCAAAAGGTGTATTAGTAAAGATGTAAGCCTATATCTTGATGAGAAAAGAATAGATAATTTGTCTGATGCTGCAGTTTTAGCTGATGAATATGTTCTCACTCACAAGAGATATTCTAAAGAAAAAGGGAAAGCTGAGAGTAAGTACGTTGCCTCTACTCAGAGTACAGGTAACAGGAAAGAGAATAAAGATGATGTTTCTCAGGAAGTAAATACCAGCTCCACCTCTAGATTTCAGAAAAGTAAATGTACTTATTGTAGTAAGCTTGGTCATACTACGGAGAAATGTTTCAGGAGACAGCGTGATGTGAACAAAAAGGAGTCTTTAAATATTCAGTCAATTGGTCTAGTGTCCACCCTTGAGAGTTCCCAGAATTCTTTAACTGAGTTAACTGAACCTGCTTTGAGGGGTAACTTAAATTCTCATGATGGAGCTCCTCTTTTGAGCAGTAACGTTGGTGACACTCTCAAGAGTTCATGTGCTAATTTCCTGTCTGATGGTTTTGTCAGTCCTCTGGACAGTAATGACAGGAAATCAGTTAAAATATATCGTGATACAGGTGCTTGCCAATCCCTTATGCTGACCAGTGTTCTAGGCTCTAATATTAATTCCTCTGATGAAACTGTAATCTTACAAGGTGTAGGGAATAATTACTTCTCTGTCCCTTTGTGCAGAGTGAATTTAGAGTATGGTTTTGTTAATGGTTCTGTTATGGTTGGGTTGGTTGAGACACTCCCAATGTCAGGTGTAACTTTCTTACTTGGAAATGATATTGGTGGAAGTCAAGTGTGTCCAGCTCCTCAGGTGTCTAGTGAGCCAGTGGCTGCGACCCGGGATTGTGATGTCCCTGATGTGTTCCCTGCATGTGCTGTCACTAGGGCTAAGTCTAAAGTTACTGGTGATTTAGAGGATAATGATGATGATGATGATGATGTTTTCCTAGATGACACTTTTCTTGCTAATTTGGACCACTCACCAGATGAGGCAGTACCGCGTAGTGTTGATAATTTGTCTCGTCAAGAGTTGGTTGAGTTGCAGGTTGCTGACCCTGAGTTGAAAGGTCTAGCTAACTCTGCTTGCAGTGAGGAAGAGTCAGCTGGTGCTTCTACTTGTTATTATGTAAAGTCAGGAGTGCTTATGAGGAAGTGGAGACCCCCAACAGCAGCAGCCGACTCTGAATGGGAGGTTGTACATCAAGTTGTCATCCCTCGTGTTTGTAGGTAGGATATCATTAGAGTGGCTCATGATTCCAGTTTGGCAGGACACCTTGGAGTGAGGAAGACTGTGGCACGCATTTTGAAACACTTCTACTGGCCAGGTATCTTCAGGGATGTTTCCTGGTATTGTAAGTCTTGTCACACCTGTCAAGTTGTGGGGAAGTGTAATCAGACCGAAAAGGTTGCACCTCTAGTTCCCATTCCTCCTTTTGAGGCGCCTTTCACCCGTGTGTTGGTGGATATTGTGGGCCCTCTTCCTAAGATTTCTTCAGGATTTTCTTACGTGTTGACCCTGATTGATATGGCTACTCTTTATCCTGAAGCCATTCCACTTAGAAATATCTCAGCAAAGAACGTGGTTAAGGAAATGCTAGGGTTCTTCACAAAGCTTGGTCTGCCCAAGGAGGTACAGTCAGACCGGGGAAGTAATTTCATGTCAAATGTTTTCAAGCAGTCTCTGAAAGAGTTGGACATCACCCAGATCACGTCTTCAGCTTACCATCCCCAGACTCGAGGAGCGTTGGAGAGATATCATCAAACACTCAAATCGATGCTCAAGAAATACTGTTTGGAACATCAGGAAGCCTGGGATAAAGGCCTTCCATTTGTTGTATTTGCCGCAAGAGAATCTCCAAATGAATCACTGGGCTTCTCACCTTTTGAACTACTGTTTGGCCATGAAGTAAGAGGACCCCTTAAGCTACTCAAGGAATGCTGGCTGTCGGAGGAAGATGACGTCAACCTGCTGGAGTATGTGATGAAGTTCAAAGAACGGCTGTCCACTGCTTTACAGCTGGCGAGAGAGATTTTAGGAGCTGCTCAGGAGAAGATGAAGACTTGGTATGATAAGAAGTCCAGGTTACGCCACTTTCAACCAGGAGATCAGGTTTTGATTCTGCTACCGGTTCATGAGCAACCTCTTCAAGCCAAGTTTAGTGGTCCTTATTTCGTGGAGAAGAAACTCAGTGATGTCAACTATGTCATCGCCACACCAGATCGTAGAAAGAACCAGCAACTTTGTCACATCAACATCCTAAAGTTATATCACAGGCGGGACGAAAATAACCCAGTCTGCACTGTAGCTGTTCCACCCGAGTCTGCAAGTGAAGTTCTCCCATGCAGCATGAGCCTGAGTGATAGTTTGGGGAAGAATCCTGATATCATGAATGATCTCCAGACTAAGCTTTCTCATCTAGCTCCCGAGGAAAGGCATGAGTTTTCGGCATTACTGCAGGAGTACCCACAAGTGTTCCGTGCCACTCCAGGAAGAACCACTGTGTTGATGCATGATGTCGATGTTGGAGACGCAAAGCCAATTAAACTGCCTGCTTACCGTGTGAACCCAGTGAAAGTTCCTCTCATCCAGAAGGAGCTTGGCTACCTGTTGGACCACAAGATGATTGAGCCCTGTCAGAGCGAGTGGAGTTCTCCTGTCACTCTGGTCCCTAAGCCGGGTGGGTCACAGCGGCTATGCATCGACTACAGACGTGTTAATCAGATAACCAAAACAGACATTTACCCTCTCCCTCGCGTGGAAGATTGCATAGACAAGATCGGAAAGGCTAGGTACATAAGTAAGTTTGATTTGTTAAAGGGATACTGGCAAGTACCTATGACTGAACGTGCTAGGGAGATCTCATGTTTTGTAACACTAGGAAAGACTTTTGCATGTTCTGTAATGCCATATGGTATGAAGAATGCACCAGCCACATTTCAGAAGCTCATGAATGTTGTAACAGAGGGTTTGGCAGGGTGTGTTGTTTATATTGATGATGTATTAATCTTCAGTGACAACTGGAAAGATCACCTATGCCATGTCGGTAAATTTCTTGAGCGTTTGGTTCAGGCTAATCTTGTAGCTAATTTATCAAAGTGTGAGTTTGGTCAAGCTAAAGTTCAGTACCTTGGGTATGTAATTGGTGATGGACATGTTGCACCACCAGGAGCTAAGGTTCAGGTTATAAGTGATCTTCCCAGACCTAAAAGTAGGAAAGAGCTACAAAGATTTTTGGGAATGGTAGGTTATTACAGGAGATTTGTTCTTAACCTTTCAATTCTTGTATCACCACTTACAGACCTACTGAAAAAGGGAGTTAAATTTGTCTGGACCGATAACTGTGAATCCTCTTTCAGCAAACTTAAAGCTATCCTATTAAGTCAGCCAGTGCTCGCTACTCCAAATTTTGCTAAGCCTTTTAAGATGGCTGTTGATGCAAGTGATACAGGAGCTGGGGCTGTTTTGCTGCAAGAGGATGATCAGGGTATTGAACACCCTGTATCTTATTACAGTAAGAAGTTCACTCCACCTCAAAAGAACTACTCAACTATTGAGAATGAGCTTTTGGCCTTGATTATGGGTTTACAGCATTTTTCATTTTATTTGTGTTCTGGTTTTGACCCCATAGTCATTTATACCGATCATAACCCACTGAAATTCCTTAGTAAGTTTAAAGATAAAAATCAGAGATTGACAAGATGGAGTCTACTTCTTCAGGAGTATTCATTAGACATACAGCATGTCAAGGGGAAAGAAAATGTTATTGGAGATTGCTTATCTAGACTTTAGACAGATTGTTTTAGAGTAATAAGAAATTTCCATTGTAAATTTCTTTTTCTTGGTGGGGAGGTGTTACATAGCCTATGATTTCATCATCCTTTGTGTAATTCTAACGTACAGTGTGCTGCCTGTTTGATCACGAGCTTGTTCTACCTCACTCCCTCCTTCTACCTTTATAGCAGAGTAAGTCGTTCTTTCTGTTGTTCAGAGCGGGATTGTCAACTCTTTGTCCCCATGGCTTCATTTGCGCGTCCTTCTTACAAGTTGTATCAAGCTCTGCTGGCCCCTAAATAATGAGCTCAGTCTCTGCATTATTGCCACTTAGATCTACTCCTCATTTTGCTCACATCTCTGTCCTCCCCTGTACAGTTATTTTTATTGTGAGTGCTCAGGAAGTCTCCAACCATCTAGCAGCTGTGTGTAGTTTGAGTATGACTGTTGTTGCATTTTTTCTTGTACTGTGTAGCGTAAGGTTAATTCTTGGGCCTAGTAAGGTTTTTGTAATTTATGTAGGGTTCTTGTTGTCAGCCATCATTAATAATATTTTGTATCTGTAATAATATATCTGGCATTCACTGAGTATTATCTGGTATCTCATTATAACAGGGCTGACTTAGATAAATTTACTCTTGCTAATTTCGTGTTAATAGAGGCTATTGCAGTTAACCATATATTTAACCTGTTTTTTGCCATTACATTATCCTTATGAGTCCTGAATGTTTTGTTGTTAGTTTGAGCATTAAACTTTAACTTGTAATTTTACCAAACTCTTTGTTTTTAACCTGGAACTTTACGGGACAGTAGTGATTTTTAGTATTCTCACTTAAAGTGTACATAATCTTTCTCTGTTCTGTAACATAAATTTGGCGACCTCTTATCAGGATATTCAGGATATTATCATAAGGATATTGCTTGATATTTTGTGACTGTGATTTATTCATGATGTCTACTATTACTACGCTTGATGAAGCCAAAGATTTTTTGTCAAATGTGCAAACAGTGTGTGATGTAGAAAACAGAACAAAGAATGAACTTAAGCTTGTTGCTCAACAATTGGGAATTGCTGTTCGCTCTCATCATTCTAAAGATCAAATTGTTGACATGATTAATGAAAGCTTGTTTAATGTAACTCCTCCAAATGAGCAAACGCAGATTGAATTAGCTAAGTTACAGCTAGCCCTGCAGGAGGCTCAGGCTAAGGAGGCGGAGTCTCGTGCTAAGGAGGCTGAATTTCTGGCCCGTTCTAAGGATTAGGCTGAGGCACAAGTTGAAATTGCTAGGATTCAGGCAGACCATGAGTATCGCATGAAACAAGGTGGAACTGGATCATCTAGCTCTGATGATTTTGATGTGGCTAAAAATGTTAAACTTGTCCCTCCTTTTAATGAATCTGATTTCACAAAGTATTTTCAGTTGTTTGAGAGGGTAGCTACAGGTTTTAATTGGCCCAAAAAGTATTGGCCAGTACTCCTTCAAACTGTTCTCACCGGTAAAGCTCAAGTAACTTATGCATCTTTGCCTCAGGATCAATCTGATAATTATGATGTAGTTAAGAGCTTGATTCTTAAGGCCTATGAGCTTGTTCCTGAAGTTTATAGAGTAAAATCTAGGACAACTTCCAAGCAAGATAAGCAATCCCATGTTGAGTATGCAAAAATCAAAGATCTGTTAGAGCAGTGGTTAAATTCTAAGAATGTGGATTCTGATTTTGGTAAATTTAAGCAGATGATTTTGCTGGAGGACTTCAAAAGGTGTATTAGTAAAGATGTAAGCCTATATCTTGATGAGAAAAGAATAGATAATTTGTCTGATGCTGCAGTTTTAGCTGATGAATATGTTCTCACTCACAAGAGATATTCTAAAGAAAAAGGGAAAGCTGAGAGTAAGTACGTTGCCTCTACTCAGAGTACAGGTAACAGGAAAGAGAATAAAGATGATGTTTCTCAGGAAGTAAATACCAGCTCCACCTCTAGATTTCAGAAAAGTAAATGTACTTATTGTAGTAAGCTTGGTCATACTACGGAGAAATGTTTCAGGAGACAGCGTGATGTGAACAAAAAGGAGTCTTTAAATATTCAGTCAATTGGTCTAGTGTCCACCCTTGAGAGTTCCCAGAATTCTTTAACTGAGTTAACTGAACCTGCTTTGAGGGGTAACTTAAATTCTCATGATGGAGCTCCTCTTTTGAGCAGTAACGTTGGTGACACTCTCAAGAGTTCATGTGCTAATTTCCTGTCTGATGGTTTTGTCAGTCCTCTGGACAGTAATGACAGGAAATCAGTTAAAATATATCGTGATACAGGTGCTTGCCAATCCCTTATGCTGACCAGTGTTCTAGGCTCTAATATTAATTCCCCTGATGAAACTGTAATCTTACAAGGTGTAGGGAATAATTACTTCTCTGTCCCTCTGTGCAGAGTGAATTTAGAGTATGGTTTTGTTAATGGTTCTGTTATGGTTGGGTTGGTTGAGACACTCCCAATGTCAGGTGTAACTTTCTTACTTGGAAATGATATTGGTGGAAGTCAAGTGTGTCCAGCTCCTCAGTTGTCTAGTGAGCCAGTGGCTGCGACCCGGGATTGTGATGTCCCTGATGTGTTCCCTGCATGTGCTGTCACTAGGGCTAAGTCTAAAGTTACTGGTGATTTAGAGGATAATGATGATGATGATGATGTTTTCCTAGATGACACTTTTCTTGCTAATTTGGACCACTCACCAGATGAGGCAGTACCGCGTAGTGTTGATAATTTGTCTCGTCAAGAGTTGGTTGAGTTGCAGGTTGCTGACCCTGAGTTGAAAGGTCTAGCTAACTCTGCTTGCAGTGAGGAAGAGTCAGCTGGTGCTTCTACTTGTTATTATGTAAAGTCAGGAGTGCTTATGAGGAAGTGGAGACCCCCAACAGCAGCAGCCGACTCTGAATGGGAGGTTGTACATCAAGTTGTCATCCCTCGTGTTTGTAGGTAGGATATCATTAGAGTGGCTCATGATTCCAGTTTGGCAGGACACCTTGGAGTGAGGAAGACTGTGGCACGCATTTTGAAACACTTCTACTGGCCAGGTATCTTCAGGGATGTTTCCTGGTATTGTAAGTCTTGTCACACCTGTCAAGTTGTGGGGAAGTGTAATCAGACCGAAAAGGTTGCACCTCTAGTTCCCATTCCTCCTTTTGAGGCGCCTTTCACCCGTGTGTTGGTGGATATTGTGGGCCCTCTTCCTAAGATTTCTTCAGGATTTTCTTACGTGTTGACCCTGATTGATATGGCTACTCTTTATCCTGAAGCCATTCCACTTAGAAATATCTCAGCAAAGAACGTGGTTAAGGAAATGCTAGGGTTCTTCACAAAGCTTGGTCTGCCCAAGGAGGTACAGTCAGACCGGGGAAGTAATTTCATGTCAAATGTTTTCAAGCAGTCTCTGAAAGAGTTGGACATCACCCAGATCAGGTCTTCAGCTTACCATCCCCAGACTCGAGGAGCGTTGGAGAGATATCATCAAACACTCAAATCGATGCTCAAGAAATACTGTTTGGAACATCAGGAAGCCTGGGATAAAGGTCTTCCATTTGTTGTATTTGCCGCAAGAGAATCTCCAAATGAATCACTGGGCTTCTCACCTTTTGAACTACTGTTTGGCCATGAAGTAAGAGGACCCCTTAAGCTACTCAAGGAATGCTGGCTGTCGGAGGAAGATGACGTCAACCTGCTGGAGTATGTGATGAAGTTCAAAGAACGGCTGTCCACTGCTTTACAGCTGGCGAGAGAGATTTTAGGAGCTGCTCAGGAGAAGATGAAGACTTGGTATGATAAGAAGTCCAGGTTACGCCACTTTCAACCAGGAGATCAGGTTTTGATTCTGCTACCGGTTCATGAGCAACCTCTTCAAGCCAAGTTTAGTGGTCCTTATTTCGTGGAGAAGAAACTCAGTGATGTCAACTATGTCATCGCCACACCAGATCGTAGAAAGAACCAGCAACTTTGTCACATCAACATGCTAAAGTTATATCACAGGCGGGACGAAAATAACCCAGTCTGCACTGTAGCTGTTCCACCCGAGTCTGCAAGTGAAGTTCTTCCATGCAGCATGAGCCTGAGTGATAGTTTGGGGAAGAATCCTGATATCATGAATGATCTCCAGACTAAGCTTTCTCATCTAGCTCCCGAGGAAAGGCATGAGTTTTCGGCATTACTGCAGGAGTACCCACAAGTGTTCCGTGCCACTCCAGGAAGAACCACTGTGTTGATGCATGATGTCGATGTTGGAGACGCAAAGCCAATTAAACTGCCTGCTTACCGTGTGAACCCAGTGAAAGTTCCTCTCATCCAGAAGGAGCTTGGCTACCTGTTGGACCACAAGATGATTGAGCCCTGTCAGAGCGAGCGGAGTTCTCCTGTCACTGTGGTCCCTAAGCCGGGTGGGTCACAGCGGCTATGCATCGACTACAGACGTGTTAATCAGATAACCAAAACAGACATTTACCCTCTCCCTCGCGTGGAAGATTGCATAGACAAGATCGGAAAGGCTAGGTACATAAGTAAGTTTGATTTGTTAAAGGGATACTGGCAAGTACCTATGACTGAACGTGCTAGGGAGATCTCATGTTTTGTAACACTAGGAAAGACTTTTGCATGTTCTGTAATGCCATATGGTATGAAGAATGCACCAGCCACATTTCAGAAGCTCATGAATGTTGTAACAGAGGGTTTGGCAGGGTGTGTTGTTTATATTGATGATGTATTAATCTTCAGTGACAACTGGAAAGATCACCTATGCCATGTCGGTAAATTTCTTGAGCGTTTGGTTCAGGCTAATCTTGTAGCTAATTTATCAAAGTGTGAGTTTGGTCAAGCTAAAGTTCAGTACCTTGGGTATGTAATTGGTGATGGACATGTTGCACCACCAGGAGCTAAGGTTCAGGTTATAAGTGATCTTCCCAGACCTAAAAGTAGGAAAGAGCTACAAAGATTTTTGGGAATGGTAGGTTATTACAGGAGATTTGTTCTTAACTTTTCAATTCTTGTATCACCACTTACAGACCTACTGAAAAAGGGAGTTAAATTTGTCTGGACCGATAACTGTGAATCCTCTTTCAGCAAACTTAAAGCTATCCTATTAAGTCAGCTAGTGCTCGCTACTCCAAATTTTGCTAAGCCTTTTAAGATGGCTGTTGATGCAAGTGATACAGGAGCTGGGGCTGTTTTGCTGCAAGAGGATGATCAGGGTATTGAACACCCTGTATCTTATTACAGTAAGAAGTTCACTCCACCTCAAAAGAACTACTCAACTATTGAGAAAGAGCTTTTGGCCTTGATTATGGATTTACAGCATTTTTCATTTTATTTGTGTTCTGGTTTTGACCTCATAGTCATTTATACCGATCATAACCCACTGAAATTCCTTAGTAAGTTTAAAGATAAAAATCAGAGATTGACAAGATGGAGTCTACTTCTTCAGGAGTATTCATTAGACATACAGCATGTCAAGGGGAAAGAAAATATTATTGGAGATTGCTTATCTAGACTTTAGACAGATTGTTTTAGAGTAATAAGAAATTTCCATTGTAAATTTCTTTTTTCTTGGTGGGGAGGTGTTACATAGCCTATGATTTCATCATCCTTTGTGTAATTCTAACGTACAGTGTGCTGCCTGTTTGATCACGAGCTTGTTCTACCTCACTCCCCCCTTCTACCTTTATAGTAGAATAAGTCGTTCTTTCTGTTGTTCAGAGCGGGATTGTCAACTCTTTGTCCCCATGGCTTCATTTGCGCGTCCTTCTTACAAGTTGTATCAAGCTCTGCTGGCCCCTATATAATGAGCTCAGTCTCTGCATTATTGCCACTTAGAACTACAGTACTCCTCATTTTGCTCACATCTCTGTCCTCCCCTGTACAGTTATTTTTATTGTGAGTGCTCAGGAAGTCTCCATCCATCTAGCAGCTGTGTGTAGTTTGAGTATGACTGTTGTTGCATTTTTTCTTGTACTGTGTAGCATAAGGTTAATTCTTGGGCCTAGTAAAGTTTTTGTAATTTGTGTAGGGTTCTTGTTGTCAGCCATCATTAATAATATTTCGTATCTGTAATAATATATCTGGCATTCACTGAGTATTATCTGGTATCTCATTTTAACAGGGCTGACTTAGATAAATTTACTCTTGCTACTTTCGTGTTAATAGAGGCTATTGCAGTTAACCATATATTTAACCTGTTTTTTGCCATTACATTATCCTTATGAGTCCTGAATGTTTTGTTGTTAGTTTGAGCATTAAACTTTAACTTGTAATTTTACCAAACTCTTTGTTTTGAACCTGGAACTTTACGGGACAGTAGTGATTTTTAGTATTCTCACTTAAAGTGTACATTATCTTTCTCTGTTCCATAACAATATATATATATATATATATATATATATATATATATATATATATATATATATATATATATATATATATATATATATAATGAGGATATAAAGGAGCATTGTGGTGTTCATGTGGATGTGATAGGAAGCGTTATGAGGAACACGCTGAGGTGGTTTGGCCATGTGGAGAGGATGGAGGGCGAAAGACTGACGAAGAGAGTGTATGTGAGTGAGGTGGAGGGGGGAAGAGGGAGGGGGAGGCCGAGGATGAGATGGAGGGATGGGGTGGAGAGGTATATGATAGAGGGGGGTGTGAGTTGGGAGCAGGGCAGTGAAATGGCGGGGGACAGGGCGACTTGGAGGCGATTTGTTTGTGGCCACCCCAAACGGGATTGAGGCGTCTGGCAATATATATATATATATATATATATATATATATATATATATATATATATATATATATATATATATATATATATACACACACAATAGTTTCGGCCAGAAACTGCTTCTAATTGTATCTCCCCAGTTAGAACTTTTCCATGTGTGTATCACTGTTCCATTTTTGTTTTTGGCAGTCGCCGCTACGTCGTTGTATTCAGCAAAGGGGGAACTCACGGCCAAGGGTTCAGTTCTTTGTATCTGATGACCTTTTTTTTTTTTTTTTTACCTCCAAATGAGAAATAGTTTGCAATGGTGGGGTTAGCAACAGTGTCTGTTAACCGCTCACAATCTTAATTTTCTCCATGAAATGAGAGAGAGAGAGAGAGAGAGAGAGAGAGAGAGAGAGAGAGAGAGAGAATCATACTGAAAAGGATACGTACTGAGAATACTTTGAACGAGCACTTG
Organism: Coenobita brevimanus; assembly: GCF_032717465.1. Lineage (NCBI taxonomy): Eukaryota > Metazoa > Arthropoda > Malacostraca > Decapoda > Coenobitidae > Coenobita > Coenobita brevimanus. The sequence continues at coordinate 17,747,169 of NC_137065.1, read as the reverse complement.
AAATCCTTGGCACTCTTAATCAATTTGCGTTTATTCTTGCTACTTTCAGTCGCTTATATTCAGCATAAAAGAGAATTTTCGAACCTTGGGACAGGCTAGTTCAGATCAATCATAACCAGTCCCTTCCATTAGAGAGGCATTCCCTAAACTCAATAAATTTATTTGTTGGTGGCATAATTAGAATGCAATAATAATAGTCCGATTGATGAAGTTAACCCCTTCAGTTCGGTGACCTTTAAAATTCTTGCCATTACCAGATTTTTTTTTTTTTTCAACGTAGGATACACCCTTAGTAAAGGGGTTAAAGAAGACTACAAGTTTATCTAACTCTTCCATTCTGAAAATTTTCTTCAAAGCTGAACAAGTCGTCTGAAGTTAACAAAAATAAAATTGAAAACGTTTCTTACATCTGAAGTAATTAAATGGTGATTGGGTCAAAAACTGCCTTAATGTACTGAATATTTAGAGTATCCTCCGCTTTTGTGCTTTATTATTCGTGTTTCCAGAATGTTCCCAACCAATTAGGGTAGTGGTTGTACTCTACAGCATGGTTGGCATGATGATAATGACGAACGCGGTGACACTCATGGTAATAACGATGATAATAATAACAATGGTGGTAGTGGTGGTGGTTGTAATGAGAACAGTGATCGATAATTACAATATTGGTGATGGTTACGATAGTCATGATGACAATATTGGATTAAAGGAAATGGTAATATTAATGAAAATGATGACGTTGATGACGTTGATGATATTAAATACTGTTATGAATTAAACTTCAATAAACATTTTGGAAACTGTTGCTCAGAGAATTGAAGAAAATAACTGGCCAACACCAATGGCTTTAGCCAGGGTGCCTCCAGACCATTATATTCTGTTAGTGGAGGCTTTCCGAACCGAAGAGTTTACAAGAAGACACAACCTTGATCACCTACTTTCATGTTAGTGAGAACAATAACTGAGGAAAAAGACTGAAAAATATGTAAAATACATAATCGGACTGAACGCATACATTGTAAGTGTTGCTGCTGAGTTGTGTTTGAAGTGGATATATAGGAAGTAAATAATATCAGACTAAAACGTTGTTGTTATTGTTGTTGTCATTCTAGGCCCTGCTACATTTGAACCCGGTGGATTTCAGGCTGAAATTGCACTATCTCTGCAATTCACCATCTTTTTGGGGGAATACTGGGCTGGGGTTGAGAGACGATTTTATAACCAGGGAATAAAGACATCCATTTATATCGGTGGCACCACGTGAAGGCGCCCCTGAAGGCGTTATTGCGTGATAATTGTAATTCCTTAGTGTTGGGATCATAGTGTTTCTACAGCGTCGGTGTCAGTGACGTGTTGCTGAGTTTCTTCATTTATTTTTGTGTTGCTTTTGTTGCAGGTTGAGATGGAGGGCCTGACGGGCAACATAAGCTTCACAGATGAGGGCAAGAGGAAGCTGTACTCGCTGGACGTGGTGGAAATGACGTACAAAAGTGAGACAGTCAAAGTATGTTGTGCATTCAGATTTTATCTCTCTTATCCTTCTCCTTTTCTTTTTAATATATTTATGTGACTGTTGTTCTAAAGGCCACTACGGTACCTTTGGTCTGCCCATACTGCATCTTCGTCAAAATCTAAGACTAAATAATATTCCAGTTTGTTAAAATCGAGCAGGGTGGCTAGCAAAAATTTTCGAAGCACACTGACGAGATCCGTGGAGCCCAACACATATTTGGATATATGATGCAAGTGGCTCATAATTGTTGGTCCCATCTTAGAAATTAAATAGGATCGTTGTCAAAAATCGTACAGAATATACAGTATGTAAGTAACTTCTGTGAACACTTCTTGCAGATAAGTTATTTACAAATAATTTTTAGTAGTGTGATAATGCTTTCGCCTTTTAATTATTAGTACCCTCTAACATTTATATTTATAGAAGAAACAACACAAATATCATATTTATCTTATCTCAAGTCAAAAACATATCAAACCTTATATGCAATTATGCATACACGCTTTTAGGGGAATTATATTGTATTCGGATGAATCTGTTTAGACCGAGAGCATACTCTTAACACATTTTTACTACCTACAAATGATTGCTTTCAACTTATGGAGAGACGTCAGGTTGTGGAGAGATTAATGGAGACCTTCTAAACTCCGACATTTCACGTGGTATCTCCAGAGTTTAATTTCGAGAAAGAAATAATATGAATATGTGGCACTCAACTCAAGCGGTAAATCTTTCTGAATTCGACCAATCGTCTCCGTGTATATTATTTGAATCAACCAAAAGTAAATCTGTCATGTATAACCCAAAAGGATAAAGAAGGTAAGATATATACTGTATATATATATATATATATATATATATATATATATATATATATATATATATATATATATATATATTGATGAATGAGGTGTGGCAGAGTGGAATGAGAGACTGCAAATGTGTCAGCACGAGGCGTATTTCTGTCAAGTTCAAGTCTGAGAAGGTGAAAGTGGCGGTGATTGTAGCCTATGTACCCTGTGAGGACAGGCGTGAGAAAAACAGGTTTTGGGACGAGCTGGAAGAAGCAGTGGGAGCAATGCCCAGGAGCTATAAAGTGATCGTAATGGGCGATATGAATGGAAGAGTAGGCTCTGGTCCTGAGGATAACATAATGGGTTGTATTGGAGTACCAGGAGAAAATGATAATGGGAAGCGACTGAAGGATATGGGTGCAGGGGAGGAGGTTGTGCATTTGTAACATGTATTTCTAGCAGAAAGATGCACATTAATATACATGGTATAGAGGGAACGGGGATCATGTTGAAAGAAGCCTGATTGATTACGCGCTCATAGAGAGGTCAATGCTGGGAATGGTTGCTGATACAAGGGCCGTGAGAGGTCTGTCAGGTCATATGATTGTGGTATGTAAGATCAAGCTGAGAGGAATGAGGTGGATCAGGAGAGGGAGGAGCAATCAGGGAGAAAAAACTGAAACTTGAGAAGCTGAGGATCAAGAATCAGTGCATTGGAATGAAATGGATCTGGACAGCCAGTGGAATGCATATAGGGATTGCTTAGTTAGAAATGCTAAAGTGGTGTGTGGTGTGTCAAGAGTAACAACAATGAAGAAAGGTATGGTATGGTGTGATGATGAGGTTAAGACAGCAGTGGAGGAAAAGAGGAAGTGGCAGGACTCGTTACAGGACAGGGGTTCAGTTGAAATAAGAACTGAATATATTGAGATCAAAAAGCACGTAAAGAGGCTAGTGAAGAGGAAAAACAAGGAGGTAAATGATGATCTAGGAAGAAAAATTAATGCAAACTACTCTGAAAATAGGAAGTTATTTTGGAAAGAGGTGCAGATATGTAGAAGTGAAAGCAGAAAGGAGTAAGGACCAGATGGAAAGAATATTTTGAAAGCCCAATGAAAGGGAACAGAGAGAGCTGAGCGGCTGTAAACATGATTGGTTTTGGGGGTGTGCAGAGAAGGAATGTAGTGCCAGGAGACGTGACACTCGCACAGGTGAAGAGTGATGTGAAGCGGCTGAAAAATCGGAAAGCAGCTGGGGTTGATGAGGTGTTTGCAGAGATGATGAAGTGTAGTGGAAAGAGTGGAATGAAGTGCTTGTTGGCGATGTGTAAGAAGACTTGGATGAGTGAAACTGTGCCAGCAGAGTGGAAAAAGGCTGTGATTGTATCTCTGTAAAAAATAAAGGTGAGTGAAGTGAGTGCTAGAATTATCGTGGCATAAGTTTATTGAGTGAGGTAGGGAACGTATATGGAAGAATTATTAGAGACAAAGTAAGACAGATATCAGAAGTCCTAGTGAGTGATGACCAGGATGGCTTTAGGAGTGGCAGAGGATGTGTGGATCAAGTATTTGCAGTGAGACAGATAACAGAGAAGGCTTGTGAGAAGGACCATAAGGTGTTTATGGCATTCTTGGATCTGGTAAAAGCATACGACAAAGTGGACAGAGAAGGATTGTGTGAAAGTTTTGCGCATTTACGGTGTAGATGGTTAGCTGCTAGGTGCCGTCAAGAGGTACTATAATGGTAGTGAAGATGTGTAAGGGTTAATGGGCATCTAAGTGAATGGTTCACGATCGGTGTGGGAGTGCGACAAGGTTGTGTGATATCCCTATGGTTGTTCTATATATATATATATATATATATATATATATATATATATATATATATGGATGGGGTGATGGTGAGACGGATGGCGTTGGTAATGAATGGTGATGGATGAAATATCTCAAATTTGTTGTATACTGATGATGCATTACTACTTGCAAATCCGGACAAGAACTTGGTAGGCTGGTGCAAAGTTTTGCTGATGTCTGTGAGCGTCGTGCATTGATAGTAAATGTAGAAAAGAGTAAAGTGATGGTTCTGAGAGGGAAGATGATTCCCAGTACGATGTTACTGTGAAAGGAGAGGCTGGAATTGGTGAGAGCGTTCAAATACCTACGTATAGTGGTAGAAAAGAGAGGAAAATGTACAAAAGAAGTGGAAAGTAGAGTGACACAAGGAAGAAAAGTAGCTGGAGGAATGAAGGCCTTGATAAAAGACAGAGGCTTTAGTGTTGCAGCTGCACGAGGCTTACATGACGGAGTGTTAGTGCGAACTTTAACATATGGATGTGAAACTATGGTATGGCATGAAAATGAAAAGTCAAGAGTAAGAGCAGTGGAGATGGGACTGCTGAGGAATGTATATATGTGGAGTACAGAGAGTGGATAGGATACGAAATAATGTGATTCGTGAAATATGTGGAGTGAGGAAATCTGTGGACACCTGAATCAAAGAAAGTGTGCTGAGATGGTATGGTCATGTGCAGAGAATGGATAACAAAAGAGTGGTGAAAAAGGTATATTTGAGCGAATTTGAAGGAGGGAAGAGGCAAGGAAGACCATGGAGAAGTTGGAGGGATATGGTGGATGAGTGTGTGACGAAGAGAGGTTTGGAAATCGGTGAGGCTAGGGAACTGACAAGAAATCGAGGTGGCTGGATGAATGTTGTAAGAAGTGCATGATCAGAGATTTGGCACCCCTTTTTAACGTGCCAACTTTCGGATTGACTCTATCGGATACGATTATATGAAGCTACAGAACGTGGTGAATGTTTTTGGCGTGTCCGATAGAGCCAGGATTCCGGGGACTTGAATCATAAGTAAATGGAAGCGTGGCCCATTGGATTGGGCAAATTTGGTCTGTCTTGACATTGCTACTCCTTACCTTGCCCTGAGGTGGGAAAGGAGGTATGGATGGTGATGATGTTGATGAGTATATATATATATATATATATATATATATATATGTATGTATATATATATATATATATATATATATATATATATATATATATATATTACAGTGGTAGAGTGTGCGTTTCGTACAAGGGTGGACCAGGGTTCACGCCCCGCCTGGGTAATAAACTTTGGAAGTGTTCACCCGGCCACGTACTACATTGGCGGACACGAGGGGTGCTGTGGTTGAACCAGTGTCCCTTACTGTAAAGTACGCTTGCACCCAGTCGGCTTGCGCGGGCCGATTACATTTGTTTCACAGACTACACACACATCCAAAGCCACTCCAACACTACAGTCACACTTACATGCACGTCTCACCCTACATATAATCTCTACCAGACAGTCTATGCCACTTGGTAGAGATACATTGGCTTTATCGTCCCGACTTCGGCGGGATAGGCCGGTCCTGCAGTGGGTACTGAAACGGCTGATGATGATGATGATGATGATGATGATGATGATATATATATATATATATATATATATATATATATATATATATATATATATATATATATATAGATCCATCCATCATCCAATCCTAAGTTGCCCCATGAGGAGCGTAGGAGCCCGGGGCTAGGCGGTTGGTCCTGACATTTAAGACGAGAGTGACCAGCCTCACTCATCCCTGAGTGGCATTACGTAAGCAATAAACCCCAATCACCCCTTGGATATAAACCTTCACCGGCTCAATCTGATTGGAGCGCAATAATTACCTACTAAACCACCAGGCGCCAAAATTTGATTATATGGTTACCACCCAGCGTAGTAAATGTTTTCCTGGTGTATAGGGAACCATTTGGCTTGTCACTCAGTGTAGAGTCACCCACAGGCAGAAGGAAGAGGAAAGAATGAAGGAATGAAAGACAGAAGAGGGAGTGTAAAGTCACCCATAGGCAGAAAGACGAGGGAAGAATGAAGGAAAGAAAGACAGAAGAAGATGAAAGGAAAGAAGGATGGAGGAGAGGACAGGGTAGACACCCAAGAGTAGCACTACATTGAGTGAGTGGATGGTGAGCGCCCCTACCTACCAAATATATATCTATCTATCTATCTATCTATATATATATATATATATATATATATATATATATATATATATATATATATATATATATATATATATATATATATATATATATATATATATATATATATATATATATATATATATATATATATATATATATATATATATATATATATATATTGTCTCTAGAAACAGCCATTATTAAAATCTGTAGTTAGTACAATATAGAGAATGGTAGTTGTGAAAATTTTAAAGCACGTCAGTCTTATGACATCCATCATATTCATTTTCTACTCCCAGACAGTCATATTCAGCTTTGGACAGATACAAAGAACTGGAGGGGTAGGAGATAGCCTTCCATAACTCTTTCAGTACCAGAGGCCTGGTCTAAGCTGCATAAACAAAATGAAATGTAGAAGCATGACAAAAAGATAAAATGAAAAAAAAAAAAAAAAAAAAAAAGGAAACTGCGCCCAGGGGCTAAAGGGATATCTGAGTGAATGGTTGTAGGACCTGATTCATTTTGTGAGAGTTTTTCTACATATGCATTTTATTTCTCATTTGTGAATCGTTTCTACAGTATTCATATATAACCTCTTCAGTGTGACGACGTCTTTTGATCTGAAAGAGAGAGAGAGAGAGAGAGAGAGAGAGAGAGAGAGGATAGGTGAGAATCTAAAATTCCTTAGGGACAGAAGAATATAGAGGGACAAGGGATGAGGCGAGGATCACGGGAGACTGATATTGGTACACGAGGTAGGGAGAGTGTTGGTGGGAGGGAAACGGAGGAGAGGAAGAAAGCTTAGAAAGGGAGAAGGAGAAGAAGACAAAGGGAGGAAGAGAATGGAAGGAAAGTATCAGAGATGAGGAATTAGGGAGAGAATTCGTGAAAAACTGGGAAAAGGAGGAGGGGGGAAGTAAGAATGTAAACTAAAAAAAAAGTTGAAATAGAGAGTACTAGCATAGAAAGGAAAGATGAAAGTGGGGATAAGTGGAGGAATGGGGGTTGGAAAATGGAAGAAAAAGAATAGAAGAAAAGGAGGAAGATGGGAGAAATACAAGTGTCACAGGGTTTTTGTCACAGATGCAATATTAAAGTATAATATTCAATAATCTTGAGAGCAGGACAATTAATTGTCTTGTGAAAATCAAGCAATGATTACTTTATGCCGGCTTACTTCGCCGATTCTCTAAGGAAGAGAATTTATAAACTTTCTCAACAGTACACAGCAGAGACTAATTATTCATACATGCTGTTTATTAGTACTGTTGGCCTCTGGAGAAAGTGACTCCACCCCTGACAATCAATAACTAATGCTATTAATGATAAACAAGTTCTTGCTGATGCAATTAACTCCTAGATGGCACAATGGATTTGAGTTAATACAAAAGGACTGGCCTAAGTACCAGTTACGAATAATACAAAGCGTCGCTAGGAGCTACTACTAGAATAAGCTTATCGAGAAATAAAACACGACTGTACATTACATTAAGCTCAAGAAAAAGAACTGTTAAATTTATTGATTACAAAGAATTAAATTTACGTTACATTTCAAAATGAATTCAAAATAAGGAGATCGCACTCACTCGCTCACTCAAAAGCTAACTCTTAAACCTAGGAAAACGAAAAGAAATACTGATCAGAAAAGTGGACAAAGCAGATGACTGGCATCATTGCTGAGGAAGGACGCTGCACATGCTGAGCCTCTGGAATTCAACGGCTGCGGCGGGAACTGGACGTCGTTGCTGAGGCAGGACACTGCCACACACACTACCTGCTTCCACGGCGCTAAAATCTTGAGTGATTCAAATTGTGGGAGAGGGGTGAGTGTCATAGCCGCACTTGCTAACGGCCAACGAATGTGAGCGATACACACCCGCAGTTCACTCAGCGAAGGTGCCAACATCACGTGCAAGGACGATCACTTATGAAGTAGTGAAAAATGTATTGAAAAACACTCTCGACTGGGTGAATACATGGCGGTTAAACTGAGCGATAAATACTGGGATTCCACCAGAATTCATGGTTTCCCACCAAAGTTAATGTCACGAGTTTATTCAAATACTTAATCACGCCGACTCATGACATTACACCCCATCAAAAATGAAATGTTTTTTTCAGGGAAAAAAAAGAATTCAATATACATACATATAAATCCTAACTCAGTCACACAAGAGTCACACTGTGGTGTGTGTGTGCTATCCTGCTACAGGAGAAAGTCACAGTCGCTAGTGAGCGAAAAAAAACTTGTATTTACGTTAATAGAAGCAAGCTTGAGGAAAAAACTCCGTGACGACGGTCAAAAATCCTGTACTCAGGTCAAACTGAGCAAAAATTTCTCTACACTTACATTAACAACTAATTGTTATGTAGCGTGATGTATGTAATACATGGTGTAGGTGTGACAGTTGTGGTGTAACTGTACCTACGTGTAAAATTACATAATGCAAACCAATAATAAATGATGACGACGAGGCAGAAGAGAAGAGGCGTCAGCATGTGTCAGGGACGATCAGCTGTTCTACACGGCAATGCTGCACCCGCGAAAGGAATCAAGATGGAGCATCAAAAGTGTTATTTCTCTCTCTCTGCCTAGTAAACAGTACTTATGTCATTATTAACCAGGAAATGTAGTCTTAGGATTCACAAATCTCTCAGGACCCTTATAGTTTACTGGTTAACGCTTATTAACTAGGAACAAGCCAGTTCTTGAATTGCTCAAATCTCTTGGAATGGGCAGTTTACTAATTAACCTAACATTATTAACCAGGAAACATGTCAGTTCTTGAATTGCTCAAATCTCTTAGAACGGGCAGTTTACTGGTTAACCTAACTCTACACTTACGATTAATGATAGGAAGCTGAGAATCGCTAGGCAATCTCGGGCAGGTCACGTTTTAACACCCACCGTGGGTGTGAACACTCGTGTGGATATTGTGCATTCTCCGGGTATCCTCAGAGAAGCCCACAGCTCGAGACGTTCCACAAGGTAATTCATACACAGCCTCGGACTGTCTCAGCAGGGTTCTCAAACTTCCCCCCTTAACGTATAGTATACATGTATATGCAAGTCCTGGATGTAATGTGTCCTGTGGGACCAACGGGCAAGACATCAGCAATTACTTGTACTTTTAACAGGGAACCAGGCTGGTCCTTGGATTACTCAAATCTCTGAGGACGCCCATTTTACAGAACCCAGCATACAACAGTTGCCCAAGTTAGTCAGCAGTTAGCAGGCGAGACATCAGGTCTGCACCTACGTTATCACTTCCCTTGATGTATCTCACAAGGTTAAACTGCTGTAAATACAGTGTCCAGTGTGTCAATCTTGCATTAGCCGTCTTAGTCGTGCTGAGACTAGTGAGTGGCATATGATCAGTTTTCAGAGTGAATGGTGCTCCATATAAATAATTATAATATTTCTTAACACCATCAACCACGGCTAAGAGTTCCTTCTCAACAGTACTGTAATTTCTCTCGGTGGGTTTTAGCTTACGGCTGTGGTATGCCACTGGGAAGATTTCACCTTCCGATTCCTGCATCAATACGGCACCTACTCCATCTTGTGAAGCATCAGTGCGCAGTATGAAAGGTTTGCTGGAATCAGGCAACTGCAAGATAGGCTCCTTGCACACCATGTTCTTAAGGGCGGTAAAAGATCTCTCTTGCACTTCTCCCCATTCAATGGTGTTTGGAGCATATTTCCGTAGCACCTCATACAACGGTTGGGCAATGAGAGCAAAGTTGGGGATAAAACTTCTATAATACCCCACTAGGACAAGGAATGCCCTAACCTGTTTCTTGGTCATGGGTCTCGGGGCTTCTCTAACCTTCTTGATCTTGTCACCCTGACACCTGCAGTGATTGTTGCCAACAATATGTCTGAGGAACTCCACCTCACTATGAGCAATCTTACATTTGCTAGGCTTCACAGTCATGTTGAAACTCTGGAGTCTACTGAAGACAATTTCCAAGAGTCTGAGGTGCTCCTCCATTATGGCGGAATGAACAAGGACATCATCAATGAACATCTCTACTCCTACAATACCATGGAGCACTTGTCTCATGGCACGATTGAATACTGCTGGGGAATTGGTAAGTCCAAATGGGAGGACTTTATATTGATACAACCCCCTAGGAGTAGCAAATGCAGTGAACTGACGGCTCTCGGGGTGAAGGGGAATCTGGAAGAATCCCTTCGCCAAATCGAGCTTCGTGAAATATCATGACCCTGCCAGCTTGGAGATGGCAATGTGGTCACCCATCGGCTCAGCATCCACTTTGGTGACTACATTGAGCCTCCTATAGTCGCCACAAATCCTGACTCCACCATCCGTCTTGTGGACTACTACCATTGGACTGCAATAAGGAGATGAGGACTTTTCAATAATACCTGCAATCTCCATGTCAGCAATTTCGTTGTCTACTGCGCCCAGTAGTTGCATGGGAATCGGATATGGCTTAACCTTTACGGAAGTATCACTAGTCAACTCAATCTTGTGACAATTAGCCTTTGCAATTCTAGGTTGGTCAGAGAAGACATCAGCATACTGATAGAGCAGTGACCTTATGGCATTCTGATCACCTAATGCTAAGTCAGAGTTAAGTAAAACATCTCCAACAGTCTCTTCCTGACAGGACTGAGCGGTTAAGGGCTCGTCATCATGGTCATCAGCTGGGATCACCACGGCTGCCCCGATTTCTTCCAGTGGCTGGTCACTATCATCAGCTACTCGTAGGCCAGTCTCCTTGGGGTTTGACTCATGATCAGCCTTCAACATGTTAATGTGGAATCTTTTGCGAAGATTCCCCATCTGAATTGTGAAGTTGAGGTCTGAAATGTGCTCTGCTACATCAAATGGACCCTTCCACTGCGCCAACAACTTGTTCTGGCCAGTGGGGAGTAACACCAAGCACTTATCGCCTGGACTAAACTTCCGAAGTTTTGCCTTCTTATCATAATAGGTTTTCTGAACTTCACGGGCCTTGATCAATTCTTCCTTAGCTAACTCGCACGTTGACTGGAGGCGGTCAGCTAGATCAAGGACGTAGGTGTAGGTGGTCTTGACTTCAGGGTCGGGTTCTTCATCGTCCCATAACTCGCGAAGGACTTGAAGTGGTCCACGGACCGACCTTCCATACACCATTTCAAAGGGTGAGAACTTCAAGGAGTGCTGTGGGGCTTCTCGATAAGCAAACAGAAGAGGAGCAATAAACCACGGCCATTCCTTTGGCTGTTCAGCGGTCATGCACTTTAACATCTTCTTGAGAGTCCCATTAAACCTCTCACACAGCCCGTTACACATGGGATGATAAGGCGTAGTTCACAGACCTCGGATGGACAAGAACCTGAATGCTTCATTCATCATTGCAGAGGTGAACTGCAAACCCCGGTCGCTTAAGACCTCTTTGGGGATACCTACACGACAGAACACTTCGATCAATGCCTCAGCAAAAGTGACGGCCTCTATATTCTTAAGGGCCATGGCTTCAGGCCACCGTGTGCTGAAATCAACAATAGTGAGGATATACCTTGATCCATCACTTGCCCTTGGAGAGATTGGCCCAACAATGTCAACTGCTTGTCTCTCGAATGGTTCAGAGATTACAGACATTGGTTTCAATGGCGCAGGACGGACACGTCTCCGGTCAGTGGTACGCTGACACACATCGCAGGAATGCACAAGTCTTTTTATTTCCTGTCCCATTCCTGGCCCATGTGACCTCCCATGACTGAACAATGATCTAATTCGAACACTGTCCGGCAATACTTTGCAGGAACGACGAACTGCAGTCAAACCTCGCCCTGGGGTGTTCATGACTCACGGTACAGCCATCCTCGCTTGCGAAGGAACCTAGCTTGACCTCCCCGTGAATACTTAATCACTTTACCCTCCAGCTTCTTACGCACTGAGGCAAGTGTCGGGTCAGACTGTTGTTCTTGGACAATGTCTTGACTACGAATCAAATCTTGCGGCGTTGCGACAGTCAACGGTGTGACACGATTCGGAGCCTTGGCCATGGCTCGTGTTACTGCAACAGCTGAAGTCTGATTAGCAACATCTACGACGCAACTGTTTTTGACGCCCGGTATGTTGCCGATAATGAGGTCAAACAAGGGTTCTGGCATGACAACAGCAGCTGTCAAGCCAGTGTAGAAAGGAGATGCCACCTGGATACGTGCCTCAGGGAACAATCTCACTGACCCATCAATAAGTCTAACTTGGATCTGCTTACTCGTGTACTCGTCGGGCCGAACTAAACTTTGCTTGACAGAGCAACCTGAGGAACCATTATCTCTCAGGACATTTACAGAAACACCTCCCACAAACCCTGGCTGAACAAGAAAGGCAGTGTTACTGGTGGAAGGGTCTGAGGAGGTAGCAGCCAGTCATTGGTGAGACTGCGGAACAAACAATGCAGCAAATGTGGCGCCTTGAGAACTTGATACCTGAGGGGTCTTACACACCATCTGAGGAGCTGGAGCATTGACCACCTGTGGAGGAGGGTTCACTGTCGCTGGGGAACTAGTGAACTGCGGGGAAGTACCTGTATTGATGGGGTTGGCACCACTGTACGCTTGTTGTGGCATGATGGCTGCATTTGCATCTTGCCTTCGATACACGAAAGTCGATTGTCCTGACTGAGGGTTACATGGTTTGTCCTTGCCCTGCTGCTGCTTGAAATACCGGTACTGGTGCTGGTTAGGGTTCTGCTTATCGTACCGCTTCCACTCAGGGTTCTGAGTGTTTTGCTCTTTGTCCTTCTTCTGCGGTTTTGGACCTTGGCCATTATTCTGAGAACGGCCTTGTTGCTTGGGTTCAGTATGAGACGGTTTCCCAGATTTATCAGGTTTCCTATTCCAGGTATGCTGCTTGCGAGTTTGATACCCATATGCAGTGAAGAATGCGTAAACCTTCTTCACCATTTGGCTAACATCTCTTACCTGGCAGATCTTAAGCTGAGCCATAAGTTCAGTAGGCCACGACTTTTCTAGCTGCGAGTGCAGCATAAGGAGAATTATCCCCTCACGCATGGAAGGAGTTTCATCTTTCTCCATCCACTCATCTAAGTAAGCAGTAAGCCGGTCAAGAAACTGAATGGCAGTCTCTTTTTCTTGTAAACGCCCCCTCATGAACTGACTCTTGGCGTCGCCAACTGTGAGACCATACGCTTTGATGAGTGCGGCCTTCATTATCTCATACGTGAGATTGTCTCCACGAATACTGTGGAGAATATCGAGGGCAGGGCCCTCAAGCAGGCTAAGAAACTGAAGCCGCTTAGCTGAATCATCCAGCTGGTACAGTTTAGCCATGTCTTCAAAACGAGCTATGTATGGCTCGATTCGCTCGCCTTCCTCGTATGGGGGAAGCTTGATGTGTGGGGTCGCCATAATATGTGCAGGGATAGCGCTCATGGAGCTTGGGCCAGCTGCACCAGATGTGTCTGAAGCCAAGGAATCTCGCTTGAGCTTCAATATTCAAATTCATGTTTTTCGCTTGCTTTTCGCTCGGCACGTTCGTGTTCTCGTTCTCTCTCGCGTTGTTGTAACTTGTATTGACGTTTTCTTTCTCGTTCCTCACGTTGTTCTCGCTCATGTTCTAACCCGAGTTCACGTTGTTTTTGCTCGTGTTCGCGCTGTTCTCACTCGTGTTCATGCTGTTCTCGCTCGTGTTTGCGCTGTTCTCGCTTGTGTTCGCGCTGTTCTCACTCGTGTTTGCGTTGGATTTTACGCTCTTCACGAGCATCACTCTTGCGTTGCTGCTCGTGACTAAGCCGAGAGAGGATATAATTCTTTACTTCTGTGGGGTCTGTAAGCCCCATATCTTTGGCTTCCTGTACATAGACGCTGGTAGACATGATGCTAACTCAATCTAAGTAAAGTAGCGACTCAGTACTGACTGCACTTTTGCAAAGAAAGATGCCAATAATCAAGAATAAAGAATATAGGCACATGTTAGTGGTGACCAGTTTTATCTAATTAAATTGGTAAAGAAAGAAAATTAAACAAACAACTGACTGTGAGAACTATTACGTAAATTAATAGAACTGAATCGATAATCACCAGTAAGTTAGTGCCTATAGACTTTAATGATAAATACCTAAGTATGAGTGAGTGAGTATTATCTCGTGAATAGCTTTAGAGGTAGGAGTTAATATCCTGGAATGAGGTCGCTAAATGTCACGGGGTTTTTGTGGCATATGCAATATTAAAGTATAATATTCAATAATCTTGAGAGCAGGACAATGAATTGTCTTGTGAAAATGAAACAATGATTACTTTATTCCGGCTTACTTCGCCGATTCTCTAAGGACGAGAATTTATAAACTTTCTCAACAGTACACAGCAGAGACTAATTATTCACACGTGCTGTTCATTAGTACTGTTGGCCTTTGGGGAAAGTGACTCCACCCCTGACAATCAATGTCTAATGCTATTAATGATAAACACGTTCTTGCTGATGCAATTTAACTCCTAGATGGCACAATGGATTTGAGTTAATACAAAAGGACTGGCCTAAGTACCAGTTACGAATAATACAAAGCGTTTATGCAAGCTAGGAGCTACTACTAGAATAAGCTTATCGAGAAATAAAACACGACTTTACATTACATTAAGCTCAAGAAAAGAACTGTTAAATTTATTGATTACAAAGAAATAAATTTACATTACATTTCAAAATGAATTCAAAATAAGGAGATCACACTCACTCGCTCACTCAACAGCTAACTCTTAAACCTAGGAAAATGAAAAGAAATACTGGTCAGAAAAGTGGACAAAGCGGATGACTGGGCGTCGTTGCTGAGGAAGGACGCTGCACACTCTGAGCCTCTGGAATTCAACGGCGGTGGCGGGAACTGGGCGTCGTTGCTGAGGAAGGACACTGCCACACACACTACTTGCTTCCACGGCACTAAAATCTTGACTGATTCAAATTGTGGGAGAGAGGCGAGTGTCGTGGCCACACTTGCTAACAGCCAACGAGTGTGAGCGATACACACACGCAATTCACTCAGCAAAGGTGCCAACATCGCGTGCAAAGACGATCACTTATGAAATAGTGAAAAATGTCCTGAAAAATACTCCCGATCAGGTGAATACATGGCAGTTAACATGAGCGATAAATACTGGGATTCCACTAGAATTCGCGGTTTCCCACCAAAGTTAATGTCACGAGTTTATTCAAATACTGAATCGCGCTGACTCGTGACAACAAGGACGGGAGAGTGAAATGACTGGTTCAAGGGAGACTGCAATATTCGTACACGAGATGGAAAAGTTGCTGGTGGGAGGAAAACTAGGGGAAAAGGAGGGAGGTGGGACAGGAGAAGTGAAGAGAAGGGAAGGACAGAGTGGAGGGAAGCAAGGAATAGGAGCCCAATGAAATTATTTTGCTAACAGAAGAGGGCGCTAAGAGAACCGAAAGGAGGAACAAAAGGGTAGGGGTGGAGAGTGAAAGAGGAGTACAAAGCATAAAGAAGTACAATAGAAAGCAAACATCAAAAGACCTAATGGTCATTTCGAGGCTATTTGTTGGAGAAAAGTATGTTAATAACTAACCCTATGAGGTGAAGATATGGGTTGCAAAGCAGGAAGGCTTCTCCTCCCCCTTCCCCTCCCGGCCCACTAAACTCGCCAACCGAAACCGGTAGGGAAAGGAAAAAGTAAGGACTACCACGCAGCACAGAAAAATTGCCTTGGACATTTCATTGTTAAAATTGAAAAAAAAAGAAAATATATTCGCTGCACTATCGTATCTGCAATGGAAAAGTGATATACTCTGGAAACCATATTGTGCTGCTGCTGTATTCTCGATGACCTGAAAGAGAGAGTAATCTATTAGTAAAATTTTCATTTTATTATGTCATGAATAAGTTTAAGTGGCAATTCGAAGCGAGAAATTTATCGAACCGATATTTAAATGTCATTACTGCATTGCAGTCTACCACATTAATCGGCAATTTATTCCATAAGTTGACAACTCAGTTGAAGACTAGAAAAGCTTGCCAATAAATTAATAAACAGTACCTCTAGTGTAAAATGACTGGTCCAACGTGAAGTGCTTATCAACTGTCTTGTCCTATAAAAAATTTATATTCTTAAACCAGATCTCATCGTAATTTAGGTCTTCTGAACGTTCATCATCTGGTCTGTTTAATAATCTGGGTACCATTTTATTTGCTCTTCGGGTGTAGTCTTTCTAATGTCTTAGTGTTGTATCTTGCAATATGGTGATCAAAACTGAATACAATACTCAAGATGTGAACGTACTAGGAATATATACAGGGTAAGCACAATATTTTCTGAGTTGTTTTAAAATGTCTGCCTATAAATCCAACTAGTGTGTTAGCTTCATATACTTCCTCCGTGTACTTTTAACTTCTTTTAAAAATATCACATGTTATAGTTATTCACATTTTGTTTTCATTTACAGTAAGGAGCTGAACATTTTTCATGATATAGCTATATATATAAATTTTAATCCTAATGTTAATTTAGAACTTTGACTGTCAGTATTAAAATAAGTTTAGCATGATTGAGCCAAGTTCAACAGTATATCAAGATCTCTGAGTCATTAGTCTTTGGTTAGGGGTATCTGCTCTGTTACTGATCTTATTATTAGCACTGAATATGGCAACTTTACAACATAAATCTTCGGTAGAGAGGCGGCCTGCGGTCCTAATGGACCCAGGATCGAATCCCGGCTGGGGCAGGGAACAGTTTAAGGATTTGAATTTCCTAAAAAGCAGACTTTCCTGATCATCCAGATGACCCGCCGACATGTCTTAAAAATACCCCCGCTAATACCAATACACCAGTCCTGTATGAGACAGCCCTAGCATGTATTCAATATGGATGGTGGGTGTTAGCGCCGAAGTGGTGACATGTGGAGGTGTAGGAGGACCACTGGGCCTTGGGATAGGTCACTACCCCCGAGAAATAGGCTTTGAAGCCTTTGTCCAGAGTCGGACACGTAAAAAAAAAATATATATATATATATATATCATCAATATAAAACAGACAGTAAGCCTATAGGTCTCAAAATAGGAATTTGTGGCACTCCACTTGTAACAATTATGAAGTGTTTACTTTCTATAAGCCAGCTTTCAGTCCATCTTAATAAACTGCGACTGATACCATAAACTTTTAAGTTTTTTAAGAAGTTGTTTATGGGCATCTTTATCAAATGCTTACTAAAAATCAAGATAATGTTACACCGAAGGATTCACAGATACAGTAGGTCAAGCGCACCACACTGATAAGCCACAAAGTTAATCAAAGCCCACTTAACACTTCAGGATTTTATTCTTTCCAGGTAAGCCTGGAATACATTAGCAAAAGACTGTTGGTTCACTCTCTCATGCTACCTCCGTCCTAACTCACTCACTATTGCACACTCACTAACCGTCCATTCCCTGACTGTTTCTCCCTGTCTCCCACTCACTAACTCTATCTGACTGCCAGAAAACGCAGGGCAGCCCCTTTAAATACCTCTACAATTTCACCACTAGCACAGTATTCTACAGCAATGTTTCATAACCTTTTTGCCCACTGTTACCCCTTGACACATCGATATGGGCTGGTATTACCCCCATCCTATTGAAATTGGTAGGAAGAGTAGAAAAACATGGTTGTACTGGCAATGTTTTATTTTCCGAGTGATTATGTAAGTTACAGAAAGAAATCAATGTTTTCGAGTACATTAGACATAGGGTTGCATTCTCGTCGGTTAAGGAAGCCTCCTAACACCTTTACCTTAGCAATTTATATTTGGATATGGCTGGTTTAAATCCATTTTTATATGTTATTTATAGAGAGTATGGCGATATTGGAAGGATTTAGGCTATGTAACACAGAGGAGCACAGTAAGGTGTAATAAAAATAATATATTGGTTAGGAAAAGGTGATAGGGAGCTTCGTTAACCGATGAGAATACAGGCCGAAATGTTTTCAGCAGGATATACACTTGCTTGTACAGATGTGTGATGGTTCAGACCGTATTTCTTAAAAAAAAAAAAAATCTATGCGTCACTCTGTCAGAGACAATATGGATCTCTCAAAGCAGTTACAATGTATCATTAAAAAAAAAAAAAAAAAAGTACTGAAAGAAAAATTGATGAGCAAATTTTTACAAATATTACCCCCTTAAAAAGACAAAATTACTGTTCTAGGGGTAATTAACCCCAGGTTAAGAACCACTGTTCTACAGCGTAGGAGGGAACTCACGTTTTCCCATACAAAAATGCACCAAAATAACACACAATTACAGTTATGACAAGAACTACTTCCTAAGGCGAGAGAGAGAGAAAACCAGGCATGTTAAAGCTTCTAGAATGTTCCTCAATCTCCAGATATAAACCACTAACCTAATCCTATGGAATAACACTGCCTCTCCCTCAAAACTGTGTCGTCCCTGACACAACCACCTAATCCTACCTATAGACGAGTATATGCATGATAATCTTCCAGACTATCAGGTCGCCGCTGTTACCTCTGCTGTCTAGATCCAAAGGAGCCTGGAGCACCGTCTGCTCCCGAACCATCTACCGAGTCATCCCATCTAACAGCAAAATCCTGAATGTCGAACAAGGGAAGGCTGACCACTTTCATGCCCAAGGCACGAAGATCTGGATCGCCAGAGCTGTCAATGACTGTCACTCTCCTGGGCTCTCCTTTCATCTGTGGTGTCCAACAGGTTCTCAACTTCACACCAAGTGTATTTCCATGATTCAGGTCTCCTGTGAACGTACTTCATCATAAGCCTTTTCATCTACTCCATCTGTGGCTTCTATAGACACTGGGAACTCATGGCAAACAGATCCTTCATGTGGTTAAGTAGTTCTTCCCGGGGTTAAACCATACTCTTCTTCCATGAATTGCTTGATGGCAAATGACTGACTCCTTGGCACAACTCCTGAACTGCACCCTGATGTATCTTCTTAGGGTGAAATGAAAAGTTGGCTATGATGACGGGTACTTCTTCCATCAACCAAATTCCTGCCCATCATCACTCCCTCTTCTGTCACGTTATGGTTCCTGCATTCCACCATTCACAGGGCAGTGTGCAACATGCCATTGATCTTGCAGGGCACTAACATGTTTTACTCAGAGGGGGATACCTGTAGTTCGTGTGGCTGTCACTAGTAGTCGTGTATGTTCCATGGCTCTCGTCAAAACATTCCTTCCTCCTAGCCCCATTCGCATTGAATGAAAATCAAACAGGCAGTGGCAGGACACCAGGCAGTCTAAACCAAGAACGCAGGGGCCCTGATGTCGGCAACACACACGTCCACCGTCTCCTTTCCTCTCTGCCGCATCCCGACACCCACTGATTCCCCAAGCTCAGCATAATGAGCTTCAGCTACACTCAGCCACTGTGAAGTCTCTGGTAGCTGCTGATGGCCCAACATAGCCAGCAGAATCAAAGTCCTCCCTGATCCTGTGTCAATAACCATTGGTCACGCTACTCCCTCAGTCCCACAATCCCCCTCCACACTCCTGTCGCTGGCACATAAGGAATGTACTGAGTGCTAGCCCTCAACCAAACATTGTTCAAGGACTTTGACCCTGTTACCCAGTTCCTGTATTTCACTTCTGACTTTATCCTCCACTTCCCTCACTTCTCTTACCTAGTCATTTATTCTCTCTTCCATGTTGTACCCCACCTCTTGTTGTCGCTTCAGTTTCCTGGTCGCATCCTGTCGTTCCTCACACCACTTCTTATGATCTTCCTGAAGTATCTGACTCCAAGCTTGACTTCTCTCTTCAAATACCTCTCATTATTTGTAAAGCTCCTGTCTCTGTCCTTGTAGCAGTTTCTCTAGTCTTGTGTGCTGCTGTGGTTGGCTTTTTTTTTTTTGCTTGATATTTCTTTTGTTTTTCTTGATAGTTCATTTGTTCTTCTTAATATTTTTCTTGTTCTTCTTGATATTTCCTTTGTTTTCGTTGCTGTCCTTCTTGAGATTTCTTTTGTTTTTCATGATAATTTTTTTGCTCACTTTGATATTTAATTTGTTCTTCTTGCTGTGCTTATTGATATTTCCTTTGTTCTTCATGTTATTTCTTTTGCCTTTCTTGATATTTCTTTTGTTCTCCTTGCTGTGCTCACAACACTGCGAGTATATTTGCCAGAGAGATATGTCTGCCATTTTGGCAGCATGTCCACTCATCTTCATCTTTCAAAAAGTATCACTACTCATGACACAAAACTGTTACACCACAGGATTCGTAGATATCCCGGGTATGACTAGCTGACAAGCCACAATATTAATCGAAGGACACTCAACTCTGGGTTTTACTCCTTCCATGCAAACCTGAAACAAACTAGCAAATCACCATGGCTTCCCTTTTTCACGCTAACTGCGTCATAACTCACACTCTACTGCTCACTGACTGATTGTCCATTCGCTGTCTGACTCATTGTCTCTCACTCACTAACTCTATCTTACTGCCTGAGAAGGCGAGGCAGTCCCCTTAAATGCCTCGCCAACTCTCCCAAGAGCACAGTACAGAATACTCTAGAGCCTAGGAGAGAACCTACGTTTTCCCATGCAATAAAGCACTTAAAGAAGTGATACACAATTACAATAATGATAAGAACTAATTTCTTATGTAAGAGAGAGACAGACAGACAGACAGACAGAAAGACAGACAGACAGAAAGACAGACAGACAGACAGACATGTCAGAGTTTCTAGAAGGCACCTCACATCTCCAGATATTAACCACTAATCCAATCCTGTAGCACAACAGTATATTACACTGCCTGATTTACTTTTATCATACATCAATAATGTCGTTGAGAAAGTCATGGAGACTAGTAAGATGTGACCGTTGGTTCCAAAATCCATGCTGTGAGTCATTGATGAGGTTATTTTATTACCTCTGCCAAGAACGTTATGTTTTCACCCCTGTCCGTTTGTTGGTTGGTTGGTTCATTTGTGAGCAAGATTACACAAAAACTACTGGACGTATTTCCACAAAACTTGGTAGAAGAATGGGCCTTGGCCCAGAACAGACTCCATTAAATTTTGGTGCGGATCTGGATAAAGGTGCGGAATCAGGATTTTTTTTTTCACTTTCTTTAACATTGCAAGATAGGGCGTTTTTCGACATTTTCGTAAATTTTTCAGTGACTATTGCATGGATGTTGATGGCGGAGGTATGCGCTCTACTGAGTGCCACTCTAGTTTAAATGTTTTATTAGTTTATCTCTAATTTTTGTTTCCAACAACTTCCATACAATTAATGTTAAAATAATTTTATGGCAGTTTCATGGTTGTAAATGACTTCCTTTTAAAATTTTGGGGTTATTTTTGCAATTTTCCACGCATTTGGTACCAAGCCATTCTGCAATGCTATGCTGAATATTTTGACTACAGGTTTTGATACTTAACTTTTCTGTCTATCTATCTATCTATTGCCAGACGCCTTAATCCCGTAAGGAGTGGCCACAAACAAATCGCCTCCATGTCGCCCTGTGCCCCGCCATTTCGCTGCCCTCCGTCCAGCTCACGCACCCCTCTCTCTTATACCTCTTCTCTTCATCCTTCCATCTCATCCTCGGCCTCCCCCTCCCTCTACCCCCTCCACATCAATCACAAACATTCTCCTCATTAGTCTCTAGCTCTTCATCCACTTGACGTGGCCAAACCACGAAAATGTATTTCTCCTAAAACTTTCTATCACATCATAACCACACCACAGCGCACCTTCACTTCTTCATGTGTCAGTCTGTCTCTCCATGTAACTCCACATGCTCCTCCCAAATAACTCATTTCCACTGCTTTCACTCTTGACTTGTGTTCTTCCAATAAGGTCCAAGCTTTACTTCCATACGTTAGAGTTATCACAATACTATAATCCAACGAATAATTTACGCCCATGCTCACTTCCCTATTGCTTATAACTGCATTCAAAGAACCAGCCACCTTTCTTCTTTGTGCCATTTCAAGCACTTCAACCTCCAAACCTCCATCCTTACTCATTACACTACCCAATGTCAGGGGGCATCCTATGACACAGGAAGTATGGTAAATCACTCACATGTACCATTTCTTCACCATCCAACCTCACTCTACATTCACTGACTTCATTTCACTCGACGACCATTACTTTGCACTTCCCTACAGTCACCTTTAGATTCCGCTTCTCACACACTCTCCCAAACTCATTCCCCAGGCCTTGAAGTACCCTTTTGTCTTCACTTAACAATAGAGTTTCATGTGCAAACAACATTACAGGAAGTTTCCAAATGCTGCCCCCACTCATTAGGGCCGCTCCAACAGCCACTGTCCTACTTTGTATCCCTTTTATAACTCCATCCATATACAGACTGAAGAACCATGTGTGCATGACAGATCCCTGTTTCAGTCCAACATTCAGATAGAAAAATTCACCCACTTCACTATCCACAAGCACTGCAGCCTTAGCACCCTCATACCTGCTCTTCATGGCATACAACAACTTCCGTTTTACTGCTGTATTCCTACTATTTTCCACATTCCTTGTTTATCCACTCTGTCATATGCTTTCTCTAAATCCATGAAGGCTGCATATAGCATCTTTCCTATCTCTAGAAAGTTTTCCCCTAAAGTCCTAAGGATGGATATCTGATCTACAGAACCTCTTCCCGTCCTAAAACCTCCTTGTTCTTCTCCAACTAATTCCTCTGTTTTTTCCCTAAATCTGTCAAACAGTATTCTACCATACACTTTGCCTATTATACGAAGAAAACAAAATGCCCTTGTGATTACCACACACTTCTTTTCCCCTTGTCCTTTTGTACAGGAGAATAATACTAGACTTCCAATCCTCTGGGACTCTACCTTCCTCCCAGGCCAATCTGCACACCTTCCATAACCATAGTACCAGTCAAGCAGAATGGTACTCCCAAGGTGGATGGAAAGCTGATGACAGGGAAAGCTGGAGGTCCCATTTCATCAGCCATCGGGACTAGTTCCTGACCATCTCCCTTTGCTGAACCATTACAGTGTTTCAGTAAGACAGAAAGTATGCCGGCTTACTCTCCAGTACAAGAATCTCTGTCAACCCCAAAGTACATGCACATTACATACTACACTTCCTATTCAAAATTGAACCTAAATTGTGTCATAATTTTAACCCTTGGAGTCCTGGGGGGGGGGAACAAAAATGTCCCCACCATCCGTCCCTCTCCCAGTGACGACCCAGCTAGATACCTGGAACCACTGTTTGATTTACTTCATTTCTGCAACATTCCCTGCCTTTCCTTTAACTTTGTCTCTGTTGAGCACCACTTCTCCTCTAAACCTCGCCTTCTCTTCCTAACTGAGACTCAGCTGTCTGACGGAACTGATCACAAACCTTCTCTGTAGCCTCCTACTTCTCTATACTCATTTCAAAGCCAAAGGTGGCTGGTGTGTATGGGTATGCAACGACATATCTAGCTCTCATGTTCCTGAACTTGATTCTTATGAATTATCGACTCTCTGGCTTTGATTTTCCTGTTATTATCTGACTAAATATATCTGTTCTGTTTGCTTATCCCCTAATTCTACTGACTATGAAACATTCTTCGACTATCTTACTTCTAAAATGGAACACATCCTCTCCATTTCTCCTTTATCTGAAATCTCCATTCTAGGAGATTTCAATGTTCACCACGACCTTTGGCTCTCCTCTCCTTTCACTGGTCCCCCTGGTGAACAATCCTACATCTTTTCTATCCTTAATGACGAAGAGCAGCTAGTACAGCACCCTACCCGTATCCCTGTTCATCTTGGAGAGAGTTCCAACAACTTCACCTCTCCCATTCAACTAATCCTTCTGCTTACACTGTTAATCTTTCCTCGCCGTTGGGCTCCTCTGACCACAACCTTATTACCTTCAAACCTGTCCTATCACTCCGGTACGGCCTGTGGACCCTCCAAAGAAACGTCAGTTGTGGCACTTTCTAGTTGATGTTTGGGAAGCACTCAGGTAGTACTTCTTTGATTATCCCTGGAATGATTATTGCTTCCATGGCCGAGAGCCATCTGAGTGTGCCTTGCTCATTATGGAGGTTATTCTCTCAGGCATGGAACCACACATTCCTCTCTTATATCCTTCGCCTATTGCATGGAAACCTTGGTTTATTCACACTTGTTCTAATGCGGTCCACAACAATGAAAAGGCCTACAAGAGATACCAGAGCCAACCCACCCATAAATCTATTCTCTTTTATGTGTCTGCCAGAAATCATGCTAAGTCTGTTCTTCGCCCTGCTAAAAACAATTTCATCTGTATTAAATGCTCTGAATTGTCCAACTCAAATTCTTCCTGCTTCTTTTGGCATCTTGCCAAAAACCTTTCTAACAACTATACCTGATCATCCTTTTCTCCTCTTTTCCACTCTGATGGATCTGTAGTTATTTCTTCTTCTGATGAAGCAGACGTTTTGCTCAGAATTTCTCCTCCAATTCCACCTCAAACGATTTTGGAGCTTTTCCTCCATCATTTCCCCCTCTGATTTCTTCCTGGCTGATATTAAAATTTCTTCAACTGATGTATTTTCTGCCATCACTGGTCTCAGTACTAAAAAGGCATATGGGCCTGATGGAGGCCCTCCTGCTGTTCTCAAGAACTGTGCTTCTCTGCTTAAACTCTGCCTCGGTACTCTTTTTCCTTTTTATGTCAACTTGTACCTTTCCTTCTTTCTGGAAGTTTGCTGTCATTCAGCCTGTCGCAAAGAAGAGTGACAATTCCCAACCCTGCAACTAACACCCAACTGATTTAGCATCCTGTGTCTCAAAAGTTTTTGAGTCTATTATTAACAGAATAAAATTAAAGCATCATTCCTATCACAATCTTCTTTCCTGTCGTCAGTCTGGGTCCCACCAGGAACGCTGCACTGGCGATCTTCTAACCTACCTTTCAGACTCCTGGTCATCCTCCTGTCGGGACTTTGGTGAAAGGTTTGCCATTGCACTTGACATCTCAAAGGCTTTCGATAGAGTCTGGCATAAATCTTTACTTTCCTAACTGTCTTTTTTCGTTTTCTATTCTCCTTTCTGTGCCTTTATTTCTAGTTTCCTTTCTGGTCGTTCTATAGCTGCTGTTGTAGATGGCCACCATTTTCTACAGCTGTCATTAGTGTTGTTCCTCAAGGCTGTGTCCTATCATCACCTTCTTCTTTATATTCATCAGTGACCTTCTAAGCCGTATATCTAACCCAGTCCACTCATACACTGATGATTCCACCTGTCACCTTTCTATTTGCTTCCTGCAGCGTCCATTTTAGCAGTTACTTCAGCAAACTAGGGATGAGGATATGCCACACCTATTGTCTGACATGCCTTGTATTTCTGACTCGGGTAAAGTAATCTTTTTTTTTTTTTATGTGACAAAAACTCATTTCTTACACTATCAACCCGTTAAAATCTTCCACAGGAGTACCCACTAATGTTTAACAATATCCACGTCAATCCTGCATCATCTTGAAACATACTAGGGGTTTCATTCTGTCGGGATTTATCTTGGAAAGATCATAATACATCTGTTGCAAAATCTGCTTCCAAGAAATTAGGTGTGCTAAACTGACTGCGTACCCTCTTTACCCCTGTACAGTTATTGACTTTATACACGGGTTGTATCCGCCCCTGTGTAGAATACAACTTTCATGTGTGGGGACGCACCTCACATACAGCATTTCTCACCAAGGTAGAGTCAAAGACTTTTCATCTCAACTTTTATCCTCTTTCTAGCTTCCTTCAACCTCTGTCTCTGTGCCATAGTGTTGCATCTTTATCTCCTTCCTATCGCTGCCATAAGGGTCACTGCTTCTCAGAACTATCTGCTTGCATCCCTCCACCAATACAATTGGCACATAGCACCCATTTAGTAACAAACTCTCTTCTCTTTTCTTTCTAACACTATGCAGGAGTTAACCATTAGTTAGTCCTTCATTTATGCAACAGATCAATTGTGGAACTTTCTCCCTCTGTCTGTATTTCCTACTTCATATGATCTCCAGTGCTTCAAATGCAGTGTGTCCAGGCATCTCAAAATGAACGGATCTTGAATTTGTCTCTCTGTCTTTTTTTTTTTTTTTTTTCTTGGAAGGAACGGTTTGCGGTCTCCTGATCTTTGGCTCCTTCCTTGCATTAAAAAAAATCTACCATTATCTATCCCTCATGCTTCAGCATTTCATCACACATTGCAACCATTCCTGTGGCTTTCCCATTTTGACTTTCTTCTTTGCTTACACTAGTTCCA
Organism: Coenobita brevimanus; assembly: GCF_032717465.1. Taxonomy (NCBI): domain Eukaryota; kingdom Metazoa; phylum Arthropoda; class Malacostraca; order Decapoda; family Coenobitidae; genus Coenobita; species Coenobita brevimanus. Next base: position 17,720,595 of record NC_137065.1, on the reverse strand, counting down.
TCCCACTGATCTCTTCCTCCCTTCTCACCATCGCCCCTCTCCCTCCCATTCCCCAGCCACTTATACTTGTATTACTTTCATTCTCTATGTTTAACAGTTCTTTAAATTGGTCTTTCCATCTGCTCACTTTTTGTCCCTTCTCCACATTGAATCTACAAATTTTGTCTTTCGCTCCCTTACTAATTTCTTTATCACTCTAAGTCTCTTTACCTCCTTCCAGAATACTTTTTTACATTCCCTCCAATTTACACTCATATTCCTTCCAGATTCCTCATCCTCTCTCTTCTTACTCTCTCTTACTATTATTTTCACCTCTCTCTTTCTCTATACATACAACTCTTCCATCCCTCAACATCTTCCATGCCTTTGCCCTCTCATGCACTCACTATATGCTTTCTTCTGTTGCCCTGCAGCTTGCCTCACCACTTCATTCCACCATGCTGTTCCTTGCACCCCCATTTGTCTTCTCTTCATGCCACACACCAACTCACATGCTGCACAAATTTTTTCTGTGAAAATCTTGCACTTACCTTCAATCTCCCCCATCTGTTCCAAATCATACTTACCCAATCGCTCCTCTGCTTCTCTCTTACATTCTGCCATTTTCCAATCCTCTTGCAACTTTTCTACCCTCCTTGTATGGATTACGTCCTCCTGTCCTGCACTTCTTTTATTTCTCCATTGCACTAGAACCTTGACTTTCACCACCACCAAATGATGGTCAGAATGTTCACTCCCCCAACCTCTGTATGTTCTTGCACCCATGACATACCTATTCATTCTGTCATCCACACACATCTAATAATCAACCAATGCGTTCCATTCATTCAGTTCACCACCCACCCTTCTCACTACTCGCCACGTATACATGTGGATCATTTGGTGCCTAAAGAGGGCATTGGCTATCACCAACCCCCTCCTTGCACTAATGTCCACTAAAGCACTGCCATTTTCATCCATTTCTGCAGGCACACCCTACATACCAACTACTCCATCCATCTACACATTCCCTGTTTTTCCATTCACATCTTCATTAGAGAACACTCTCATTCCTCTCAAACTTTTCCGTGCATACCTCCACATTTGCCCCAAACTCCTCTTTCACTCTGCTTGGCGCATGCAAATACACAATAGCCCACGTTTGCATTCTCACTTCCAGTCTTACCCATACAATCCTTGAATCAATTGATCCATACTCTCTCATTTTCTCCTTTCATCTCCTGCACACAACAATACAGACACCCTCTTTTGTCCTGTCATTCTCACCTACTCCCGCGCATATACCCCATAAGTATATACTTCCACTTTCTCACACTCTCATCTCACCATGAAGTCTCAGTTAAACCACATATGTCCTCTTCTGCACTCTCATTTTTCACTTCTTATAAAACCCTTGAAGATATTCATACCAGGTCCCAGGTGTTTTAATAAACTTCATTTTATTGATTTCAAACAAATCCCCCCCCCTCTCTCTCTCTCTGATCATTATGTTGATAATTGTACTGTCTAGAGCTACATGTTTGCAGGAAGCAAAAAATTTTAAACTTTTTTTTTTTTTTAATGTGTCTAGCCCTGGGCGAAGGCTTTAGCGCCTCTCCCAAGGCCCAGTAGTCCTCCTACACACCTCCATATGTCACTACTTCGGTGGTAACACCCAATGTCCACATTGAAAACATGCTTGGGCTGTCTCATGCAGGACTGGGGTACTGGTATTAGCGGATATATTTTTATATGTCGGAGGGTCTTCTGGTAGATCATTAAAGACTGCTTTTATGAAAATCAAATCCTTAAACACTTCCCTGCCCCAGCCGGGATTCGATCCTGGGTCCATTAGGACTGCTGGCCGCCTCTCTGCTGATTCAGCCAGTGCATCCCCCATAACATTATTTTGACAAATAATCCAGATCAATACAGGATAGAGGTACTGTCACCACTTGGATCCTCTGACCACAATCTCATCAAAGCCTCATAAGTTAACCCTCCTACACCTTCCCATTCCGAACCTGTCAGGGTGACCGGATGGCACTTTGACAGGGCAGACTGGGATGGATTTAGAAATTATCTTGCTGATGTTCCATGGCAGTCTTTCTTCTCTAGTGATCCCAATTCTACCCAGTCCCACATTTGCAACTTAATACTAGCTGGTATGGATTTATTCATACCAAGTCAACAATTCACTAAAAGATCAAACTCTCCAAAATGGTTTGATGGCAATTGTGCCAGAGCAACAGCCCAAAAGTCATTAGCATATAACTCTTACTTAAAATCAAAAACATCTGAATCGTTCTCCCAATTTAAAATTGCTAGAAATCATGCAAAAGCTGTATTAAATCTATCTAAATCAAACTTTCTTCAAAAGCAAGCATCAGAACTACTTAACAACCCTAATGACAATAGAATATTCTGGTCAACTCTTAATTCTTTCAATAATAACTTTAACAAGTCATCTTCCATTCCCCCACTAAAATCTTCAGATGGCAATATTACAAATGACCCACGTGGGAAAGCAGATATCTTTGCTAGTACCTTTGCAAGAAACTCTACCATAGATGATACCACCCAGAATGTCTCAGTACTGGAACTTGATTCTCCCGAAATTACCCCCACTTAAAATACCGACAAGATTCGTAAAATCCATCCTAGACAATTTACCTACCAACAAAGCTCCAGGCCCAGATGGAATTCCGCCAATTGTTTTGAAAAAGTGTTCCCCTGAACTTGCCTCTGTCCTAGCCAAATTATTCAGACCATGCATACGTACTTCTTTGTTCCCAAATTCATGGAAAGAAGCCAATATCCACCCAGTTCCGAAGGAAGGAAGTTCGTCTGACCCCTCCAATTACAGACCAATAGCTGTCACATCATCTCTTGGTAAGGTATTTGAAACTTTAATTAATAAGCATATTGTTAAACATCTTGAATCCAACAACTTAATTAGTGATAGATAATACGGTTTTCGCCACGAAAGATCCACCATTGACATGCTCAATCTCTTAACTCATACCATCCATCAATCAATTGATCTTTTTGGAGAAACTCATGCTGTAGCTCTTGATATCTCTAAAGCTTTCGACAGAGTATGGCACCGTTCCCTGCTGTCCAAACTCCCTTGCTATGGACTAACGTCTTTTGTTCCTTTGATTTCTTCTTATCTTAGTGACAGGATAATAAGAGTAAAAGTAGATGATGTATATTCGAATTTCCACTCAATTAACGCCGGCGTGCCGCAGGGATCGGTTCTGGCGCCGACCCTGTTTCTGGTTCATATTAATGATCTCTTATCTGTCACTCACAATACCGTTCACTCATATGCAGATGACTCAACACTACATAGTTCATTCACACTCAGACATCCATTTACAAAGTCTAATATCTCTACCTCTCAACTCAGTACAGCCATCTCCATAAATCAAGATCTAGCTACAATCAGTGAATGGGGACAAAACAACCTTGTCTCTTTTAATGCTAGTAAAACTATATATATACAGATTACTAATAGACAGATATTGCCAGATTCGTACATTACCTTCAGTGCTACTAATATTCCCATCTCCAAAAGTATTGAAATTCTTGTTGTCTCACTTAACAGTGCCCTCAGCTGGACCTCTCATGTCAGATCACTTGCTAAAACCGCCTCAAAGAAACTTGGATTATTGTACAGAGTCCGTAACTTCTTCGCCGATGAGCAGTTAGCTATAATTTATAAAAGTCATGTGCACTCTCAGCTAGAATATTGCTCACCCTTGTGGAATGGATGTGGAGAGGTTGCATTAAGACAACTAGACAAAATTCAGAATAAAGCTGTTAGAATCATTAACAACCCTGCCATTACATATAAACTACCTCCCCTGCAAGTAAGAAGGAATGTTGCCTCCCTTGCATTATTTTACAGATATTTTTTTGGCAAATGCTCAGACGAAGTTGCGTCCATGGTGCCACCTCTCCATGCCTTCCCTCGTGCTACACGGGCATCTGGTAGCGCTCATGACTGGAATGTCACTCAGCCATATTGCAGAACTTCTGCCTATCAGAATTCTTTCATTCCCCGAACTGCATCTCTCTGGAACTCGCTTCCCCAGAGTTGTTTTCCTCCAAATTTCAATCCACAACTATTCAAGTCTAACTGTTACAGATATTTTATGAATAGAGGACACCAGTAATCTGGTGTATGGATTATTTTTTTTTTTCCATTTGTTTTTCCTTCCTCCGTTCTGTTATTTAAAAAAAAAATACTAATATAATGTAAATATTACGAATTTTTGCCAACTCTGTTTCTTCGTTTGTATGCTCTCTGTTTTCTAAAAACTAATTGGCCTGTTGATGGATTTAGTACATTTTAACTTCTGTTGTAAGTAAAGATTGATATACTGATGCTAAATATGTTTCAAGATTTTTCTTGCTTTGCTTTATTTACCTTTTTCGTATTTCAACAACTCTCTATCTCTTGCCAGACGCCTCAATCCCTTAAAGGGTGCCTACAAACAAACACCTCCGTGTCGCCCTGTCCAATGCCATTTCATCGCCCCTGCTCCCAGCTCACGTCCCCCTCTCTCATAATTATGCCTCTCAACTCCATCCCTTTATCTCATCATCAACCTCCCACTCCCTTTCTCCCTCTCAGCCTTACTCGCATACACTCTCCTCGTTTGTCTCGTGCTCTGCATCTCTCCACATGGCCAAACCACCTCAGTGTATTTCTCCTAACACTTTCGATCACATCCACATCCGCACCCTAACGTTCCTTCACTTCCTCATTCCTCAGCCTGTCTCTCCACGTAACTGCACATGCTTCTCTCACCTCTGGACTTGTGTCCTTCCAACAAGGTCCTAGCTTCATGTACATTCGTTAGGGTTGGTATCACAATACTGTCATGCAACGACTTTTTTTTAACTGCTATGCTCACTGTCATGCAACGACTTTTTTACTTCCATGCTGACTTCTCCGTTCCTTATCACTGCTGTCAAAGAACCAGAACCTTTCTCTTGTCTTGTATGGTACCTTTTCAAGCACTTCACCCTCTAAACTTCTATCTTTACTCATCACACAACTCAAGTACTTAAATGCACTCACATTTTCCAATTCCTTCTCATCCAGCCTCATTGTACACTCCGTGGCTTCATTTCTCTCGAAGACTATAACATTACTCATCCCTACATTCACCTTTAGATTCCGTTTCGTGCACACTTTCCCAAATTCGTTCACCAAGGCTTGCAGTTCCCTTTCGTCTTCACTTAACAATACAGTATCATCTGCAGACAACAGTAGAGGGAGTTTACAAACACTGCCCTCTCTCTTTAGGGTCGCTCCAACATCCACTGTGTATAACCCCATCCCTATACAAACTGAACAACCGTGGGGACTTGACACATTCCTGTTTGAAGCCAACATTCAGACAGAAATAATCAGTTCACAGTCCACATGCACTGCAACCTTAGCCCCTTCATATACAGTATACTGCTCACGGCATTCAGCATGTGATGTTATAAATTTCTATCATTATCATTGTTTGTAGGTTTGTAACCTTTGAATGTGGCCAATCTGCCATTTTGACTTAGAATTTTTTACATGCCGCCTATTGTCCACTAATACACATACTTCAGCAGATTTATTAACTCTTGAAGCTAAGCGGTATAGCACAATAATCCTCTCCTGTATCCTGTTTTTTTCCCCCAAAGTTGCCTGTTTTCAACCCATCAGCAGCTCAGTACCTACAGCACCTAGCTTTCAGTTAACCATCAGAATACTTATCAATCCTTCGTCTCTCCATTGCACGTGTCACCACATCTCCAGGAGGCAAAATGTCAGTAGGTGATGAATAGCAGTAACTTTTAGGGTCATGGCGAGCAGCGTCCCTAAAAGCCATGAGTTGGTGGCTAGGACAAGCTGGCCAAGTGCCATCCTAGACCAGACAGGGCTCCCTGGTTGCACTCACTCGCACTCCATTACACCCCACAACACCTTGACCCACTCCTCCTACTGCCCCATAAATGACTCTCACACCACATACAGTATGAGCAGCTCGCTTACATTACTCTCATTTGCCAAACTCTTTCATCTGTTCCAGAGTGAAACTGTGCCATGTGGTATGTGGAGGGGAGAACCAAGGCTTTTAGGCTACTAGCGAATTATTACTTTCACTTGAGCACATTTTCTATACACATGCCATGAAAGGTCATGTTCTTTTTTATTCAAGTTCGTATTTTATACCCGTCGTTTTCCTCGGCTTTTAGCATCTTGCATATTAATGGCACTTACTTGTCTAAGTTCTTACGTCACTACAAGACTGACAGCAATTTTTTTTTTGTCAAAACAGTTTCTCTTATACTGGAAGGTCATTTCCATTTTCACACAGGCTTGGTTTTTATATCAAGGATTATACACAAGAGCGCAAAATCCCATCGCCTGAAAGATTACTTTTACTTTTCATTCAGTCACTTGTCTTCTATACTAGATGATACAAAACCACTGTACGCTTTTGATCATAAATCTTATTTTCAGTACTTTCCTTATATTCTGTAACAAGTATTCTCTATACTGAATTATTCCTTATTCCTTTGTACCACAGTTTTCCATTTGAATGTGCAAATTTACACTACATGTTACACATCCCCATACACCCACAAAGTGTCAGGCTGGGACAACGTGAATAGTGGTGAGAGGAGTGTGATGCGTTGGTGCCAAGAAGGCAATGGAACGCCGGCTGGGGTGCTGCAAAGGGTGCCCAGGGCTCGTCACTACGCTCTATGTAGTAACTTCCGCTCTCAGATGCCGTCTATCTCCTCGATAAAGACAAAACTGTCATCTCTAATCTGTGCCAGTCATCCTATCACTCAACCCCTTCCCTACACGAATGGGAGGCTCGAGAAGGTTGGAGGTGGCAGGACTCGAGAACCCGCCCGCGGTGGCAAGCGAATCGGTCTGTCAAGAATCAGAAATCATCGTTCCTACCTCTCCTGTTGCCATAGAAAGGCTGGCTTTTTATTTATTTTTTTTGGCTGCACTACCAATTGATCCACTGGACTTTCCAGCAAGTTATTGTACAAGTTCAGCCCTGTGTGAGATTAAAAAGTTTCACCCCATCTTGTTACGGGTAAATCCAAGTCTCCAGGTATTATTCTTGATGCAAAATATTTCTGTTGTTTGTTCATAATAATTCATTTTCAGTTTTCTCCCGACTAAGTTGTCAGACGAAATAGTAATCCAAAGTATATCTTGCCATAAAATTCATTTTTAAGTTGAACGGATAATGAGTCAATGCTATCGTTGAAATTAAAAAAAAAAACTACTGCTGAGTACATTTTTAAAAATATATAGCAATACATTGCCTTCTGTTCTCCGATTTATTTTAGCATCATCATCATCATCCAATCCTGTAATTCCCATGAAGAGCGTAGGAGTCTGGGGCAAGGCAAGTTGGTCCTGGCATTTAAGATGAGTGATCAGCCTTACAAATTCCTGAGTAGCATTACATGAGCAATAAACCCCAACCGTCCCTTGGATACAAACCCGCACAGGCTCACTCAGATTGGTGCACCTTAATTGCCCAGTAAACCACCAGACGCCATAATTTAGTAACATGGTTACAACCCAGCGAGGTTAATGGTTTCCTGGTGTACATGACACGATTTTGCTTTGTCGTCGTCGTTTCGTCGTTTCATCGTTTCATTTTTAAAGGCTCCAGCATGCTTGCATGCGTCGGCCTTTGTCACCTAATGGCGGCTTTCCACACTGCACGATCCTTTGCAGCCTCCCTGTTCACTCCCTTAACCCTGAGGTCACACTTAATGACCTCGTCCCATGTCTTTCTCGGTCTACCCCTCATAACCCCACCCCCAGTATTAACACTTCTCACCTTCCCCACCCAGTTATCACCCCCCATCCTCTCTACATGTCCAAACCATCTCAATCTACCTCTCCTCATCACAACACCAGTACACTCCAGTCCCATCCTACCTCTCAACTCTTCCATCCTAAACCCAGCACCCCCGGACCTTGCACGCAGGGACGCAATACACATCCACCTAATCATTGTCATTTCTGTACGTCTGAGCCGGTGAATATCCTCCTCCTTTACTGCTTAGGTCTCACTGCCATACAGCATTACACTCCTAACACATGCTGCATACAAAGACCCCTTAGCACGTAGGGAGAGCCCTCTCAGTGTCAGAAGAGGCAAGAGCTCCCTGAATTTCTTCCAACCACTTCTCACCCTAGCCCCACCTCCAGCACACAACATGTCTCCCAAATAACAAAACCCCTCCACACACTCAAGAGATTCACCAGCAAGTTCCTTTCACGCCTAACAATTTCCACCTGCTCTCTCCGACACACCGTACACATAAAATCAGCATTATATCGCAGCTTACCTCTGATACCACTACATCTCTTGTTCACCCATTTATCACAAACACCACACAAGATAGAATTACTTCCCAAGCCCTTGTGGCAAACTGCACATGGTCACTCTCCCTCGTCTTTGACAGTACCGCCACCAACCCTAGATATCATCACTTTTGTTTTATCTGCATTTACCCTTAAGCCCTTGTGCCCCATACCATCTCTCCACTTCCTAAACCTTTCCACTGCCTCCCTTTCGTTCTTTGCAATCAACACCAAATTATCAGCCTACAACATCTCCCACGGGAGTCCGTTTCTAAAGTCACGTGAGAGGGCTTCAAGTACAGTTGCCTCAAAGAGTTCCAATACCCCCTGTGTTACCTCCTGTCAAGATGTGGCAACATCGCAGAAGTAGCGTAACTATGAATAAACGGCCATTGGTCTTGTCAGACCCATGTCCGTTCATTCATAGATAGTTACGCTACTACCGCGATGTTGCCACATCTTGACAGGAGGTAACACAGGGGGTATTGGAACTCTTTGAGGCAACTGTACCATGATAAACAACATGGGACTCAAAACTGACCCCTGATGCACACCAACGTTCACGGAAAACTCATCACTCAAATCTCCATTCACTCTTATCTGGGTGCGAGCACCCACATACATAGCCATACCCACCCTAACCAGCCACTCCTCCAAGCCTAGCTTTCTCATTGCCCACTTCACCACCTCTCTAGGGACTCTGTCAAAGGCCTTTTCCAAATCAACCAAAACAAATTACTGATCCTTTCTCCTACCAATATATTTTTCCTGAAGCTGCCGAACAATGAATATGGCATCAGTGGTCCCCCTACCTGGCATAAACCCAAACTGCATCTCATCAATATTCACTCTTTCTCTAACCGTACCTTCTAAAACTCTCTCCATTACCTTCATTATCTGATCTAAAAGCTTGTCACTCAGTGTAGAATCACCCGTAGACAGAAGGAAAAGGAAAATGAAGGAAAGAAAGACAGCAGAGAAAGGAGGGAAAGAAGGAAGGAAGACAGAAAAGGGTAATCATCCGACAGCAGCACTACATCGAGTGGGTGGATGGCAAGAGCCCCCACCTATGTCACCTGGCAAACTATTTTCCACCAAAACTACGCGTATTCAATATTTAGTATTGTTCAGTAATGCCAGGTAAATCACAGTCATCAATAAGGGCGATAGTTTCTTACTTAATAAGCTTAATTCACAAGGAATGGAAGAATGGGTTGGTAAGGAGGGAGAGAGAGAGAGAGACAGACAGACAGACAGACAGACAGACAGACAGAGACAGAGACGGAGACAGAGAGGGGGAGAGACAGAGACAGAGGGGGGGAGAGAGAGAGAGAGAGAGAGACAGAGAGAGAGAGAGACAGAGACAGAGGGGGGGAAAGAGAGAGAGAGAGAGAGAGAGAGAGAGAGAGAGAGAGCGAGAGAAAATTGTTATAAAAAAAAAAAAAAAGTTCCCAGTCTTGTCCACATCAGCAGATTTAATTAATACTGCTTATTTGTTTCAGATCGGGACGTGGAGCGACACCCGAGGATTAGAAACAGTGGCGGCCAAGTACACGAGCCACATGACTGACCGGTTGATGGCGAATAAGTCCTACATCGTTGTATCCATACTGGTACGGGTATACCTTGTTTCCCTTCTCCCCTGCCTCTCTACACACGTCTCTGTCTCTGTCTCTGTCTGTCTGTCTGTCTGTCTGTCTGTCTGTCTGTCTCTCTCTCTCTCTCTCTCTCTCTCTCTCTCTCTCTCTCTCTCTCTCTCTCTCTCTCTCTTTCACTCAATAACGACTTAGCTATGTTTGGCCAGTGGATAATAAGGCGATGTGGATAGATTATCTTTGGGATGATGCAGCGGCTTTACTTATATGTTCATAGGAGGAGCCGTTCTTGATGGTGAGGAAAGACGGTAACTACACTGGCAATGATCGTTACGAGGGATACGCCAAAGACCTGGCTGACCTCCTGGCATCCTTCCTTCGATTCAACTGTGAGTATTCAAGTTTTAATTCTTTTATCAGAGGCCAAGAAGATATGTGTCTGGGGTAAAGGTATCATGTCTTTGGTATTTATGGATGTTACTCGGTTGATATCTAAGGATGATTGTTAGGAGAGCTATACTAATGACCTCAATGGCTTCTTGGCCTGCTTGTTCAGAAACCGCTGTGAGTATTCATCTATTTTATGGTTTTCTTGGACGTGCGTAGTGTATTTGTGTGTGGTTATGAGTGCGTTATCCTTTTGACAAGCACTGGGAGCGCGATGTAAATCTTTGGGATAGTTTGATTGAAGGCTTTCCTAAGGATTTCACTAACCCGTTCACCTCTTTCCACTGAAATGAATGTGAGTATCCGGTGTGTGTGTGTGTGTGTGTGTGTGTGTGTGTGTGTGTGTGTGTGTGTGTGTGTGTGTGTGTGTGTGTGTGTGTGTGTGTGTGTGTGTGTGTGTGTGTGTGAGGCGGTGGCTCAATCGGTAGAGAGGTGGCCTGCAGTCCTTACGGACCCAGGTTCGAATCCCGGCTGGGGCAGGGAACAGTTTAAGGATTTGAATTTCATTAAATCAGGCTTTACTGATCTACCAGAAGACCCGCCGACATGTCGTAAAAATACCCCCGCTACTACCAATACACCAGTCCTGTATGAGACAGCCCTAGCATGTATTCAATATGGACGGTGGGTGTTAGCGCCGAAGTGGTGACATGTAGAGGTGTATGGTATGTAGGAGGACTGCTGGGCCTTGATAGCAGGCTGTGAAGCCTATGCCCAGAGTCGGACACATAAAAAAAAAAAAAAAAAATTACTTTGATAGCAAATTGTGTGAGATTACTCTGAATGTAGAATAATACGCTGAAGACTCAATAAACCATCCTACAAAACACACACACACACACACACACACACACACACACACACAGATCCATCCGACAAAAGTACTCATCTATATGACATTTTGTTGCAAGTACAGTAAAGATAACAGGTAAAGTGAATCATATGGTTATTAACATTTTCCCTGCTTTGGACGCACTTTAATGCTTCATTCTTTCTAAGCCTTACCACTTTTTTCCAATTGAGTGAATTTCTTGCAGTCAAAGGTTATTTCTGATAGCTGTCAACTCACTGATATACTGGATCTCCCATCGATGAAGAAAATCGTCTCATCGTAATCGGTATAAATTAAGTTACGGCGTTCATACTAGGGGGAACATATTTTATTTTCTGAGGCATCGGGATAATGTTCTTTGACTTAGTGGCAAGTACTCAAACTCTAGCATTAGTACTTCACTGAGAGAAATGAGATATTTGTCAAATTAGAAAAAAAAAAAAAAACTCTACTACGATGGTGTACTCTTTAGTATATTTTTGTTACTCCAGACGATGTTCATTAGGATGACAGGGCAATCAGTAAAACAAATTATTAAATCTTGGGTGGAAAATGTCAAAAGCTAAAGTATGAACGGCAAGAAAGGGGAATGACGTTGCCTTGGAGGAGAAATGAACTCTCAGAATGCTGTTATTTAATGTAACATTACATTTCTTGTTAGATTTTTCTCAGTCACAGACTTCTCTTATTGAATACCAGCTATTTGATTCACTTAGTAACCTCTTAATTCCTATACCGGAACGCCGAATCGTTTCAGCTTGTAAAGGACATTACAGTTTTTGTTAATCACTTGTTTCTCATTCTACAAGCATGCTAGCTAGTTTCGGTATACTACACGTATCCCGGACTGCCTTGGAGAGAGTTCCAAAAACTTGAACTCTTTCTTACAACTTATCCTTCCACTTACACTGTTAGCCTTTTGTTTTCTTTGGGTTCCTCTCATCACAACCTTACCACCTCAGCTTGTCCTATCGCTCCAGTAAGGCCTGTGGACCCTCCCAAGCAATAGTGGCTGTGGCACTTTCGAGCTCCTGATTGAGAGGCCTCCAGGCAGTCCTTCACTGATTTTTCGTGGAATGAATATTGCTTCAATGGCCGAAAGCCATCTGAGTATGCCTTGCACATTACACAGGGTATTCTCTCAGGCATGGAAGCATACATTCCTTACTGTTATCATGTGACTGACGGAAAAAAAAAATCGCCCTTGTCCTAATGCTGTCCTCAAAATGCAGAAGGCCTACAAAAGGTACTGGAGCAACCCACCCTCGAATTCTATCTCCCTTTTGTTTCTGCCCAAACCTATGTTAAGTCTGTTCTCTGCTCTGCTAAAAATAATTTCATTTGTACGAAGTACTCTGAACTCACCGACTCAAATTCTTCTCACTAATTCTGGCACCTTACCAATAACATTTTTAACAACTTTATCTTATTCCATTCTATTTCCCTCTGATGATTCAGCAACTGTTTCTCTCACTGAAAAAAGCCCCCATTGCTAAGACTTTCTTCCCCAATTCCACCTTAAACGATTCTGGTGCTGTTCCTCTATCTCTTCCCCCCTCTGACTTCCTCATGACTGACATTAAAACTTCTCCAGCTGATCTACTTTCCATCTGCACTGGCCTCACTACTAACAAGGCATATGGGCCTGATGAAGTCCCCCCTGTTATCCCCCAAAATTATGCTTCTGTGCTTCCACCCTGCCTAGGAAAGCTTGTTCACCTTTGTTTGTCGACTTATACCTCTCTTTCTTGCTGGAAATGTGCGCTCATTTTGCTTGTCCGAAAGAAATGTGACCATTCCCAGCCCATTAACTGTTGCCCAATCCTATATATCAGTTGTACAGTTACGCCCAAAAGTCAAGCACATTCTAGGAACCCAGAAGAACCTGAACCAATGAATCTGAAACAGTATGTATAAATGACCCGTTCTGACATGTGGCTCTCAGCAGGTGCGTCGTTGGCTGGAGGGGGACGCGGGAGTGACGGGGTGAGTGGAGCAAACCACAGACTAGAGGTGCCTAATATACAGTATTTACTTAACACACAAGACTCACTCTCTCTCTAAAGAATTTCACCCTCTGCCCTCCCTCATTTCTCAGCTCACCTTCTGACCTTCCCTCTTCAGCCGAGTTGAACATAATATAGGAGGATAAGATATTGCCATCCACGTTGGTGTTGCCTAAATTTGTGCAATGTTAGGCTATATAATGTGACAGAACAGTAAGAGTGACGCGTATGGGAACAAGAAGCGGTGCCAAGGCACAGCAAATCCGTCATCGGCAGTCATTTTAGTGCTGACGTATAAACACAACAGGATATCTGGTCATAGATGTCACACATCAAATTTGGAGTAAATCGGGTGAAAATTGACGATTTTATGACCATCTGAAATTTTAGGCTCCACCCACCTGACACTGACCCCCCCCTACCGGAAACTGGAGGGTGACCCTCCCTGTTGTAGTGAGGCACGTTATAGGATGCAGGCTTGGAAGATGCACCTTTAGGTTTTGGTTTCATGTCGATATGACGAATTTGAAAAGAGTTATGGCGAAATAACGATTTTTTTTTTTTACATTTTTCTGGCCTACGGACTGGACCTTGGCCCAGTTTGGACCAAATTTAATCGGGTGATCAGATGGTCATAGCCCATCATCCTTGTAATTTTAGTCAAAATCGCTCCAGTACGGTAGTTTTCGCGTAAAGTTGTTAACAGACAGTGACAGTCAAACAAACCGAGTGAAAATAGCCGTCCCAGAGCCCCTCCGGGGCGGGGACCGGTAATGAATGCTATTTAAAGCAAAGATATACAAAGTTGTATGTATAGCAATATCCGACGTGATCCAAGACATGAAACGGAAGAGAGAGAGAGAGAGAGGAGTCCTCCACCTGTCACCGTCATTGAATCACCTTGCTACACCTGTCATTTGTTCCAAAAAACATTGGCCAGCTCAGTTACTACCCAGAGTGGTTGGTGGACTTTAATTCATATATTAACCGCTCATGATAATCAGCGTTAATACATATTTTCACAAAGCATGCGTAAAATATGAGGAACGAGGTAAGTGACATCTCCAGATAGCTTTTCACACTACACGACAATGGTTAAGTCATCATTCAATGGATCATGAATAATACACTTGGCAGAAACATATTATTAGACCATATGATGCTCTAATCACGAGTGACATATACTATAGTTAACAATAATTTATTATGTTTAGTAGCCATCCCCAACAATATAATTATCTATTTCCTTGTCATCGCCCCCCCCCCTTCACCACACCTAAACTCACCACACCCCCACCCTCCAATTCGACTCCTCACACTCTTCACAGCCCATTCCCCACACTGCTCTTTCCCCTAACCTATCACACCCCAAAACACCATACGCTGTGCATGACAAGTGTAGGTGGAAGGGAAGAGCAGGAATATACGGGAGATAGCGTTTTGGTTGTAGCTCATACATGGATTATCATATGGGGTCAATAGTACTCGTAATTGGAACAGGTAATTTATTCCTGTAATATTAGAATGTAAAGGCATATATAGTCTGCCACAATGTTATCTCACTGCCATGCATAAATAAGTTGTTCTTTTTCTAAGTCAATAGTTTCCTGACAATGTAATAATGTTACTGAAACTTTCGTAATAACAAATTGCAGTAAGACAGACATAATATGAGCGGAAAACCTTGCAGCAAACGTTGGAAATATAGTAGCAGATGACCTCTGCACAGCGAGACGTTATATAATATTACCTGTAGTGTAAGAAATCACAATCAGTAGTATTGCTAAAGGACGCCAGGCAATAACCCAATTTCATAATACTTCATATACATTATATTTACGTCTATTACATAATAGTATACGTAATGGCTCATTGGTATCACAGTGGGCACGCTTTGTCATCCATATTACAACTAATGTAATAAAATTTCAGGGTCCCGTTATTAAGTACAGTAAATCCGGCCGATAGAGACGTATTATGGAATGGAAATATAATTATGTTACTGCCACGATTTCTGTAGTCTTATACTATAAACATTCTGTGATAGTTGGCCGCCTGTTAGTCTTTTTAGTTCCGTTTGGGACGGACGTTTTCGTCGGTTCAGGGTTCCACTCATCTCGCAGCAGTAGTCCAGTCATAGCCTCGTCCACACCTCTTGAGAACCCCGAGCCTTCATACCACGAGTGCAGGTCCAAGGTGAGTTCTTTTGAGCATTTATTTTATTCCGATATGTACGTGTATAAATGTGTAATACATTCGCTAAATAAATGTTGATCAAAATATTTGGAACTGTTCTATGGCCCCATGTTATTCTCGGTTATTTTTCAGGCGATTTTTGAAATTCAAAGTACTGTGGGTTCTGGAAGGTATTAGGAATGTGATAGTATCATGTATTCTAATTTACAGTAACCTTACCTACCCTAACCTAACCTACCAACATATATTTAACTAACCAGGGGGGCTCCACCCCCCAAAGCCATAAAGGTAACAACTGCCATTATAGTTTTATATTCCAAACAGTACTGGAATATAGAACCAGAATATTGGCATAATAAGTCACGCCTATATCATATATTTGATGTTTTCTATGTATATCATTAAAAGCATTTCGTAGAGAACTTAAGGTTACCTGATACAAAGTAAATCTAGCCATTACAGGGTTCTTAACTACTAAGGAACCACAATCCTTTGATTATTCAGAATTTTAATACAATTTGGCAGATTTAAATGTCTTATAACAGCTGGTATACTGGATAAGACGGAAACATGCATATTTAACAAAGGACTGAAGGAAATCTCTGATTATCTATACTGTAGAGCTCAGGGATAAGGCTGGCTAAACAGAATGTGAAATCAGATACTGTGGGTCCCAGAAAAATTATTATTGGTTCTTATTTTGTGCAAGATTCCTACATAGGATTTTCAAGAAGAATAAAGTACAATTGTGCAAGAATCCAGGACATTATTATTATGGGTCAATTGCATTTTCCTAAGCAACCATAGGAGAGGCCAAAATGGTTGAATCAGTCTGTTACCCCCCCCCCCCGTCACTAACGTAGCTAGGATAGATGCGGAATTAAAACCTTCTCAGACAAATGACTTATTGGATGAGAAAAATGAACTGAACACAAATTGTGGGACTTGGATACTGTGGGAATTAATCCTGAAAAAAGAATCCCTGAAGAGAAAATAACTATGGATATGCATGATAAGTCTTTGGAATGTAAAGATGGACAGTATTAGGTTGGAGTATTGTGGAAGTTAAACCATTTGGAGATAACAAATCACCAGGCAGCTAAGGCTCAGTTAAATTCTCTTCTAAGAAATTTGAGGCGCAACCCAGAACATCTAACAGTATATGATAATATCATAAAGGATAAATTGAAGAATAAAATTACGGAAGAGGTAGAATTCCCTGTTAATCATAGGGCTTGACATTATTTACCACATCATGTTTTAAGCAAGGATTCAGTAACAACTCCCATAAGGATAGTTTTTAATTGTTGTAGTGAAGTGTCCAGAGCATTAGCTAGCTTGAACGACTGCCAATATTGTGGACCTACGCTAACAGAGAAGTTGGGGAATATGTTATTAAGATTTAGGGAGAAACCTTATGCTTATACAGTAGGCATTAGTAAGGCTTTTCTCAGAATAGGATTGACAGAAGAGGATAGAAAAATTGCAAAATTACTCTGGCCTTAAGACCTTCAAAATGAGGATAGTCCTTTGAAAACCTACTGTTTCAGGTTGGTGCTCTTTGGCTCTTGTGCTAGCTCTTTCTTACTATGCAACACTTTGAAGTATCATTTTGAAAACGCCAAATGCCCAGAAAGAAGGCAGGCCTTCTATACAGATAACTTAAACCGTGTTTCTGATACAGGGGTGGAAGCATTGAAGGCTTATGAAGTAGCCAATTCGGAATGTGGGAAGGCAAATTTGCCGTTACGGAGTTGGAATACAAATTCAACACTTTTAAAGAATAGATACAAGAGGACTATCCTAATACTGACATTCCTCAAACTCAAAATGTGTTGGGTCTTAACTTGGATACAAGGGCTGATGAAATAGGTCTAAAACCAATTAAGTTCTCTGACGTAACGCTCACGAAGAGAGTCCTTGTTAAGTCAGGTCTCCATGTTATTTGACCCAGTAGGATTGGTCAGCCCCAGAGTTATTAGGGGCAAATTTTTAGTGTAAGAGACTTGGAGAGAAAGGTTGGACTGGGACACTGAATTGGGTGAGACATATGTGGAACAATGGGAACAGATTAGAAAAGGAAATTGAAAAAGCATCAAGGATATGTATTCCCAGGCAGATACCCAGTAATGAGCAGTCACATTTGCATATATTTTGTGATGCTTCTCAATAGGCATATGGGCCAGTAGCTTATTGTGCAACAAGAGATTGTAGTCAAATTATTACGTCCAAAGCCAGAGTTGCACCAATTAAATGAAGAACCCTACCTCGAATGGAATTGGCTTCCATAGAAGTACGAACTGAATTGGTCAGGTATTTAACCACTACCCTTGACACTCAGGTTGAGGATATTTATATGTGGACTGGTGGTGAGACAGTAAAATTTAATATCTGCAATAGGGTGAAAACCATAAAAGAACCGTATTCCAAACTTATATTTATGTATGTATCCTCCAATCAAAATCCAGCTGATCTGCTCTCGAGAGGCGCAACAATACAGAGATTGAGCAGAGATGACCTGTGGTTCAAGGGTCCTAAATGGTTAATTACTAAAGAATGGCCTGAACAGAAACAATATAATATTGCTGAGGATAGTGTTGTAAACCTGGATCCTATAGTACCTGAGTCAGATGTGATAGAGATCAGTAGATTTTCATCAATAAGACAATTTCTTAACACTACTAAATTAGCTACAAAACATTTAAATAAGAAAGTGAAGTTTGTGGAGTTTGATCCCATGGAATATTTTGTGAAAGCTTCACGGAAAATATTACATATGGATTTTTGACCTTTCATGCCAAGCAACTAGCACCAGTAAGAAGCTGATAAGAGATTTAGGATTATTCTTAGGCAGAAAGGGTCTAATCAGGTGCTGTGGCAGAATAGTAAAAGCTGATTTGCCTCTCCAAACTAGACATCCTAAACTGTTACGCAAGAGTGATAATTATGTACAAGTAACTGTTAAGGAAGTCCATGAGTTAACTCTTCATGGAAATGGGCCGCAGACTTTGGCCTGAGTCAGAGAAAGGTATTGGATTTCTAGGAGTAGACAGGTTGTAAAGAAATGTTTCAGGAGTTGCATTATATGTAGGAGGTATGAACAATGACCAAATGACTATCCCAGACCACCTGCTTTACCAAAGGATAGGGTAAATATTAATCGGCCCTTTAAAGTAAGTGGAGATAATTACACAGGGGCTATAACTGTAATGGGTGAAGGAACTCTCCACATATTTGTATATATGTTTGCTTACTTCCACCAGACTTAAATTCAGAGACATTCCTGAACATATTCAGAAGATTTGCAGCTAAACAATCTTGTCCTAGTAAATTAATAAGCGACAACGGAACCAATTTTGTTGCAGCATCACACCTACTTTTAAGTACAGTGAATGAGCCAGAGGTTAAGTCTACCCTGAGAATCCGAAATTGTGCCTGCCAGTTCATAGCTCCCAGAGCCCCATGGCAAAATGGATTCACTGAAAGAATGATTGGTATTGTGAAGAAATGCCTTAAGAAAACCTTACACAGAACTTAGATCACTAGAGAATATTAGTGAACAGTAATAACTGAAACTGAGGGTAGAATTAATGATAGCATTTTAATTACCCGGATGATACTAGTGTATGAATTGAAGCCTTGACACCAGCTCACATTTTGCATGGCAGAAATCTCCATCCTGTGCCTTATGTTGATATCCAGGAGGAAGTAGATGACCCCATCATTGAGAATAACAAACTAGGACAACATCTACATGGGGGATATCAACGTTTGAAAAAAAGTAATGGACATCTGGAATAAACACTGGGGTGAAGATTATCTTTTTAGCCTAAGAAAATGGTTTTGTGGGGCTCAAACTCCCGGTAACAAGTCAATCATAAACATAGGATATGTTGTCTTAGTAAAAACAGACCAACCAAGATCCCAGTGGCCATTAGCTAAAGTCATCTTCACACATCCAGATTCGGAGGGGGCACTGAGACTTGTTAAAATTAAATGTAAGGGACATATCAACATCAAATCCATTGATAGATCGGTGCCCCTTGAATTAATGGTTATCCCTGAAACTGTGAATGGCGGAGAACAGTTGAGTCAAGATGCGCGACCTTAGAAGAGCTGCAGCACAGGGTCCTCAAGACTTGTGGAGAGATCTTCTGGCTAAGGGTCACAGTACATAGTACGGCATATCATTCTTCACCCAGCCCCAAACCGGTGGTAACTATTTCCCCCCAGATCGCGATATCTTGTGTTTAGCAACAAAATGTGCAAGATTAAAATAGTTGTCCCTGTTGAAAGCTGAGGAAATTTCCAGAGAATGTTTATTACCAGTTCAAGTGGGTTATTTACCCAGGGATCTGCTTTAGTTTCTGGTTAGTAATGCTTATTATTATTCAATTAAATGCTATTGCATTTAACATCTATGGACAAATATAATGTAAATACATGTATAAATACTCAGAAGGTTAGGATTTTTCCACAGTACCTGACTGTGTATGCTCAATGTGCTGATGTGGAAAACGGGAAAAGGTATTATTCCTTAATATAAATAAGATTATTATATGATATTATTTGAAAATAAGATTGGTTTGTCAAATAGAGTCTTCCTTGTAAATTTTGGGAGGTAATTCCGTGGATTTAAGTAACTGTAATTACATAATATGTGGCATCTCTGAATCCTATGAGCGAGAAAGATAGACCATTGCTCACTCAGTTGCTCAAGCACGTTCAAGCTGCACGCTGTGCTGTAAATAAGTTGCACCAGGATGCTTGGATAGACCCTTGCAAAGTTTACCAAGACCGCTAGCCAGTTGTCATTTGTCATTCCGACACGATATAGCTACTGTAAGTATCCTCAGGGATTTGGCCAATTGAGGGGAACTAGCTAGGATATGAGGAGAAAGAATAGTCGAGTTAGGGTTAGTTATAGCCACTCATCTACGGAGACTCCTAATATTTAGTTTAACCTGGTGTTAATGGAGTAATAACTTCAAACCAAGTTTTTTTTTTTACATAACTGCATATATCAGCTTATCTGTTAAATACTAACATAAGTAAATGACAAGGTCTATAGCATACTTATGCAATAACCACAATGTGTGAAGTGTTATGGCAGGCCTTTGTTATGTTAGTAATACTTTGTTTAGACTAATTTCGGTATTTTTCCCAGTCCAGTATGCTTATAGCAGGTTGTAAGTCATGTTGAAGATTATTCTTGCAACAATAATAAATTGTATAATACATTTTAATTTTACTAGGACTTGTATATCTACATTTCACAGTATATGACAAGCTGCTACTTGATCATGAGTTAACTAATGTTCCAGAACCTGTTCCTGTAACGACTGCATTTTATTCAGCATTTTTAAGTGTCATACAGTCATGTCGACTGTGAAGATATGATTTACTAAAAGTGTTATATGTATTCTTATTACACTTCACAGAATGCCAGGTAATTGTACCAATGCTCCACATGCCATCGCTACCCATGGCCGGATTATTGAGCTGTGAGAAGGTGGTATGCCGGCAGCTGGTATCGCATATCAACTAGGACTACACCGAATGGCAGTTATCCGATGGATAAGGCGATGGCAGGAGGATGGGACAGTTGAAACTAGAGCTCTAACTGGTCAACCCCGAGTCAACAGTAAATGAAGATAACCAGATCTTACAAGCAATCCGTGAAAAACCTAAATCAACAGCTGCCAGCTTAACTGCTGAATTGCGACTGGCATGCCACCATATCCCAGTAAAACGATGCCTTTATACAAATGAGACTGCATTTTCGGGTTCCAGCGGTTAAGGAAAAGTTAAATTGACAACAGTTAGAAGCTAGAGTAGGTTTTGCACTAGAACATTTGCCAGTGACAGCTGACTATTGGAAGTCTGCCATCTTCTGTGATGAAAACACATTCTGTACAGTACCAGCCAAGGAGAGATATGTTTGGAGGCCCGTAAATAGTAGATATAATGAGGAATGCATTCAAGAATGTCCTATCAGTGGCAGAGTACGCACATCTTTCTGGTGCTGAATATCATCATATGGACCAGGAGAACTGGTGAAAATAGCGGGATGCCTCATTGCAGATCAATACGTTAGGATCCTGGAAGCGGTCCTACTACCAACAGTGCGGACCATGGTATTTCCTACCTCTTACCTATCAGATTCGTACAGGATGTGACCCCTATCCACATGAGTTGGACTGTTCGAAAATGGCTGGAACATCACTCAGAGCTTCACGTAATGAACTGGCCACCGAAGGGATGCAATTTAAACCCAATAGAAAACCTATAGGCCATGATGTCTCACGTCTGGGATGTGAGTGAAAACAACTATTAAAGCTATAGAGCAGAATGCATACGATGTGTGGAAATCTATTAGATGCATGGACAGTTATTGCTACAAGCTTGTAGAGTCAATGCCACGACTAGTAATGGAAGTTGTGAATGTTCGAGGTGGTTGGAGCTTCTACTGCGTGTGGGAAACATATGTATTGTGTACGATAACCAAGTTGCATATCTTTCCTAGCAATATAACATAGATCATAGGTATTACTATTAATGTATGCCACGATCGTAAGGGCTATGTCCATTACTCAAGACATAGGATAGTGTGTGTCCTCGATTTGCGTCCAAGCATATCATGTATAACATATCTCTTCTTATTCTTGCTATAGTGCCATATGGTCCTCGTTACCTGGCGCATTCCTCTGTGTCAGTTCATTCAGATCATCAGCAACAGAACTGCTGGCCACTGTATACATTGCACACATATTGCATATTAGTAGTTAATAATTTGCTACAACTACACAGTTACATAACTTATATCTGTATACGTATTTACCAACAAAAGAAATATTCGCTTGAAAAGGGATGTGTCCTTATATAGTTCTTACTGCATGTTTTAAATATATCAATGCATATTACATTAGACACTTGTATTCTAATAAAAGGATCTTGAAAATATATTACTTCCATAAATGATCACAATGCGGTCATAACAATAGATTAGTTGTAATATAGACGAGAATGCGTGCCGACCATGTGATACCAATGAGTTGTTACGTATACCCTTATGTAATTAATACTCGAGAATATAATATAGTATTTTCTCGTGTATTTATTATATAATGGTATATATTTTTTTATATAATGGTATATGTAACAACTCATTTTATATCTTATAAGATGTGAAATATTAGAACGAGGGGTTATTTCCTGGCATTGTATTAGCATTACTATTGCTTATGGTTAAGTTTTACACTACAGTTAATATTAGTATAATGTTCTGTCTGACAATGAAGAGATCTTCTGCTGCCATAATGACAACAGATTGCTTATGAGGTTCTTCGCTCATACTATACCTGTTTCTGTGCAATTAGTTGTTACTAATTTTCGGTGAAATCATTATATTGTTTCAGGAAACTATTGCCTTAAAATTAGCTAACAACTTCTTATGCCTAAACTATGACAAGGTAATGATCAGTGAAATGATATGGACCATGTAATAATATTGTAATAGATTAAATATGTTTTTACAATATATTATGGCAGTAGCCTACCAAAGTATCTATTACAATTAAGATTACTAGCGAAACCATATAATCATCTGCTACTAATATACCATATATGAGCTGCAACCAGTATGATGTTTCCCGTATACTCATGCTCTTCCTTTCCACCTACACTTGCCACGCATAGGGTGTGGGTCTGGGGTTTGAAGATGTGCTACAATGGGGGAAAAGAGGGGTGTGGGGAATGGGGTTTTCTCAGACGGAGGGTGCGGGGAGTCGAGTTGAAAGACTGAGGTGTCGTGTGTTATGGGGAGGCTGTGGCTCAATCGGTAGAGAGTTGGTCTGCAGTCCTAGCGGACACGGGTTCAAATCCCGCTGGGGCAGGGAACAGTTTAAGGATTTGAATTTCAAAAATATTAGACTTTACTGATCTACCAGAAGACCCGCCGACATGTCGTAAAAATACCCCCGCTAATACCAATACATCAGTCCTGTATGAGACAGCCCTAGCATGTATTCAGTATGGACGGTGGGTGTTAGCGCCGAAGTTGTGACATGTAGAGGTGTGCGGTACATAGGAGGACTACTGGGCCCTGAAAGTAGGCTGTGAAGCCTATACCCAGAGTTGGTTAAAAAATAAAAAAAAAAATAAAAAAAAGGATGATGGGAGGTGGGGGGGGGGTCTGTGGCGAAGACAAGGAACGGTATTGTGGGTGATGGCTCCTACACATTATTAGATATTATTAACGTTTCTATATGACACTGCCATAACTATATCGTCATGTGGCCTATGTTTCAGCCAGGTGTATTATCCTTGCTCGGTTGAATGATGGCATAACCATTCCCGTGCGTCACTTACCTTATTATTGATACTTTACACGTTTAGTGAAAATATGTATTATAAATGGATATCATGTGCTTCTAAGTTATGGAATAAACTTTCAAATACCACATTGCCTAGTAACTAAGCACGCGAATGTTTTGTGGAATTAATGACAAGTGGAGCAAGGTGAATTAATGACGATGACAGGTGGAGGACTCTCTCTCTCTCTCTCTCTCTCTCTCTCTCTCTCTCTCTCTCTCTCTCTCTCTCTCTCTCTTTCTTCGTTTCATTTCTTGGATTACGTTGGACGTTGCTATAAACAGAATTTTGTATATCTTTGCTTTATACAGCATTCATTCTCATGTGTGTGACTTTTGCTGTTCTTCCTTATGCATGTCCTGACATTACACATACATTTACAGAACACCGACATGGTTGGCAATATCTGATCCTCCCATATTACGTTTAACTCGCCCGGCCCTTTATCTGGAAGAGGGGGGAAAATGAGAAGAAGGGCTGAGAAGCGAGGGAGGAGAGAGGGGAGAACTGAGTTCTTTCGCAGGAGTCAGTTCTACTTAACAAATATTCAGGTTCAGCATCAATATGCACTAAAATACCTGTGATTACTAGCACACGTGCTAGTTAAGCACAACTCGGTGAAACCTGTTGATGTTAGTTTATAGCATATCCCTTTACATTTCTTTTCTATCTATCTATCTATTGCCAGACGCCTCAATCCCGTTTGGGGTGGCCACAAACAAATCGCCTCCAAGTCGCCCTGTCCCTCTCCATTTCACTGCCCTGCTCCCAACTCACACACCCCTCTCTCATATACCTCTCCACCCCATCCCTCCATCTCATCCTCGGCCTCCCCCTCCCTCTTCCCCCCTCCACCTCACTCACATACACTCTCTTCGTCAGTCTTTCACCCTCCATCCTCTCCACATGGCCAAACCACCTCAGTGTGTTCCTCATAACGCTTCCTATCACATCCACATCCACACCACAACGCTCCTTTATATTTTATGTTCAGTAAATATATTAGGCACTCCTTACTCTGTGGTATGTCCCCTCCCCCCGTCTCTCCCGCTACCCCCTCCAGCCTATGACACACCAGATGAGAGCCATCTGTTGACAGAACGGGTCATTTCTACATACTGTTTCAGATTCGCTGGTTCAGGTTCTGGGTTCATGGAATGTGCTCGACTTTCGAGCGTGACTGTACAACTGGCTGTGGAGAGGGACAAGCAGGATTCCAACACGCCAATTTATTGTCCTGAACCAACAGCAGCAACAGAATTAAGAAACGTACACTATACACATATTTACAAATATACAAATGAACTTGATGAACTGCTGGCAGAAGTTTGGTGTGTGAGCCATGAGCTGTTTCTGCCTGGCTCTCCTCACTTCTGCCCATACTATATCCAGGATTCCAGAGCTGTGTTCACACAGCCTGTTTTCAAGCTTTGAGTGTGCAGAAGTGAACCACTGCTGGTAAACTAATGTGAAGTAGAGAAGTTTCGAGTCATATTTAGAGGAAATCTTCATGACAACCATAACACCTTCCTGCCAGCTGAGGATTGCGCAAAACGATGTCCTGACTTGTTGCTGTCCTATTACGGAAATGTATCTCAGAACATTTTCGGATGTCCATCCATCCATCCATCATCCAATCCTACATTGCCCCATGAGGAGAGTAGGAGCCCAGGGCTAGGCAGTTAGTCCTGACATTTAAGATGAATGACCAGCCTCACTCATCCCTGGCATTACATGAGCAGTCAACCTCAACCATCCCTTGGATATAAACCGTCACCGGCTCAGTCCGATTGGAGCGCAATAATTACCCACTAAACCACCAGGCGCCAAAATTTGGTTATATGGTTACCATCCAGCGTAATAAATGGTTTTCTGGTGTACAGGAAACCATTTGGCTTGTCACTCAGTGTAGAGTCACCCACAGGCAGAAGGAAGAGGAAAGAATGAGGAAAGACAGAAAAGGGAGTGTAAAGTTACCCGTAGGCAGAAGGACAAAGCAAGAATGAAGAAAAAGAAGACAAAAGAGAATGGAAGGAAAGAAGGATGGAGGAGAGGAATGGGCAGACACCCGACAGCAGCACTATATCGAGTGATTGGATGGTGAGCACCCCCACCTACCACAAAGTTGGTCCTTAAGTACCATCTGTAGGTACTGGTAGCTGAAAGTTTAATTTCTTCTCAAGATGCTGAACTGGACATGCTTCTTCACTGACCCCCATGGTTTAGGTCCTGAAGCTTGTGCAGGGAACATTGGTGTCTACCCTGGGCCAGCATCCTCTTCCACTCCATAGCAAGGACGTAACTGGTCGATGTGTCCATGCCAGGTGGGTCCTCATGGAATGACATGGACATTGACACTCCACATGCTATAGACTTGTTAACAAGAATAGGAATCTAATACAGTTGCTTGTTGCACTTCGGTCCATAGTACAAAGGATAGCACGATGTTCCAACAGTGTAGGTATGCACTAGCCTGGAAAACTAGGTGGTTGTGTTCCACCTGTTGTAACTTGGCAGCTTCCTTAACTTGTCGTCCTAGGGTGCCGTGAGCAGGAGAATGGAATAGAGCATTCATCTTGCACTGCATCTCGTGCCCATTGTGCAGTTTGTTTGGTGAGTAGCCAGACTCCAACAGTGAACGTCGATATTGTGGCAAAAATTCTAGCAGTGCAGCCTTTGACGAGAGTGAAGACTTCCTGAGGGACTGCTAGAATGACTGAAGGCATGCACTCAGCAGAACCAATAGTACCGGGATGATATGGCGCTCCAGTGAGGTGTATAATACATTATTCTTGACATCATGGCCGGAATTCCTGAAACAAAAATGTACGAGCACTGTCTGTAACCAGTGTGTGATGATAACTGAAGTGTGCAAAATCCTTCTCCAGCAAGCCCATTGTAGCTCTGGTTAATGTAGAACTGGCTGAGTGTATGCTGGGATACTTTGAATATACTTCCATGAGAACCAACCAGTTTGTACCCAGGAAGTAAATGGTGTGATGCAGATGAAAGCTGTTGCGAGGTTTCTCTGGTATCATCCATGGAAGGTTAGCTGGCGCTCGTGGCTTGTTCTGGCATCCAGCACAATCCGTACAAGTCCAGCACAGATGCTCGATATCGACGTCAATGTGGGGCCATTGTACTACCGATGGGCAACCTGCTTTATCTGCTGCATCCCAAAATGACCCAGTTGAAGCATCTGGCTCTTCAGAGTGTCCGGAATAACGATCCTTGCTCCTGAAAAAGACATCCATTCTCGGTGGTATGAGAATTCACCAGCTTGTTGTAGTGCCATACAACCTCGAAGTCCATGGCATGTGGCCATTCTTCCCTGATGTTGCACATAACGACATAAATGACTGATTCTGTGCTGGATTCCTTAGCCAACAGTTCCATATCTGTAGGGCTCAACTGTTGACTAATTGTTTGTATAGTACAGTCCGTATAGACTTGTGCTACCTGCTCCTCCTCATCAAAACTGGTGTCCTCGCCCCTTGGTATACGGCAGAGAACATCTCCAGTACTGTACTACTTTGGTCTGTTGTCTCTCAGTACTCTATGTTGTTGTCATACTGACTCAGTGTAAGGACCCATGAAACATGTCTATCTGCAGCCAGAGCAAGCGTGCCTTTAGTAGGACTGAAATGTGAGGCCAGAGTTTTGTGATCGGTGACTATTTCCAGCTGTAGAGGAACTGAGAATTTTCTGCAAGCTATAAATAACTGCTAGGGCCTCCATCTGGAGCTGACTGTAACAATGCTGTGTATCTGGCAGTGTTTTTGAAGTACTGGCAACTGGACATTTGTTGCCATCGGCATAGCAATGGGGCAGCATTGCCACAAATCCAACATCACTAGTGTCACATGAGATGCCAGTTCACTGGTCAAGGTAAAAGTGAACAAGAACAGCATCCATTCAAAGAATGCCCTTCAGTTATTGGAAAACTGCCTGCCCCTTGGCACTCCATCTATATGGTGTATCCTTCCATGTCAGGCAGTTAAGGGGCTCTGTCAGTGTAGAAAGCTTTGGCATGTACTTTCCATAAAATTGCACAGAGCCCAAGAACGAGCATAGAGTGGTGACGTTGATTGTTGGCAGCACCTTGGCAATGGCATCTACCTTGCGTCCTTTGGTAGTAATATCTCGTGAAAATGTATGGTCCAGGTATTCCACTGATGACAGTGCGAATTCATACTTCTCCAAGTTTCAGTGCAAACCCTTGCTCTGTACATATTGGAATAGAGTGAGAAGATCCTGACGATGCTCTTCTGTGTTGCCACCACCAAGTAGAATATCATCTAAATACATGCAACTTCTCACAAATCGCTGGTAGGTTGATTCATTTTTCCTTGAAAAATCCTGATGCTGAACTGATATCGAAGGGCAAACGAGTCTGTGGATTGATTTTAACTGAATAGTCCCCACATTCCTTTTCCTTCTGCTGGCCTGAATTTCACGGGGATTCAAACACTCTTGATGCCTGCATCATAAGCATGACTGGGACCCTCTAGGATGGCAAACAGAACCATCTGTGGTTTGCAGAAAACAAGCTTCATGTCTGGCATGAATACAGCCTCCAACTCAAATCTTTGAGACAGCCCAGTTCTGGTCTGAAAATCCCAGAAAATTCCGTGCACATCTGCTGGCAGGACTTACAGAGCATGTGGTCAGGTGCATTGTCCTCATGACTGGTATGTACACCACTGCTGCAGTTGTTGGCCCTGAGCTTCCATGTCAGTGGGCACATATCAGTGTTCTGCTGACATACCACAGTTTGGCCCAGCAAGTTGAGCTAAGGGAGAGCCAAGACACTGACCATAATTTCGGTGTCCTGTGCTGTAGAAGAAGCCAATGAAGCCTTGGCATCTTGGCATTGAATTTACCCAGGAAGGGTAAACAATGACCTGCAACAGACTTGTGCAGGTTGTGGTGTTGGTTTTCCAAGCCTCAGCCAGAGCTGTATCAAGCAAAAACTGTTCTTAGCACCACTGGCCACTTCGAAAGTGAATGACACGCCATTCATCTGTAGTTAGTCATCTTGGGTTAACACCAGGAATGTTTCTGACAACTTGGATTGGCAGTAACTCTGCAAAAGGATTAACCTGCTTCTTGTTGCCCTTCTTTTGTAAGCAGTGATTCAATGTCATTTCTTCTGGCAGAATCGGCATGTAACAGTGATAAACCGTCAGTCCTTTGCTAAGTGGCTTCTCTTGCCACACCATGGGTACGTTCCTTTGGGAAACAGATGTGATGATTTAAAGGTTGCTTTGTGCCCTGATACTTTCTTCTGGCTCATCTAGAGTACAGGTGTAGATGTAGTGGAAACCTTTGATCGATGTTTCCCCTTAGCAACCTTTGCAGTGTCTACTGTCTCCACACCCACTTCCACAGCCTTGCTGAAAGACAGTTCATCGTCCCTCATCTTGAAGAGGGCTTCAAAACTGCTCTGTTGCCAACCGAACAGATGAAAGATGTGTACATGGCTTCGTACTTGGGATCCTGTATGGGCAAAAAATCGCACTTTCTGGGGTCTTGGCATATCCGTACTGCTAGCTCAGGAATAGTTCACCTGGTTTGCATATCATGTTAGACCAGAACTTTAAGCATTCTTGTGCAATGAATCGTTTGCGGTCATACTGAATTTCCATGAACTAAGCAATTTCCTTCATAATGAGGGTATTGATGTCCTATGGTTGTGTTTGCCGACTTGCCTAAATGCCACTGAGCTCGTAGATGGCAGTTGCTTGGTTGTTGAGGAAGATATGAGCTACCTTTTCCTTGGGATTTTATATTTGCTTCAGCAAAAGTGTCGAATCAGGCATGGCAATCCTTCTAGAGTTCTGAAGTGGAGTTAAAAGGAGTTAAGTTGGGAATGCTCGGCAGTAGAGAAACAGCTGCAGGGTCGCCAAGGAATGATGCCAAGAGATTGGCAAAAGCCCCGATTTGCTTCTCGTGTGTCATCCTTTGCCATTGCAGCTGAATCACTAGAGTAATGTCAGTCATTGTTGATGTACATCACTGTCTTTGTTTCGTGGCTGACCGGCTAAAACTGGATCCTTGTAGGCTTGTAAGGCTCTGTAGATCCAACTCACTGCGACACAAAATCCTGTTGTATATGTGGCCAAGGAGAGTAACAAACAGGATTTCAAGATGCTAATTAACTGGTCTGAATGAATAACAGCATCAGAACTAAAGGAGAACTTCAGTCAATGAGTCTCGGCTTTCTCCTGCCTGCCTCTCCCCAGTTCAGTCCAGACTGTATCTCGGGTCGCGTTCACACACCCGGTCTTCAAGCTTCGAGAGCGCAAAACCGAACCACTACTAGTAAACTAGCTTTACAATCACCAGTACTGGAACCGCCAGAGATATTTCACTGGCAATTATCTCACTATCCTTTCAGACTCTTAGTCATCCTTCTTCAGGGATATTGGTGAAAGCTTTGCCACTGCACCTGACACCTCAAAATCATTCGATCGAGCATGGCATAATTGCTTTAGTTTCTGAACTACCTTCATACAATTTTTATCCTCCTCTCTGTGACTTGATTTCTAACTTCCTTTCTGGTCGTTCAATAGTTGCTGTTGGAGACCTTTCTTCTCTTAGAGCTTTCAGTAGTGGTGTTCCTCAAGGTTCTCTCCTGTCACCAGGTCCCTTCCTTCTATTCAATATTGACCTAATCTGTACATCTAACCTTATTCACTCCGTTTTGTGTATGTCTGACTTTGGGCTTAGCCTTCACAGCCTCTCTGGATGGCCCATTAGCCCTCCTACATACCACACACCTCTACATGTTACCACTTCAGCACTAACACCCATCATCCATACTGAGTACATACTGGGGCTGTCTCATACAGGACTGGTGTATTGGTATTAGAATGGTATTTTTAAAACATGGCGAGACTTTTGGTAGATCAGTAAAATCTGCTTTATGAAATTCAAATCTTTAAACTGTTCCCTCTTCAAATCTGGGTCCATTAGGACTGCAGGCCACCTCCCTACCAATTCAGCAACGGCATGCCCCTCTAATCGCCTCCTTTACATTTGCTTCTCATAGTGTCTATCTCAGTAGCTACTTCAGTGAATATGAAATGAGGCTATGGCATACTTAATGTGTGATTTGGCTCATATCTCTGATTGGGGAAAACGTAATCTTGTTTTTAATGCATTAAAAACCCGGTTACTTTTTTTTATGCTAGGGAGAAGAAACCAAAGGCCACGAGCCTGCATTAACCATTCCTTCTCAAGAGAAAAACAGTAGCCAAGAGAACGCCAAATTCAAGATCCGATCATTTGGAGATGCCTGGACACACTCCGTTTGAAAAACTGGAGATCATAGCTAGTAGGAAATACAGACAGAGGGAGACAGTTCCAGAGCTGACATGTTGCATCAATGAAGGACTGGGAGTAACGGTTAACTCTTGCATTAGAGAGATGGACAGAGAAGGGATGAGAGTTTGTTGCTAGACGGGTGCAACGCGCCCGTCGTAGAAGTGGAGGAATGCAAGCAGACAGTTCAGAGGAGCAGTGATCATTGAAGTAGTAATAGAAAAGAGATAAAGATGCAACAGTGCAGTGAAGAGACAGGTTGAAGTGAGTCAGTAAGAGGAGGAGAGTTAATGAGACGAAAAGCCTTTGTCTCCACCCTATTGAGAAGAGCTGTATGTGGGGAGCCTCCCCACACATGAGAGTTGTATTCTAAACAGGGGCGAATAAAACCCGTGTGTAGCGTCAACAATTGTGCAGGGGTAAAGAAAGAACGGAGTCAGCTTAGCACACCCAATCTCTTAGATGCAGATTTCACAAGAGATGTAATATGATCTTTCCAATACAGGTCCAGAGCGCATGAAACCCCAATCATGTTCAAGGATGATGCAGGATTAAGCTAAATATTACTAATCATTAATGGGCACACCACACCTGTGGAAGATTTTGTCGGGTTGATAGCTGTAAGAACTGAGTCATTGATGCATTAAAAACAACAAGATTATTTTTACCCCAGTCAGAGATACAAGCCAAGTCAGACATTAGGTGTGCCATAGCCTCATCCCTTTTTTGTTGAAGAAACTGCTAAGATGGACGTTGCGAGCACCGAATGGAAAGGTGAAGGGTGGAGTCATCAGCATACGAGTGGTTAGGGTTAGATGTAGCCTACAGCTTAGATCATTGGTGAATAAAAGGAAGAGAGTTGGTGATAGGACAGAGCCCTGAGGAACACCTCTGTTGATAGATCTAGGAGAAGAACGATGGCCGTCTATAACAGCAGCTATAGAACGACCAGAAAGGAAGCTATAGATGAAGGGACAGATAGAAGGATAGAAACAGTGAGAGGGCAGTTTGTACTGGCTAGCCAGAACAGGATACCTAAACACGTGTTTTCCCGCAAGCATGACGACATACTGTGATGACGTACGTGGCGTGAGTTGGCTCCAACCAATAGTAGAACGCCTCAGCTCTCTATGCGGGCAATCGCTAGACCCCGCCAGAGCAGAGCTGTGGTGCAGAAAACAAGGCAGTGTGCGCTTGGCAGCCATAACAGCAAGTTAGACCTCAAGTTACTTCCCGTTTCACTTCCCGCACACCTTTATTTATGGAGGTAAGTTCATGAGAGTGTAGCATAACATAGCCAAATAAATGTGCTTCATTAGTATATATGTGAGATTTGTGTGGTGCATAGGGAAATAGGTGAAAATGATTGCAACACGAACTGTATATCCTGACCTGGATAGGTACCCGGCCTAAGAGGAACCATGTTAGTCCAGTATGGCTTTTTCACCCGGGCTATGGGGAACCATAGTTAACCAGTATAGGATATGTTACCCGCTAAGGAAGTAGAATGAATTGTATGATGAAACAGTGATGGTGATATGAAGGTATAACACAATGTTTGTGTTGCAATGCTATAATGAATATAATGAGTTTTAGTGCATTTCTTCATCATGAATCAGCAATAGTGAATATAGCCTAGTGATAAGAAGGGTGCATACATTTATGATGATGAAATGTGATGACCATGAATAAATTCTTGAACTTTATGATGAATTAGTGATGATGCAATGTAGGGATAATATAATGTGGGTGTTGCAATAATATGGTGAATATAATGAGTTTTAGTGCATTTCTTCATCACGAATCTGCAATAGTGAATATAGTGATAGGAAGGATGCATACAATTATGATGGTGAAATGTGATGATGACCATAAATAAATTCTTTTTCAGATTTCTTCTGCCAGGTTTTACAACCAGAGGCCATTAGGCCTCAGTGGGTTGCTCCTCAGACCAGTGATGACAGTGACTTTGAGCTGTATGATGACACCATTGATGATGATGATGATGACCTTGACCCAGCCTTCCTCCTCGACATTCCTGATGATGAGCTCACACCTGTGGCTTCAGGTTAGTGCAGCAAGTGTTGTGTTCTTTATTTAAAAGCAGTTGTTAAGAGGCCTAGTGTTTTAATTGCCCCTTAAATTGTTAAAGGGATTGGCCATTTAAAATATAAATGACTCTAACTTACCTCTATAATTACTATCATGTGTTTATTTTCTTTACCTGATTTACCTACAGTACCCTTACCTTTTGCCGTCCATTGCTATATTTACCTTCTCTCTGCTTACCATTCTTATGTTCTTACCTACCTGTCTTTACCTACCATATTATTCTTGCCTTCCATTTACTTACCTTTCTATACTTACCTTGTCATCTCTCTACAGGTTCTGTGACCCGGGTGCGGCCTCAGGACATGCCAGACGAGATCGAAGATGAAGAGGACAGTGAGAATCAAGATCCCCGAGCTCGCAAGAGGGCCAGGATCAGCAAGCAACCTGACCCTGAGCGCTCTTGGAAAAAGGAGGACATCACCTAGCCACCTCTGCCAGAGTACAGCCACCCAGTGCCTGAATGCCTCTGCTCACCATTTGAGTACTTTCAGGACATGTTCACCGTTACCCTGCTGGAGGACATAGTGTACCAGACGAACCTTTATGCCCGACAGAGGGATGTCAACACAACGTTCACCATCGACAAACACGAGCTCCCGACGTTCATAGGGATCATCATTTGTATGGGCATAATCCACCTGCCTAGCATCGAGGAATATTGTGGTATGATGACCAGAATTCCACAGGTTGCTGATGTGATGTCCTCCAAACGTTTCCAGCTGATAAGGTCCCTGTTGCACTTCAATAACAATGTGCATGTGCAGTCTTCGACAGACAGTTTCTGCAAGATCCGGCCCATCTTCTACTTTATTACCAGCCAATTCCTGAAGGTCAAGGCTACTCCAACACCGTCTGTGGATGAGGTGATGGTAGCATACAAGGGGACGAGCTGGGAACTTGCGTCAGTGCATTCAGACGAGGCCTGACAAGTGGGGATATAAGCTCTTCTGCCGGGCAAGTATTGACGGCTTCATTCACGATATTCTGATGTATCAAGGGGAGACAACCTTCAGCAGCCACCCAGTACAAATGTCCACAGAGGAGTCAGAGATGAAAGTGAGCAGCAAGACGAGTCATTGTCCTGGTCAAGACCTTGAAGAACCCCAGACATACGGCTATTTATTCTGACAACTACTTCACAAGTATCGGCCTAGTGGAGTACCTAAAGAATCATTATGGCTGCCGATATGTTGGCACAGCAAGGCCCAACAGGATTGGAAATGCACCCCTGATGTCAGCCAAGGATATGGAGAAGAAGAATGTTCCAAGAGGAGATTATGACTACTGCTCCACCGATGGCGTTCTTGCCCTGTGATGGAAAGACAACAAGTGTGTCACTCTCCTCTCTTCAGATGCAGGGTGCCAACCAGTCAAGACTATCATGAGGTATGACAGGCACAGCAAGAATAAGGTCTATGTCTCATGTCCCAGTGTGATCAAGCAATACAATGGAAAGATGGGGGGCATCGACAAGTCTGACATCCTTACACACCTGTACAAGACACCTATGAGGGCCAGGAGGTGGTATATGAAGCTGTTTGGATATGCCCTGGACCTCTGCATCTCCAATGCCTGGGTTCTTTACAAGAGAGACTGCAAGGCTCTTCAAGAGAAACCTGTGTCACTAAAGAACTTTGTGCTAGACATCAGCCACTTTGCCAGGTGTCAGAAGTCCATGATGCCAAGAGTTACAAGGATGTCAACAGAGAGTGAGCCAATGTCAGTGCCACACAGGGGTCAGCGCCCGCCACTGCCATCTGTAGAAAAGAGGTATGATGCAACGCAGTTCCACTTGCCCACCTTTGTGTCCAGTCGGCATATCTGCAAGCATTGCTCAAAGAAGGGCGACATTCACAGGACAAAGTGGATGAGCAGTGTTTGCTGAGGTGCTCTCTGCTTGTCAGATGCTTATAACTGCTTCCAATCCTTCCACACACCACTTGCTCCGGACAGACCATCATCCAGGGAGCCTTCCACGTCCAGCTAGTCTCAACACACCTCCTGAAGACGTCCTGTATCTCTACCACTGTGCCTTCAAAGGATGGCTTTTATTTCTCTTGTTTTTGTTAATGAAAACTATTTTTTCCCCTTCGAGTTTTATATCAAACTAAATTATAAACATTTGATAAGATCAATGTCATTTGCTTCCATAAAGAACAATGTTGAAAGATAAAATTATGAAATTTTTTATGACCAATAGCAGGCAAAATAGCCAGATCGGGATTTATGTGGTTCCTCATAGAACGGGCAAAAAAGCCTGAATGGGATAACTATGGTTACTCTTAAACCGGGCAGGTAGCCAGAACGGGACACTTCACTGTTGCAACTTTGCAATGAACGGTGCACCAAATCAAAAAAATTTCAAGAGTAAAATGTCTTTGAAATTAGATCTACTTTAACATACTAAGAAGGATTTTTGGTATCTTCATTATTTCTATGAGTGCCCTTTAAAGGGTTAAAGATTTATACCGACTCGATCGAAAGCCTTTGAGATGTCAAGTGTGATGGCAAAGCTTTCGCCAAAGTCCCGAAAGGAGGTTGACCAGGAGTCTGAAAGGTAGGTGAGAAGATCGCCAATGGAGCGTCCCTGACGGAACCCATACTGACGATCAGAAAGAAGATTGTGATAGGAAAGATATTAAATTTTTCTGCTAAGAATTAACTGGAAAACTTTTAAGATACAGGATGTTAAAGCAATTGGACGATAGTTAGAGCGTTGGGAATGGTCACCCTTCTTTGGGACTGGCTGAATGAGAGCAAACTTCCAGCAAGAAGGAAAGGTAGAAGTTGATAGACAAAGGCGAAAGAGTTTGCCTACGCAGGGTGTAAGCACAGAAGCACAGTTCTTGAGGACAACATGAGGGACTCCATCAGGCCCATATGCCTTGTTAGTATTGAGGCCAGTGATGAGAGAAAGTACATCAGCTGAAGAAATTATAATGTCAGGCATGTGGAAGTCAGAGGGGGGAAGTGATGAACAGCACTGGATTAAGGTGGAACTGAAGAAAGTCAGCGAAGAGATCTGCTTTATCAGTAGAAGAAATAGCTACAGAACCATCAGAGTAAATAAGAGGAGGGAAGGATGATGAGGTAAAGGTGCCAGAAAGAGCGGGAAGAATTAGAGTTGGAGAACTAAGAGCATTTAGTATAGATGAAACCATTCTCAGCAGAGTGAAGAATAGACTTAGCACAATTCAGGGCAGAAATGTAAAAACGATGTGATTCAGGGGTGAGTTGGCTCCGGTACGTTTTATAAGCCCTCTCCTTGTTGGGGACAGCACCAGAACAAGCTTGATTAAACCAAGGCTTTCTTGCATTAGTCAAAGGATATAAGAAAGGAATGTATCGTTCTATGCCGGACAGAATAACCTCTGTAATGCGCAAGGCACACACAGATGGCTCCTGGCCTTGGAAACAATAATCACTCCATGGAAAATCAAAGAAGCACTGCCTGAGGGCCTCCCAATCCACAGCTCCAAAGTGCCACAGATGATGTTTCTTTGAAGGGTTCACAGGCCGTACCGGAATTAAAGGACAGGTTAAGGTAATAAGGTAGTGATTGAAGGAGCCCAATGGAAAGAAAAGATTAACAATGGAAGCAGAGGGATTAGTTGTAAGGAAGAGGTCAAATATGTTGGAGCTCTCTCCAAGGTGGTCAGGGATATGGGTAGGGTGCTGTAAGCTGCTCTAGGTCAATTAGGACACAAAAGATGTAGGCTTGTTCACCAGGTGGATCAGTGAAAGGAGATGAGAGCCAAAGGTGGTGGTGAACATTGAAATCTCCTAGAATGGAAATTTCAGAGAAAGGAGAATTGGATAGAATGTATTCCATCATAGAAGTAAGATAGTCGAAGAATTTCTGATAGTCAGTGGATTTAGGGGATATGTAAACAGCGCAGATATATTTAGTCAGAGAATGACAGGAAAGCCGAAGCCTGAGTGTGGAGAATTCAGAAGAATCGAGCTCAGAAACACGAGAGTAAGACAAGTCGTTGCATATATATACACAACAGCCACCTTTGGTTTTGAAATGAGTATAGAGAAAGTACGGGGATACAAAAAAGGGTCTACTGTCAGTTGCCTCAGACAGCTGAGTCTCAGTTAGAAAAAGAAGGTGAGGTTTAGAGAAGGAGAGGTGGAGCTCAACAGAGCGAAAGTTAGAGGAAAGGCCGTGAATGTTGCAGAAATGAAGAAGAAGAGAGGCAGACAGTGGTTCCGGGCAGCTCTAGTCGTCACGGGGAGGGGGACGGAAGGTGGGGGCATTTATGGTCCCCCCCTGGGGACTCCGAGGCAACGTGTTGCGCTGCCATGATTTTTGAGTTTTGGAAAAGGAAGTGTAGAGTGTACCGTGCATGTAGTTTGGTGTTGATAGTTAGAGAAATCTTCTGCAGAAGTTACGTTTAATTGCTAGCAATATACAACTCAGTCCTGCATGATCTTTGAGCAAACTGGGGACTTCATTCTCATGGGATTAATCTTGGAAAGATTATATGACCTATCTTGTAAGGTTCTCGTCCAAAAGCTTAGAGCTACTCTGCTGACCCGGTTACCTCCACACAGTAATTGACTTCATACAGTGACTTTATTTTCCCCTGTGTCAAATGCAACCCACATGTATGGGGAGGTGCCCCAGATACAGCTTTCTCAACAGGGTGGATTTGAGGGCTTTTTGTCTCGTTAACTCTCCTCCTTTTAACCTGTGGCATCCATCACATATTTCTGCTAACCCTTCTCACCCTAACATCTCTGAGAAAATCTATTTTTTTTTTTAGCCTTAATATCTCAGCTAAAAAAAAAAAGAAAAAAAAAAGAAAACTGTCATAATACTCACCAATCCTTCGACTTCAAGCTGATGGCCTCAGATTGTCTGTGAAATGCATGTAGTCAGAGAGAGAGAGAGAGAGAGAGAGAGAGAGAGGGGAACTGGGGCAACTTTTGGTGTTTTTTGTCTGAGTCTGTATGTGTGGCTGAGGTTCGGTAGCACAATTAAGGCTTATACTAGCCCTCCACAATAATAACACTTCCAGAAGATCGCACTCAACCACAAACACCACATCCATGTAGGTTTTTCAGAAGTGAGGCTTGAGTGCGGTTGTGAGTGTAGTTACTATAGCAACGACCCTGAGTCTGGCTGGCTTAGCTCTCCAGCAGCTGCATGCCCTTCTTGTCTCACCACTGCACTACCATGTCTCCACCAGCCCCTTACACACACACACACACACACACACACACACACACACACACACACAGGATGTATGTTTGGCCTGCATTGTTGCTAGATTCTAGCACTGCTGTACCACAAGAAGTCTAGGTATTACTACAACAACAACAACAACTACTACTACTACTACTACTACTACTGCTACTGCTGCTACTACTATTACTACTGCCACTATTACTACTACTACTACATAAAACCTAAATAATAATAATGTGAACAAAATAGTTATACAGGCACCATCCACAATCATCTACATTTTCCACTATAGCAGATTTTTTTTTTTCATAAGATTTGTACTTTTCATCATAACAAATATGGACACACACAAAAACTTTCAGTAAAAAATAAGGCACTGACTTCATCATGAAACAAAATATCTGCTTCCATTATTCACATAAATATACACATGGCGCTGGTACGAGGCTTGCCCTTTGGCGCTTCCTCCTCCCTTTCTCCACTCCCTACTTCCAGTTCCATCCCTTGTCCATGCCAATATGCCCCTCTCCAGGATCGTCAGTATCCTCTGAACCATTCCCATCATCAGAAATAGCAGATGAACGTACAGAGGGAAACAATGGGTGTGCAGTGGTGGACTTATGTGATCCGCCTTCCTCATCTGACGCATAAATATTGACACTCTTCATGGTGAGGTCATTTTCCGCAGAGGAAGTCAATTTCGCTATTCACAATTGGTGATAAGCTCACCTTGAGTTCTCTCCCTATCGCATTATCACCAAGGCCTTTTCTTTTCTGGTCATTGGACTTCATTGGTGAGTTGGCAGCTGCGTGCACTCAGCCGCGGATCCAGACACAGGGAAAACTTTTTGTGTAGGTTTATCCATTATGGAGGTATGCAGATAACTGAAGTGTGACTGTGATGCATGAAGGAGGGTTGCCTGTGGCTGCACGTGGTGAAAATAAGTGGTGGAATATTCAAACAATGCCAAAAAGCTCTAGATCATTTATACATGCCACCTGGACATCCCTGGGCCATCATGTATACATGACACCTGGATGCCATGGGTTAATGGTTCCCTCCAAATTCTGTCCCTTTGGCGCACTACTGCATCTTTATCTTTTTCTGTCACAACCTGGCTGCACTATGGGGTGGTACTACTACTCTGCGGCCAGGTTGTGTTAGGAAGAATACTGCCACCGTATTCCCTGCGTGTCGTAAAAGGCGACTAAAAGGGGTGGGGTGAGGGGACTAGGGACCCCCTCCTCTGTTTTTTAGTTCCTAAAAAGAGACAGGCCAGAGAAAGGGATGGGGGATGGAGTTATCCCCGTACCCTGAAGATTGGGTCTATGAATGTGCGTGGATGTGGTACGAATGAGGCTAAAAGGGAGGAGATTGGGAGAATGTTTGTGAGAAGAAAGTTGGATGTGTTAGCTTTGAGTGAAACGAAGATGAAAGGGAAGGGGGAATCTATGTTTGGAAGTGTGAATGGAAGATTGTCAGGTGTTGATAGAGGAAGGGCAAGAGAAGGTGTGGCCTTGTTAGTGAGTCCGGAAGTATAGCAATGTGTGATTGAATGGAAGGAGGTGTCATCGAGACTGATGTGGGTGAAAGCGAAATTTGAATGTGAGTTGTGGGTGTTTGTGAGTGCATATGGGCCTGGTAGTGAAAGGGATGAAGAAGAGAGGGAGTCTTTCTGGAATGATGTTGATGAGTGTCTGCAGAGTTTTGGAGCGAATGTGAATGTGGTAATGATGGGAGATCTGAATGCTAGAGTGGGAAATGTAGCAGTTGAAGGCGTAGTTGGTATGCATGGTGTGCCTGGAAGAAATGAAAATGGGGAACGAATGATAGCGATGTGTGTTGAGCGAGAGATGGTGATTGGAAATACGCTGTTTGAGAAGAAAGATATTTATAAGTATACATGGGTGAGACAGGAGGGTGGAAGGGTTGTTGATAGAGCCTTGATGGACTATGTGGTTGTGTCTAGGAATGTAATAGGAAGATTGTTGGATGTGAGAGTTCTGAGAGGGGAGGGTGGAGGTATGTCTGACCACTACCTGGTGGAGGGAAAGTTAAGAGTAGGTAAGAGATGGGTGAGAGCTAGGAGGGTTAGGTGTGGCAGGGAGGTTTTGAAAGTGAGTGAGTTGGATAAAAGAGAGAAAAAGATAGAGTATCAGGAGAAATTGAAAGATGAGTGGAACGCAGTGAAAGATCGGGAAAATGGCAGCATGGAGGAGGAATGGCAGTTGTTTAAGAGTGCTGTGGTGGGGCATGCAGAAGAGGTGTGTGGTGTGAGACGTGTGGGTGGTGGTGTAAGAAAAGGAAGTGAATGGTGGTGCGAGGAAGTAAGTATGGCTGTGGCTGAGAAGAGACGTGCATATGAAGTGTGGCTGCAGAGGAAGGATGAGATGTCATATGAAAGGTATAAGGAAAAGAGGAATAGAGCGAGAAGGGCTGTGCGTGATGCTAAAGTGGCAGCAGATGAGAGGTGGGGTAGGCAGCTGACAGAGAATTTTCAACAGAATAAGAAAATGTTTTGGAAGGAGGTGAAAAGGGTGCGAAAGGGAGAGTCTGGGAAAGAAGAACGAGTAAAAGCAGAGGATGGAAGGATGTTAACTGAGATGGATGCAGTAAGGAAGAGATGGGCAGAGTATTTTGAAAGATTGTTAAATGTAGAAGAGGAAAGTGTGGCTGAGATTGTTGCGGATGGAAGGGTGCAAGGAATAAATGTGTTGGGAGAGTTGAATGATTCTTTGATCACGAAGGAGGAAGTGGAGAAGGCAGTAAAGGAGATGAAAACAGGGAAAGCTGCAGGTATGGATGGGTGTGCTGTGGAATGCCTGAAGGGTGGTGAAGTGACTATTGTTGACTGGTTAGTAAGATTGTTGAATGTGTGCTTTGAGAAAGGTATGGTGCCAGTTGACTGGGCAAGTGTTTGTGTGGTCCCGTTGTATAAAGGCAAGGGTGATAAGTATGAATGTACTAGCTTTAGGGGTATAAGTCTGTTGAGTGTTGTAGGTAAGGTGTATGGTAGAGTGTTAATTATGAGAGTTAGAGAGGGTACAGAGGGAGTGATTAGTGATGAGCAATGTGGCTTTAGGAGAGGGAGGGGATGCGTTGATCGGTGTTTGCTGTGAAACAAGTGTGTGAAAAGTATTTAGCGAAAGGCAAGGATGTGTTTTGGGCATTTATGGATTTAGAGAAAGCGTATGATAGAATTGATAGGGAGGCTTTGTGGACTGTTTTAAGATTGTATGGACTTGATGGTAGGTTACTAAAAGGGGTGAAAAGTTTTTATGTAAATAGTACAGCGTGTGTAAGAGTGGGAAATGCTGTGAGTGATTGGTTTCCCGTGAGAGTGGGGCTGCGACAGGGATGTGTGATGTTGCCATGGTTGTTTAATATTTACATGGATGGTGTTGTAAGGGAGGTGAATGCAAGAGTTTTAGGTGGTCTGAGTCTGGTAAATGTTGATGGAGGAGAGTGGAATCTGAAGCAGCTGCTGTTTGCAGATGATACTGCACTGGTGACTGATTCAGAGGAGAGATTGAGACAGTTGGTAGAGGAGTTTGGAAGGGTGTGTGAAAGGAGGAAATTGAAAGTAAATGA
This sequence comes from Coenobita brevimanus, assembly GCF_032717465.1. Taxonomy (NCBI): domain Eukaryota; kingdom Metazoa; phylum Arthropoda; class Malacostraca; order Decapoda; family Coenobitidae; genus Coenobita; species Coenobita brevimanus. Next base: position 17,678,536 of record NC_137065.1, on the reverse strand, counting down.
GAATAAGAGTAAAGTGATGAAGTGTACGAGGTTGATAGATGGTAGGGGGATGAATATAGTTTTGAATGGTGAGTTGCTTGAGGAGGTAGATTGTTTTAAATATCTAGGGTCACATGTTGCTGTGGATGGAAGAATAGATGCAGAGGTGAAGTTTAGAATAAATGAAGTAGGAAAGGTGCTGGGAGGAATGAAAAAAGTGTTTAAATGTCGTTTGCTTAGAATGGATGTAAAGAGAAGGCTGTATGAGGGTGTTGTGGTACCGACTGCATTATATGGGGCTGAAACATGGAATATGGGTGTAGCAGAGAGGAAAAGTTTGAATGTAATGGAGATGAGGTGTCTGAGGAGTATGTGTGGTGTGACGCGTATGGATCGGGTGCGAAATGATGAAGTGCGAAGGAGAACGGGAGTTGTTCGGGAGATGGCTGGTAGAGTTGAGCAGAGGGTGTTGCGATGGTTTGGGCATATGGAGAGAATGGATAATGAGCGATTGGTGAAAAAGATAACTAGATCTGATGTGAGAGGTGTAAGGCTGAGAGGAAGACCACGAATAGGATGGATGGACAGTGTGAAGAGAGCACTGGATGCGAGAGGGATGTCTGTTGAGCAAGGAAGAGTGGCTGCGCGTGACAGAAATAAATGGAGAGAAATTGTAAATGAATAAGTGATGACGCAGCCCTGAGGGGATATTCTCCCGCATTTGGTCTGATCAGCTAGTCAGGTCAGGTGCGGGTAAGGGGATGGGTCTGTTATGATGTGGCAGGGGTAAACCAGTTCTGCTGTCGGGCCCTGCTGCGGATGTCACTGATTGCATAGCGCAGTTGACCCTTGTGCGGCGTGGAGTGGTGAGGATCTGTCCGTTCTCCCCTTTGGGGCTAAGATGCGAATGAATGTGTTTGAATGGATGAGTAAATGGAGAGTGTGTCGTCCTGTCTCGGCTACCTCCCTTTCCTTGGGGGAAGCAGCCTAGGCATATAGACTTCAATCGTCACTGCTCCTCTGAACTGTCTGCTTGCATTCCTCCCCTTCTACGGAGGGCACATAGCACCTGTCTTACTCATCCATTTTTTATCCAAGTCTCTAATGCAAAAGTTAACTGATATATTGCACCTCTTCATGTACACAACATGTCAACTGTGGAACTGTCTTCTTCTTCTCTGTATTTCTAACTGCCTATGACATTCAGTCTTTTAAGTGCAAAATGTCCAGGCACCTAGAAATGAAAGGAGCTTGAATTGGCTCTATTTTTTTTTTTTCCCCATGGAGAAAGCAATCTTGTGCATTTCTAGCCTTTGATGCCTTCTTGTACAAAAAATAAAATATCACCTTTTTATTAGTTTCCTCACAAGTCTTTATATTTCTTCTCCTAGACACGCTGCAGCTTGTGAAGGACAACAACTATGGACGCCAGAACGATGGTCAGTATGGCAGATGGGATGGCATGGTGGGGGAGCTAGTCAGACAGGTGAGTGAAGGACAAGTCCACTGTACAGCAAGTTCAGCCAGCAGGCAGATCAGTTTTCACTTGTTTTGTGCAGGAACATTCCTCTCTCCCATGCTGTCATCCCCTTTCTTTCTCAGTCTATCTGTCTATTTATAGCCAGACACTTTAATCCTGTAAGTGGTGGCCACAAACAAATCGCCTCCATGTCGCCCTGTCCCCTTCCATTTCTGCCCTCCTCCCCAGCTCACACTGCCCTTTCTCATATACCTCTCCACTCCATCCCTCCATCTCCTTGTTGGTCTCCTCCTCGTTCTTCGCTGCTCCACCTCACTCACATTCACTCTCCTCATTAATATCTCACTCTCGATCGTCTCCACATGGCCAATCCACTTCAGTGTATATCTCCTAATAGTTTCTACCACATTCTCATTCACACCACAATGCTCTTTCAATTCCTCATTTGTCAGCCTGTCTCTCTGTTTAATTGCACATACTCCACTCACATAACTCATTTCCATTACTCTCAGTCTTGGCTCGTGTCCTTCTGACAAGATCCAAGCTTCTCTTGGTACCACAGTATTATAATGTAACGACATTCTTACTTCCGTGCTCACTTCTCAATTTCTTATCACTACTTGCAAAGAACCAGCAACCTCTCTTGCCTGATATACCCTCTCAAGCCCTTCATCCTCTGAACATCCATCCTTAACCAGCCACCTTCCTGACGTTTTCTGGGCAGTGGTACGCCCCAGTCCCGACATTTTTCGACCTTTTTTTTTAGGCTCAAACATTTGCTTTTGGTGAGAAATATCGAAAATTCATAGAGAAATCGCTCACCTGAGTTTTAAAATACTCGATCCAGGTACGAGTACCTCCTTACCTGACTGGGTTTTCTAACAGGCTGGCACCAAAGAAAACGAGTTCTATGGGAGGGTAACTATTTTATCCACCCATAAACAGTATTCATTTATTTACTTGGTACGAATTTATATGTAGTACAAGAGTATATTGGTTTTCAAACAGTAATATAGGCATTATAAGCATTGTTTCACTCACTAACTCATCACCATTCATGACCTTTTTTTCCCACATTACCTGATCATCATTTCTGACTGTTTCTTCCTCTAATGCTATGTAAACTTTGTCCTCCACATTGTCATCGATTGGGGAATCACTCTGGCCCTGAATGTCTTTATTGGCCAGGTCACTGGTAACAGGTGAATTGCCGAGACAATGGCATGCAGGTGGGGGAGAGGTAATGCGGTGTAAGGCATTGTCCCTGCTTGGCATCTTGTAGAGGAATAGAGGAAGGTGTCCTGTGTATACGTGCCAAAAATCACTCGCGAAATCACTCACGAAAATTGAAAATTGTGCAAATTAGGGACCTTGCAATGTTGCCGCGTTAATTTACGTCTCCGGGATATGAGTGCACATCATGTGAGGACGTGAATTCACGTCTCCGGGACGGGGCGGGTTAATCATCAGACTACCAAGTACTTAAAGGCACTCACATTTTCCATTTCCTCACCACCCAACCTTCTTGTGCATTCAGTGACTTAATTTTTCTCGAAGACCACATCTTTACTCCTTTCTACATTCTCCTTCAGATTCCATTTCATACACACTCTTGTTAACTCATTCACCAAGCCTTGCAGTTTCCCTTCGTCTTCACTTAACAGTACAGTATCATCTGCAAACAACAGAACAGGAAGTTTCCAGATGCTACCCTCCACTGTCGTCCCTTGTATCTCTTTTATGACTCCATCTAGATACAGGTTGAACAACCATGGAGACGTAACACATCGCTATTTCAGTCCAACATTCAGATAGAAAAATTCACTCAGTTCACCATCCACACATACTATAGCCTTGGTGCTCTCATACATACTCTTCATGGTGTTCAATGCTTCCCAATTACTCCATATATTCATATTTTTTTCCACATTCCTTATCTATCCACTCTGTCATGTACTTTCTCCAAATCCATGAAGGCCATATACAACTTCTTTCCCTTCTCTGGAAAATTTTTCACCTTGGGATGAATAAGTGAGCTACACAATTCTTCCTTTCCTAAAACCTCCCTGTTCTTCTCCCACCATTTCTTTTGTTATTTCTCAGACTCTGTCAATAAGTATCCTACCATATACATTTCCTGTTACAGTAAGAAGACAAATGCCCGTATGATTACCATACACTTCTTTTTCTCCCATTTCCTTTGTACAACGGAATAATTATGCCTGACTTCCAATCTTCTGGAATGCTACCTTCCTCCCAGGCAAATCTGCACATCTTAGATATCTGTTCAACTACGATCTCCTCCCCAACCTTCACCATTTCATCATACACTCCATTAATTCCTGGGGCTCTCCCCATTCTGACTGTCTTCATTGCTTCCACTAATTCCAGTCCTACTCTTCCTCTTTTTCATCTCCCTCCATCTCCCAGTCATTCCCGAACCACTTATACTCAAGCTACTTTCATTCTCTGTTTAACAATTCCTTAAATTGTTCTCTCCCTCTGCTCACTTTTTTTTCCCCCTTCTCCACTAGCAATCTTCCATTTTTATCTTTCACTATCCTACTTCCTCCTTCCTACGATCCCTCCACTTTAAACTCAAATTCCCTCCATATTCCTCGTTCACTCTCTTCTTTCTAATCTTTTCACTTTCTCTTCTTTTTTACATATAACTCTCTTTCTACTGCATATTTAGCTTTAAAAGGGTTGGGAATACAAAGGGCTCTTATAATTTCTTCGATATCTTTTTTTTTTGCACTTTGACTTGTGCTACCACCATGTTTTATTGACCTTGGTTGGAGTGAGCCGATCAGCGCATGTGGTGAAAGGGAATGCAAAGGGAAAGGAAACGTTGTGAGTAGTGAGAGAGAATGTATCTGCAGAATATTGTGTGTGGTGAGTAATGGAAGAGAATGTATGTAGATGGATAGAGAGTGTGGTGAGTAATGAGAAAGAGAATGCTCTGTATATTCTCTAGAAGGATATGGAGTTTGGTGAGTAATGAGAGGGGAATGTGCTGATGGGTAATAAGAGGGAATGTATCTGTACAGGGATAGGAAGCGTGGCTAGTAATGATAAGTAATGTATCTACAGAGAGATGTGGAATGTGATGAACAATGAGAGAATGGAGAGGAAGTGGGAATGTGGTAAGTAATGAGGTGCAACGTAGATGGAAAGAGAGTGTACTGAGTAATGTCAGGTTGTGCAGTAAGTAATGAATATAGAAGCCGAGAGGAAGTCTGATGTTGGTGAACACAGAAGCAGGCAGAAAGTGAGTGTGCTGTCCTTAAGTTAGGGCAATGTGCTGTCAAAGAATATTGAAGGGAAAGAGAGCCTATTATCAGTGAATATAGAGGGAAGAAAAAAAGGCTTGTACTGTCAGTGAATATAGAGAGAGGATGAAATGTAATGTTCTGTCAATGAATGTACAGTGATGGAGAAAGGGAGCTTGCTGTCAATGAATGTAGACGGAGTGTGCTGTCACTGAGAGATGACAATAATGACTATAAAGACGAATATTTTTCTGGGCAACAGGAGGCGGACATAGCGATCGCGCCACTCTCCATCACATCTTCGAGAGAACAGGTAATCGACTTCACCAAGCCCTTCATGACCCACGGAATCTCCATCATGATCAAGAAACTAAACAAGGAGAAACCAGGAGTGTTCAGGTTCATGTCGTCCTTCTCGCACGAGATTTGGACCTGCATCATCTTCGCCTATGTCGGGGTTTCCATCGTCCTGTTCCTCGTTACCAGATTCAGCCCCAGCGAGTGGAAGGTGAGTGGCTTAGAGATTTGAAATTTGTGTAAATTATGAACCTTGCAATTGCGCGACATACTGGTATGTTGATGGGTCTAGCTGTGACAAAACATTGCAACGTGCTCATATGTTGACGGAACGCCTTGGGTTAATGCACTATATACTGGAATCACCCCAAGCCTTTCTCTCTCTCACTCTCTCCTTATATCAACAATTCTATTTCATTGGGTTATCACTTGATACCATTATCAGTATAGGTTGAAGAGGAATGCATTTACCTAACATCAACATCCACGTCCAGTTACAAGTAAGATTACCCGCCATATTCACATCATGAATGACAGTGGCCAATAAACATTAGGATGATGTTCAGACACTGTTAACGATTGCTTATTTCCTCGTTGGTAGTACTACAGGTAGATGTTTTAATGTGTTCTGTGGTGCACCATGAGGTTAAAATATTGTCACTTCAACAGGCAATGAGTTTGTGCATACTGTTGTCGAATGTGGCTACTATATCAGCTATGATAATGACTTACCGTATCATATTTCATATGACTATGGCCATTACAGCACACCTTTTAGTCCATTCACCTAACGAATGACCGAATTACACATTACAAGGAAAACTGATTGTGAGCGGTGCCACTTATGTGTGAGGTCACACATTTACATGCTCATTGATTATTCACCGAATAACATTATCTCACATTATAGCAAGATGAACAAACCACCTCTCCATCACGATACACAAAACCTTCCAGTCATTTTAAGCACGATTGCTATTGATTCGTGAATTGTAGGGACATTTATATCACCACTGCCTGTGATATTACTTGTGTGATTGGTAAATGCAACATAACGAACTTGAAATTATCATTACAGGCTTAAACACTCAGGGGTGGATACATCACGTCAGTCGACTCATGACTAGCTGACTCGAGGCAGTATTTTGCCTCAACAATTAAGTTTCAACCTCCGACATCTACAGTTCCTATCTCTCCTACTTAATTTAAATTCATATCAGCCAAATGTAGCGATTAATGACCTAACTTATCTAATCATGTCTCGGATCAAAAATGGTATTTCAATAAGTTTAACTGAGTCCGGCCCAGGATTGGCGAAATGCAAAACGAACAGACACACTGTTATCTATTTTTCTACCTGTCACACGACAGGTCTTCCCTCCAGTATTCAGTAGACAATTTTTAGCCATGGGTTTATCATGTAATAGTGAAAAAGAATACGTTTATAATTATGCAATATATGTAAAGATGCAGGCTTTTCGATTATATTGCTTATTGTTTTCAATACTCGCATAATCAAATAATTTCAAGAAGTTCTTTTGAAATTCTGTCGGTTAATAATTGTCGACTGAATATTGAGATGAACTCTGACCGAGGTTCACTACGGAAGACGAGAGTCGATGATCTGAACTTTCGTCGAGCATGTACAGTTGCGAGCAGATGACTCGAGGCCACCTACATGTTGGTGTTTTATCTGGTAACAGATAGCTGTGAACTTGACCGAGACTCAGTCAGCTGTTCGGGCGAAACAAACCCAACGATTATTTGTCAATGTGCAGTTCTAACTAGTCTCCAATCAATATCATGCAAGTAAACGTATAATACTGATAATGATTAACGTGTCATAAACGTGGTAGATAAACTTATAACCATAGTATAACAACACAGGCATCCAAACAGTGCTGCGTTCATTCATATGTGACACACGGGAATCGGTAGATTTAATTTGTTTGACTGTCGTCGTGAACCAAACAACCTTTACCAGTTTCAAGAGATATGCCGTAGGGTTATCAGCTTCCCTGCAACCTAGCATTATTATCACAAAAAACACCGTCATGCCAGTCATCCCTCACCGTCAACCTCACTTTCGTCGACCTCTGACTCCAAAGCAGGTGGGACAGTTAAAGGTTCACACCACAGTAGGAACAAGTGGAGGGGGGGGTGGGAGTTATATGGAGGGTGGTGGGTGAGGAAGGGCGGGACGAGGTGGGACGTGTGATGGGAGGGGGGTGAGGGGGCAAACAGCTGGCTGCGGTATTTAACGTATATGAGATTAGAGGTGGTAATAGGTTTGTTTTGACATAGAAAACCAATGTTTCTTTAGTATTCGAGTGATAAAGTCGAACGATTACTCTCTATAAATGTTTTTCATCATGAACTGGCCAATGTTTTTTTAGTATTCGAGTGATAAAGTTGAACGATTACTTTCTATAAATGTTTATCATCATGAACGGGTCAACTAGTTCCACCCCCCATACCTGACGTCACGTGGTGCCTACATCACAAACCAAGGTGGTGATGGAGCTGCACGCTCGGGATGCCCGCGTGTCTCACATGAATGAACGCAACACTATTTGGATGCCTGTGTTGTAATATTATGGTTATAATTATATCTACCACGAGTATGACAGGTTAATCATTATCAGTATTATACGTTTACTTGCATGATATTGATTGGAGACCAGTTAGAACTGCACATTGACAAATTATCGTTGGGTTTGTTTCGCCCGAACAGCTGACTGAGTCTCGGTCAAGTTCACAGCTATCTGTTACCAGATAAAACACCAACATGTTGGTGGACTAGGTGGCCTCGAGTCATCTGCTCGCAACTGTACACACGAACAAACAGATACACTCTTGCCAGCACCCGTTACCCACCTCTCGCGGCTAGGTGGCCCAGATGGAAAGTTTGGCGACTGTACACCCGGAAGCACTAATCTCTCCCCCCCTGGTAGCCGGAGCCGCGGCCAATGAGCTACCAGGCGATCGAACACCCCACATCCACAGCCCCTCTCCAACTCAGTGAAAGCTTTGTTGGAAAGATGTGGAACGGCTAAAGCTTGTGATGTTACAGTGTGTCATGATCGTTTTTACTGACAATCAGAACCAGTCGGGGTAAGTATACAAGGGCATTTAATGTGTAATACTGTGCTATTTTCGACAGCATATGAGAACGGCACGAAAATGTAGTATGTGTTACTGTCTATATACTTATGAGTATACAAATGAGTATAGAATAGTGAACAGCATCTGTTGAAAGATATGATGTCTTTTCTCATGCATTCTCGCTCCAACCTCCACCATACATTCTCACTCCCACCTCCACCATCCTTCTTTCTGGGTTGCTGTCTCCACCAAATGCCTGTCATACGCTATTATCCCCCACTCCCACCCATTGTTAACCAGCATAGAGATAATGATGAAATGATCCGTCAGGTATTGATCATATATTATCATACACCTCTGTATGAAGCAGGAGCAAATAAATAACATACAATTCTCCGGTATACCTGCCAACCATTTCTTTATGTTGTAAGCTGTTACGTGACATACACACTGCAAGTTGGACCTTGTGTAACAAGGACATAAGTTTGTTTATCGTTAATACAGGTTGTGTGGTTTTGGACGTCCATTACTTCATAATTATGAGCGTGGCAATTTAAGCCTTACGTTATCAACACGTAAGGTTATGTTCCTGTCATTATTAGATGAACGAAACGACTCTGGGATCGGCTCTGACGAACCACAAACTCTCTGTTTTAACGAAAGTATACCGACCTCTTGTCACAACAGTGACACAATATCACTAGGTATATGACTGAATGTGGGTCAATCGTATATATAATGACAATGTATCACTGTTGTGTCAAGAGGTCCATACATTTTCGTTAAAGCAGAGAACTTGTGGTTCGTCGGAGCCGATCTCTGATTCGTTTCCTTCAGCCAGTAATGAGAGGAACATAAACCTTATGTGATTATACTGTAAGGCTTAAACTGCTACGTTCATATGAGTTAATAGACGTTCAAAACCACACAACCTGTATTAACAATAAACAAACGTATGTCCTTGCAACACAAGGTGCAACTTGCAGTGCGTTTGTCATGCGACAGCTTTCAACAGGATGAAATAGCTGGCAGGTATACCGGAGTATTGTATGTTTTTGATTTATTGGTGCTTAGTACAAAGCTGTATGATAATATCAATATGACCAATAACTGACTGATCATTTTATCATTATCATTGTTGATGTTGGTTAACAATGGGTAGGAGTGGGCTACGAGAGGGTACGAGAGGCGTTTGGTGGAGACAGCAACCCAGAGAGAAGAGTGGAGGGGCTGGGAGCGAGAATGTGTGAGAAACGACATCATATCCTTCATCAGAGGCTGTTCAATGTCCTAGACTTATCTGTAATATTATAATATAGTATCTAAGTATATAGACAATAATACAATACATCGTAAATCTTCTTTCTTTTTCGTGCCTTTCTCATATATTGTGGATAACAGCACAGTATTACACATTAAATGCCTTTTTACACTTACCCCTACTGGTTCTGATTGTCTATATAAACGATCATGACACACTATAACATCAAAGCTTTAGCCGTTCCACATCTATCCACCAAAGCTTTCACTGGGTTGGGGAGGGGCTGTTAATGTGGGGTGATCGATCGCCTGGTCGCTCACTGGCCGCGGCTCCGGCTACCAGGGGGAGAAATTAGTGCTTTCGGGTGTACCTGCAGAGTATTTATCAGTAATCTTTTACAGGGAAAGGAAAGCTAACCGTTACCTGGAATTGAGAAATGAAGTAATACTACAATCTGAAATATAACAATAAAGTCACAACACGGTCATACAACACAAACAAATTTACTGTCTCCCGAAAAGTCACAACATATGAAGATACAACTGTATCTTGCCTGCAAAGAAATGGGAGAGATATTTCACTGTAAAAATTAGTGCAAGTAGAAAGGAAAAACAAGATGTTGGGCAATAACAGCAAGAGTTGCCTGGTGTCGAAAATGTAAACAAACACTGACGCAATCCCTTGTTTTGATAATTTATCGTTTACACTGATAAAATAATGGATCACTGGTATAGCAGAGAATCCAGTCCTAAGCCATTAATACTTAACTTGGTTCTGAGACCAAAAAATAAATATACAAAGTGCAAATTCCTATGGTTTTCCGAGGGTAACTCGTCTGGCCCTCTGGCAGCAGATGGCTGAAGAAACTATGTATCAGGGACAAAAAATATAGGCGCCAAGGTAAGAGAAAATCATTTATATGATATATATATATATATATATATATATATATATATATATATATATACTTTAGAGCGGTCATAGAGATTCACAGAAATAAACTGAGTCTCTTATTCAATACCATCTATCAAACAAAGCTAATAAAACACTCATCCACCAACAACACTCACAGATGTTGAATAAACTGTATTAACACCTCACAAACTACACCTAGTGACCAGACAATCAGTCAGATCACTCACCCAAACTCAGGACTATCACACAATTGTAATCATACACGCAAAACACTGAAACAGGGGACTTAGCTGTGGGTATTCGCAGAGCGGACCAGGAGGACGTCTGACCAGTATACCGGGCAGAAAGAAAGAATGAAGTTTACTGGGATTTCCGCTAGTATTCGTAGACTCCCATAATAATATAATGTCGCGAATTAGGGACATCATGGATGTAATTAGAGCTCATGAAACAAATTATTGTTTGGTCAACTCACGATTTCAGTTCTGTCGGCTTGTGCTCTACAGGGTGGCTTCGAAGTTGAAGAAAAAGATAGGTTCTGGGATGATTTCAAACGTTTGGTTGATTGTAGTTTTTAGGTGGGAATTTAAATGGTCATACGAGTGAAGCAGCTCAGGATATGAACGACTGAATGGGGGATGCACATATGGCATTAGATATACAGAAGGGGAAAGGATACTTGAATCTGGGGAGGTAATAAACATCTTTGTGTGCAACATGCATTTTAAATGTGAGTAGAAACTGGTTCCATATGAATCTGGGGGTAATATTACGCAGACTGACTAATTCCTGGTCAGAAGGGCTAATAGGTGGTTGGTGAAAGATTTGAAAGTTGTAGAGGGCAAAGGATATATGCAGCAACACAATTTACTGATATGTGACGCGGTGCTGAACAAGCGGCGATGAAGACGAGGACCTATGCACCCAAAAGGAAAATAGAGAAGTTTAAAAACCTAGCAGTAAGGGATGCCTTCTACAGCGACATAAGCAGAGTGCTGGCTGAACGGGAAGCTGTAGACAGAAGTATTAATAAGCTGTACAGAGTTCTCAAGAACAGTCTAATGAGAATTATTGATTAAGGATGTGGATGGACAAGTGGCCTCCAAGACTTAAGGTAACATGGTGGTGGGATGAGGGTGTAGAAGCCACAGTTAAGGAGAAAGGAAGAGTTTTCCGGTAGTGGAAAGGGGTGGGAACAGAGAGGAATAATTGATTGCCCAGCACATGGCCAGAAAGGATTATCATAATTGGGTAAAAATCTTAGTCCTAGAGACCCTTACTGGATAACGTAATTAAAGGCGAAGGGAAGAATGCCATATATATATAAGGTGGGAAATCAGATGACGAGGGAAAACAGGGATATCTGAGGAGAGGGTGTTTGAATAATGATGAAGGGAAGGTAGTGGTGGACGGTGAGGATGTTAAAACACCTGAAGAGAGCATTATAACCGGATGTTGAATGAGGAGTTTAACTGAAACAGGCAATGCTATGAGTCAGCAGATCCAATTTTTGGCTCTTGGCCTTTGATTGATGTTGCTACTGTGACCAGGGAAAGAGACAAGAAGCAGTTGAAGAAGGTGGCTGATGTGTCTGAGTTAACAGCTGAAATGTAAAAGGCCTCACGAGATATATGTAGGAGTTAGTTCAGTTACTAATTTGATAAATTCGATTATATATGAGTGTATTGTCCGTGATGACTGGCTGAAGAGCGTGATTGTAAATGTGTATAAGGGGAAGGATGATGCCTTGGAAAGGGGAAATTATAGGGGCATAATTCTTCTGGACCAGATGATGAAAGTAAAGAAAAGAGTCCTGGAAAGTATGATAAGGGAAAGTGCATATTGATGAGATGGTGTGTAGGTTTATGTCGGTCAAAGGGAACAGTGATGCCATATTCATTGCCCATCAGCTTCAGGAAAAATACATAGGAATGAAACTGGAGGTGTCGAAATGGGCAATGAGAAAGCTTGGGATCGAGATGTGGCTAGTTAAGTGTTCATGACTATGTTTGTGGTTGCTCGCACCCAGGTGAGACTGAATAAAGATTTGAATGATGAGTTTTTCTTGACTGTCAATATGCATCATGGGTCAGACATGAGCCCTGATTTTATGTCATGCTGTTTGAAACTCTCTCATGTGACTTCAGAAATGGGCTCCCAGTGGAGATGCTGGATCCTGGTGACTAAGTGTGAGTGCAGAGTATGAAATGTGGGCAGAGGAATATGTTAAGTGGAGAGACAACTGGGCACAAAGGTTTGAAGGCAAATGTGGATAAAGCAAAAGTGATGATATCTAGGGAATAGAGAGTATGGCCATGTGCAGTTGCCATAAGGGTGTCCAGTGTTTGTTATAAGTGGATGCATAAGAGATGTAGTGGTATTAGGGATACGGTGCGAAACGATGCTGGTTTTGTGAGTGTGGTGTGTCGGGGAGAGCATGTAGAGATTCTGAGACGTGTCTGAGGCGTGAAACAACTGATCTTACTGGACAGTCCTTTAACTGTGTGGAGAGGTTTTCTTATTTGAGGGACATGCTCTGTGGTGGAGATGAGGCTGGTGATAGCTCTCTCGCTAGGGAAAGGAGTGCCTGGAGGAGTTCTGGGAGTTGTGTCCTCTCCTAACAATGAAAGGGTTCTTTATTTGTGCTAAGAGATCTTTGCATTTGTTATGTTTTAGGAATGTAATGTTCTATGGTAGTGGGCAGTAAAGGAAGAGAATATTCATAGATTTAAACGTACATAAATGACAATGATTAGATGGAAGTATATTGAGCAACTGAATACAAGTCCTGACGGGAGCTAGGATTGCATTAAAAGTGTTGATAGGAAGGATTAGACTTGAATGTATTGGTTTTGTGATGAGGAGAGGTAGACTGGGATTGTCTGGGGATATTCAGAGGATAGACCATTAATTAGGCGCAGAGTGTGCAAAGTGTGAACTTTGGGGGTAAGGTTGCGTGAATCTGACCCAAAAATACCTTGGACGAAATCATTGAGTTTGACCTCTGGGATTAGGGACTACATAGTCAGGCTGACAGAGATTGAACAGAGTGGAATAGCATTCACAGTGAGAAAGACACACAAATTGTGATAGATGCTGAAGTAATAAGTAATCAGAAAAGTGTACTGAACATTGCTATACCTTCCCAGTATAAATATGTGAGTATACCTTACATAGAAAACGACTTTCACGTACATGGTGAGCGTGAGAGAGCGCCTATACCTGTAAACGAGTATGCAAGACTCAATAAAACTCATTTCCAAGCCTCGGTGAGCATTTTAATGGCGAAATTCGTTGTTTCCAAATCAAAATCTATCATTTTAGCAAAAAAAAAAAAAAAAAATCGAAAAATGGCCGGGACTGGGGTGACCCATAGGGCTTAAAATAGCCGGCATGCGGCGGGTTAAAGGAACTACAAAATGAATTATCAAAGTCTTTATCTGAACTTTTTAACTTATCACTTAAGAGCAGTAAAGTGCCACATGAATGGAAGCTTGATAACGTAACCCCAGTATTCAAAAAGGACAACAGAGACCAACCAGAAAACTACCACCCAATTAGTTTAACATCGGTGGTTTGCAGATTGCTTGAAACTATTATCAGAGACAAGTTTGTGAAACAGAAACAGTCTCTTAATAGATTCGCAGCATGGTTTTCATAATAATCGCTCTTGCCTCACGAATCTGCTGGACGTTTTCAGTGATATACTGAACATGTATAATGAGACCAAATCTGTTGATGTGGTCTACCCCGATTTTCAAAAGGCTTTTGACAAAGTTCCACACAAAAGACTCCTTCAGAAACTAAAGGCATGTGGTATCAACAGCAATGTTCTTGGGCGGGTAGAAGATTGGCTCACCGGATGGAAGCAAAGAGTTATAATAAATGGAAAAGAGTCAGACTGGATAAATGTTACAAGTGCAGTGCTTCAGGGTTCAGTGTTAGGTCCTATTCATTTATTAATATATGTAAATGATATTGATGAAAGATTGTGTTGTAAGATTTCAGAATTTGCTGATGATACTAAAAGAGGTAACAGAGCATATACAGCACTGCAAAGGCAGACAGTTCAGAAAGATCTTGACCAACTGTTTAACTGGGCCCAAGTCTGGCAAATGGATTTCAGTAAATGCAAAGTGCTAAACACTGACAGTAAAAATGTAAGAGCTAGTTGTAGCATGAATAATGTCCAAATTGACAGGGTAAACCATGAATAAGATTTAGGAGTTATAATAACAAACGATTTGAAACAAAGCAGACAATGTACAGAAGCTGTGTAAAAAGCCAATAAATTGATTGGGTTCATAGGCAGAGCATTGGAACATAAATCCAATAATATCATCCTCATTTTGCAAATTCCTTAATACGCCCACACTTGGAGTATTGCGTTCTGTTTTGGCCACTGTATTATAAAAAGGGCATGTATTATAAAAATGATAATCCCTCCAATATCCGACGTAATAGGGCCATAGGCAGGTTCGGATAGTGGTCCTGTCCGGATATTGGGCCCCAGCTTATGGACTTGTACTTATGGACCCTAACTCAGAGAAATACCTATACAACTCCTTCTGGACATGCATAGCACCTATTTAAGACCCAAATCACACCAATAAGGCACATAAATGACTGAAATAAATGCAAAAGAAGCATAAAATGAAGGTTTAGAGGTAGGTTCATACAATATTAAATATTCTGGTTACTGGCTCCTGGACTGGTACTTATGGATCCAAACCTAGCCTAACTAAGAAAAACACCTTCCTACTGCACATGCATAGCTCCTAACACCCTATTCACACCAATAAAGGACATTAAAGAGTGAAATGAGTTGTTTGAGGTAAGTATAGTATGGAAAAAAGTACAGTATGAAACATTCTGCCTACTTACAGCAAGTCCATGGCCATCTCAATGAATAACAGCCTTCTCTCGGACTCTGACAGTAAGAAGGATTTCCTGAAGCACTTCCAGTACACTGTTCATGAAGTCTTGCACTGAACTTAGTCAGTCGCACTCAGAAGTCCATTCTCTTCACAGTGTGCACTCTTGTCTAACTTATGCTCCATTGTAACTTACTAAGTGTTGCACTCTGCACTTTAACTTTTCCCACTCTTCTAACCATTTTCTAAAGCAAAAACAAACAAGTCAATTTACGTAAAATTTTGTTCCAAATTTGTCTTTTCACTCACAACTGTAAATCCTTAACACAACACACTGTTTTTTTCACTGCACAACACTGTAAATTCCCATGTGGTCTAGTGGAGAAGTTCTTGCTGTTTAATCACTGTCAGAGTCCGAGAGTATCACTGGCAGGTGACCTAGGGATGCGTCGCTGGGTCGCGGTGATGGTGTACACACTGCAGACGACTCTGAAGATAGACGCAAACTCACGTCGAGCGGTGACTCCACCGTGGCTGATGTGCTGGGCTGTGGCTTGGAGCATGAGGGCCTGTCTTGGGGAGGCAACGGAGTGGAGCCAGGTCTGGGCACAGCGGGGGTCACGGGCCTGAAAAAACTGTCAATGGTTGATTAATGCAAGGACCGACGATTCTGACGATTGATGATGCGCTGCCTGAAAGCACGCACTTTCTCCACAAGTCCCAAGGGCCCCATCTCCCTGTCGCAGTCCGGGTGTTCCAGGTAGTCCAGAATGAACTCTAGGTGTTCCCGGAGTGCGCTCAGCTTGGGGATGGCTGGAGTAGTGTCATGCTGAGAGGAGTCCACATCATCGTTGCCGTCCTGGTTGGAATCTTCAAGCTGGGTACTGACACCTGCAACTGAAGATGCGATCTCGATATCAGACAATGTGTGATACCCAGGATGGCCCTCGTCGTCATCCAACCACTCACGCACATCGTCCGCATCAACATCGTTGCCATACGTACGTAGTCATGCATGGGAGTCATCCACGTCAAACTCTAGAAAATCGTACTCCACATCCGTTCCTAGAAGCAGACGAGACCAACCATTTTCTAGTCTTGAGAGGGACTTCCTTCCATGCACTGGCCCAGTTGTAGATTGCAGACTTGATGTTGTAGCGGCGAAGGTTTTCCAAAGTCTACTGGCCTCGCATGTCCCGTCCCTCCCTGCACTCGTCCTCGTCCTTGAGAACAACCATCACCTCGTCCAGGAACTTCCGTCGGTATAGGTGCTTTGTTGCCACGATCACTCCTTGGTCCATTGGTTGGATGAGAGCAGTCATATTAGGTGGAGAAACATGCACCCAATCCGGCCATTCTCAGCCACCAAGTCCTTGTCGCACGGATGGGCAGGTACATTGTCGAGGAGAAGGAGGGCCTTTACCTGGTCGCGCGGGATTCCCAGTGTCTTCGTCTGGTAACTGATGACCTCCTTTGAAGATCTGGGCTGTAAACCATGCCTTCAAAGAATGGTACCAGACGACAGGAAGGACATCCCATCACCCCACGAAGACACCGAAGCTGCTTTGCACGGGCAACAATAACGGGCTTAAGCCAGTGCATGCCGTTAGCATTGGCACAACACAAAGCAGATATCCATTGCTTGTAGAGCTTGCGTCCAGGTACACGCTTCTCCGTCTCCTCGGCTAGAGTGTTCGTTGGCAAAGAGCGATAGAATAAACCAGTTTCGTCAGCACTGTAGACTTGACCGAGAGTGAGGCCCTCCCTGTCAATCAAGCCCTTCACCGTGTGCCGAAACTTGTCAACTCCATCCTCGTTAGCGTCCAAAGCTTCGCCATGAGCTTTATGGTTGGTAAGGCCATGCCATAACTTGAACGCGAAGAGCCAACCCTCGTATGCCTTGAAGTCTAGGGCGTCGTGAAGCCTGACGAACTTCTCAGCAGCAGCCTTCAGCTCCGTACCACGTACCATCACACCAGCAGCACGTTGCTTTCGATACCAAATCAGCGTGGAGCGATCGATTTCAACAAACTTGGGAGTAAACATCACCTTCCTCTCCACGTTGCACTTGCTTCTTGATGAGAAGTCAGCCGTGTACTGCATGAGTTTGTCTCGGGATCTCTTGATATCGAACAAAATAGATCGGGCCAGGTTGAACTCGCGGAGGATGCGGGAAGAAGACCACCCCGCATCTACTTTCTCCAGTATCTCCCGTTTCTTCTCCAGAGTCAACACCACTCTCTTCCTCTTCTCAGGCAGCGGGGTCATCATCACACACACTTATAAGAGGCCCGAGAGCAGCAGGAGTGCCTGCAGCAGGTAAGGAACCACCACAAAAGCGAGCACGTGGGCAGCCATGACGACAAGCGTGCACTCGCGGCGAGAGACAGGCGGAAAATGGGGAGGATGCAGAGGCGCTTTGTTGGACGTCGGAGGAATGATACGCCACAACAAAGCTGTCCCACGCTGTGCGCAGCAAGTTCAAAATACGGACAGGAAAAATGTTTTTTTTTTTTTTCAAATTTTTTGCGGTTTTCGGACCATTTTGGGAATATTGGATCCCGAGATGATTATGTCCAGTTAGTGGGGATGTTTGGATATTGGGTGTTCGGATATTAGAGGGATTACTTTAGAAAAGCTTCATAGAGTGCAGCGAAGGATGATACCTAGATTGAGAAATAAACCATATGAGGAAAGTTTAGAAGCCCTGAATCTCTTCACCCTAAATAAACCGAGGATACGAGGAGATTTAAGGCAGGTATTCAAAATATTCAAAGGACATTATAACATGGCTGGCAATAATTACTTCACAGTTGATCACTCGAATTATACTAGAGGCAATGGACATAAAATAATTGGGAAACGATTCCAGGTAAGCATTTCTTCTTCAATTGAGTTGAAAATATATGGAATAAATTGCCCTCGAATGTAGTAAGTTTTAATACAGTACTAACTTTAACCCGCCCCGTCCCGACCACTTTTTCTCCACTGGTACCCCCCAATCCCGACCATTTTTGGACCCAATTTTTTTTTGCTAAAACTTTCGCTTTTGGTCAGAAACAATGGTCAATCACCAAGAAAGTGTTCACTGGGGTCCATAAGTGGCCTAAACAGGTATACTTTCATTACACCTGGTACTGTGTTCTCTGTAGTTGGTCTGAGGCTCTCACGTTTTCTATGGTATTATAAGTCTGGGAAACCAAGGAAAGTAAGTAGATATGTATTTATTACAAACATAAAAACATGTGATACAAGAGTAAAATGGATTTTATACAAAAATAGAGTTGAAAAATAAGCATTGTACCATCGTGCGAACCGAGCGAAATCAGCCAAACTGTTCACGATGAATCGCTAACATTGCTGAATCATGATACATATCATTTTTTCTACTTACATAATACATCTCCAATAACATTATACCATTTTACGTTTTATTGAACTGTTTTTACGTATACACAGGCCTTTCGATAACATTTAGCGTAATGTTAGCGCTTATTTACGTAGTGAGTGAACTTGCTGTGACTGTTGTTTCAACTCGTATTGTGTTTTTTCAACTTACATAATACTTTCCTAATAACATTATACACTTTTCCACTTTTGAGAACTGTTTTGAGATAGTTTCAGGCCTTACGTAAATATTTAGTGTAATAATAGCGCATAATAACACAAACGGTGAAGTCACTGTGACTACTATTTCAACTTACAACCTATTTTTGTACTTATATAATACTTCTCCACTAATATTACACATGTTTCCACTTGATATAATTGGTATCACATAATTGGAGACCTTACTATTCTACTGAGCGTCATATTATCGCATATTTACACAGTGAGTGTTATCGCGATATCATTTGTTTCATCTTACATTAGTATTCAACTTATAAATTACTTTCCTACTAACATTACACTCGTTTCCACTTTATATTCTTTGCTATCACATATTTACTGACCAGAGTGTTATACTGAGCTTCATATTTTCGCAGATTTACACAGTGGGTGTAGTTTTGATATCACTTCTTTCAACTTACACTATTTCTCAACTTATACATTACTTTCCTGCAAACATTACACCCGTTTCAACTTTATATAAGACGTACTGACTGGCCTTACCATTATACTGAGCATCATATCGCCATCCCACACAGTTTCAGTAGTGTAGGAAGTTATGGTACTCTCTGAAACATGCCTGAAGGCACAACACAAAATTGCACTCTACACACTCGTACCTTGTGTCTTTTCTCTGAGTGGCTGGCCTGACTGTCGAGTGCTTGCATACATGGCAGTGGCGCTGGGGTTTACGACGGTTTGGTTCGGAAAGGATTGTGCTAGGATAGTGGCGTCCTGCGAGACGTAGGGGAGTCTGGGCAGCCATGGGGGTGCGAGTGCAGTGTGTGGGTCTGTCCTGGGCATGCCTGGAAATTATTTCACGTGCCAGCTCCCTCACAAACCCCTCAAAGGTCTCTGATACTCCTGTTGTCACAGCGTGCAGGTAGTGTGCGTTCAGGACCGTGATGTCGAGCAAGTGGAAAAAGAGCTTTTTGTACCACTTCATCATGGTCCTGGCACAGTCAACACTGGAAATCATCGAGTCTGACTGATCCACTTGCCTCATGTTCAGATTATAGTCCAGTACAGATTCGGGTTTCCAGACGTTGCGCCTCCTCTCGCTACGGTGATCAACGGAGTCTGTGCGGTGCATCAGGCGGCTGTGTACAGTTGATAAGAGGCAAACTCCCCTGTTGTGGTTCCACAGGGTGGCAAGGATGTTATTTGCCTGGAAGAAAACCACCTCGTTCTTGTCAAGTTTCCTCCCTATCTTGACCATATGGTGACGGTTTCTCTTGACTGTACCACAGACTCCGGTGTCGTGTTGGTGGAGGAACCTAGCGAGAAGTGGGCTAGTGTACCAGTTGTCCAGGTACAACACATGACCACGATGAAGGTACTCCTCTATCACTGTCTTCACCACGGCCCCTGAAAGTCCTATACTACGATCTTCTGTTATATCTGTCTGTGCACCTGTGTACAAGACTATGTCTTGCACATAACCAGTCTTACAGTCACACATAACAAAGATCTTGAACCCGAAACGATGTGTCTTGCTGGGTATGTACTGGCAAAAGGAAATATTGCCTCTCCACAACACAAGACTTTCGTCTATGACGAGGTCTCTGTAAGGATAAAATGAGGAGCGGAACATTTCCCGTAAATGATCAAATACAAGCCTAATTCTCCTCATTTTATCAGTGTTATTAGCATTAGCTGGATCTTCTGCATCAAAAAAGTGGAGGTGGCCGAGAATCTGCTGAAATCTATTACGACTCATCACCTTTCCAAAGAAAGGTGTGATGGTCATTGGGTCAGTGGTCCAGTATGCAGGTATTTGATTTTTTCTTACAACACCCATCAAGAGAACCAGGGCAAAAAATAAGAACATCTCAGAAATTGTCACAGGATAGTCATATTGCTGGGAATGCCTGCTCTTTGTTCCCAAACGTTCACTTTCACGGTGCTGTGTTCGTGAAAATATGTTTGTCTGTTCCACTATGCACCCCACAAATGCCTCCCCAAAGAACAGGTGGAAGAAATCCACCCTAGTGGAACCCGCATGCATACCTGGAGCCGTGCAACCAGACCGCCACTCCTCAGTGACAGGGTGAATGATGGGAGTAAAATTACTCCCATCTTCCCAGTTCCACGAGACACCACCGTCTCCAGCCTCGTCCCCGTCGTTGCCTTTGTCAGGGTGGGGAGGTGAGGGTGGTGGGGGAGGTTGGGGAGATGGAGAGCGGCGCCTTTCATCACTCGCACTTCTCTTCCCTCTCCCTTTTCCTTTACCCTTTCCCTTCCCTTTCCTTCCTTTCCTCACATCCTGGGGCTGTGGGGAGGAAGTTTGGGAATATTGTGGGGCAAAAGACGTGCTGGGGAGTGGCTCCACCTCCTCTCCCCTAGGCCTATGTCCACCACGTGCTCGTGCTGCCTCCCTCACACCACTTTCCCTTTCACCCCGCACTCCCGCCACACCACTTTCCCTTTCACCCCGCGCTCCCGCCACACCACTTTCCCTTTCACCCCACACTCCCACCACACCACTTTCGCCTTCCCCAGACAAAACACTAGGACCATACCTTATTTGCCTTCTCGCCCCTCCTTCTGATCCTCAGGGTGAGATTTTTTCCTTCCCCAACCACAAGGCAACATCACGTCCTAAGCCGCCGTCATCGTCATCGTCCTCATCCTCGTCCTCATCAGAATCTCTCTCTAGGGGAAGGAGAGAGGTCCGTGCAGGTGGTTTGGGTGCAGGCTGGCCTTCCCTTGCCTTACGATATGTGACATACCGCTTTTTCCGGGGCGAAGGGACCTCCTCATCACTGCTTGTTATTTCCTCCTCAGGCTGCACATAATCTCGATCCACCACATCATCAAGTGGAGAATCACTATCTCCAGTGAAGGCATCCAGGGCAGATTTCGTCGTCTGAGAGACCTTTACGCGCCATGTCTGACCTGGGTCACTGCTAACAGGTGAGTGACCGAGACAAGGGCGAGCGCAGGTCACGCAGGGTCTGGGACGCTGCCCACCTGGCGGCAGGTAGGGGAGGCTTGGGTAGGTGGGCGAATCGAAAATCTTGCGCGAATTTTGAAAATTGTGGAAATTATGAACCTTGCAATTGCAGGACGTTAAAGTACGTCGACGGGATTGGCAGTGACAAAACGTGAGGACGTGGAAGAACGTCGACGGGATGCCGCGGGTTAAAGGATGCCTGGATAAGCATTTATCGTCTAACTCCCAGCTTAATATGTTTACTCCTGAATAAAGCACATGTGTATGTATATTTATATACTTTATTTTGCTTTTTTAGAGCCTGGATCATTTTATTAAATGCCAATGTAGTATATGCACAGACTAGGATATGCACAGATAGCCCAGAGTTACTATTGAGTCACTACTCGTATTTTCGACCTGTGATGGGCTGTGGATACTGAGGATCCCTGTTAGTTAAATGACCACCATCAGGATTTTTTTAAATGTACCAGGGGTCACTGCTCCAGGAGGTGACTTGTGTGCTTGTCCCACATGGGAAAGTTTCTAGTCTCAGTGGAATGAACGGAGCTGGAGCCTGACTGACTGCTGCCTACCTTAATAGCGCCAGGCAAGGCTGCTGCACCACCCCTGAACATCCACACTGTGCACTTTGCAACTCAACGTACCCGTACATAATGTCATGCATTAATTATTTATTTATTCAGTTATTCATTTTACTTTAATACAGTACTTTCTCTTTCAGGTTATTCGTACTGGTAGCTTATACAGTAGATAACGTATGATAGGATGAAGCTTTTCCTTTTCAATCTTTCCTATGAAATTTCCATGTCAATTTTTTCCATGCTGCATGGTGTTCTTTCTCACTTTCTTGCCAGTTTTGGCTGGAGAATTTGGAGGCGGGGGGAGCCTTCTTGCCTTACTATCCTTATCCTTCGGCATGTAGAGTTAGATCTCGTAGTCATAGTCTACTCTGTAACAAACAGCCTCGAAAGGACCATAAGGTCTGTTGCTGTTTCCTTTCCTTTGTACTAATCATTCCACGTTTGCACTCATAGTGGAACAAATTTAAAAAAAAAAATTCAGGAGTGACTGTTTATATTACCAGACATTTGTGTACACTGAACGAAGTTAGTATGTATATACCATTTGCCCCACCCCACTGCTGGGAAAGGAAGCTCTGCCCTCTTCCACGATGGCACAGGGCATCTCGTGAGGACAGAGTCAGTTGGAGATGGGCATCCTCGAGAGATGGATGTAGCACAGAGCAGTGCAACCCAGCAGATCATCTAGTCTTCTTGCAGTTCTGTGTCTCCACCCTCAACGTTGGTTCAGGACAGTGTGGCCCCAGCAGTGATCAGTGGAGGTCACCCTTGGTGCCTTGGCCCAGCAGCGAACCACCCAGGCTCCTCACAGTTCTATGACTCCACATCTCTCCATTTACTAGTATTTTCTTTCTGTCTTCTAGATTTAAGAGTGTTACGTAGCTTGAGTGCGTGAGTGAGCGAATTTACATGTCTTATGTTTCATTGCAGTAACCATTTATTTTGTTGTAATTAATGAATTTAGATTTCCTTCTTTTAAACTCGTTTAAATGTAAAAATGTGTACTTTTCAAAATTATTCATACCGATACTTAATTTACTTGGTCCCAGTCCGCACAAACTTTTCTTGATATTAATCATGACTGGAGATTAAGCCAGTTCTCTCATATTAATTCACAACATAACCGTTCGCGCAAGCTAGGAGAGGCGAAAGCAAGAGCCTGGCTTAGTATTACTAAGTTCCTGGGTGAATTATTCATTGTCAGGGGCAGGTTCTTTCTTTACAGGCCGACAGTGCTTACTAATTCATAACCAGTGATTATTCCTTGTTGCATACTGTTTGAAGAGAAAGTTTATAAATTTCGTTTTCAGAGATTCGGCAACGGAAGCCAAAAAAAAGTAGAACTTAAGAATTATTTCCATAACTAAAAAAAAAAAAAAAAAAAAAATTACCACCCGTCTTTTGACACATGACATTCCACCCATTTTTCCTTCACCAGCACAGCAACACTACAATATCTGTCTACACATCCCTGCCAAAATACTGTATACCTGCAGTCCTTCCTAACAATCTTCCCAGCTGACCCTCTCCTGAACCCGTTTTCCTGTAGGCAACATATATTCACCTGCCTCTTACTCAGAGTCTCCACCACTTTCCCTCCTCTACCCTTCAAACTACCCACACTCCACGATGCCATTCTGTACCTCTTAGGTGATTTGGTTTCCACTGGTGTGCATTTGCTTTTGTTTTTTTTTTTAAGTCATGTCAGAAAAAAAAAAGGATACAGACCACAAGCCCCACCCACCTGCACAGTTCCAGGTATAAACAGGGGATCAGGGACTCACAGGCCACCACCCATTGCCAGTGGCTGTGGCAATCGCCTCGGGGAACCCTGCCAGGATGGCTACAGGGACACTTTACAAGTATGCCTTGGCACTGTAACTGCCTCGCCATTATGCATCCGGTCACTGAGCAGCCTCCTGAGATGCTACTCCCAGGTTCAGGCCCCTCTCTATTTAGGCAGAAACAGCAGCCTGGGAATCTCAGTGTCCTATACCGTCTGGCAGAGATCCAAGCCCCATTATATCCTGGTCCAAAAGTGTGCTGACAGAGCCAGCACCACGCCTCATCTCAGGTCCTCAACTAGGTAGCGAAGGCAAAGTTTCCTGGATACATGCCATTGCTGGTGCCAATCTCTGTGATATACTGTAGTAGGGTACGTTTGATGGTATGTAAAGTGCATGTAGAGTATGGTATACGATAGAGAAAAGCGTTTTGGGGAGCAACTGGCCTACTGAGCATGTTCATATCACACTAAGAAAAGATCAGCAAAGGGGGATAGACAGGATACACAGAGAACTTGTGAAACGGAAGCTCCAGCTCTCCATACCACCAGCATTTCACTCCTCCTCAGGAGTACTGTCCTGATCGACTGATGCTACAGAATACTCCCTTCATCCTACAGTGTACTCCCTTCAATAAAAATAATAATTACAATAAAATCAGTAACACTAATAACCACAACACTACTATTACTACTACTACCACTACTGCTACTACTACTGCTACTACTACTACTTACTGTATTATTATTATTATTACTACTATAGTAATATGAAATATGCATCTACACGAGTGGAGTAGACTGTAGCACCAGTCGAGCAGGGCAGTACTCCCAAGGTGGATGGAAAGCTGATGACAGGGAGTGCTGGAGCTCCCGTTTCATCAGCCCTCAGGACTAGTTCCTGACCATCCCCCTTTGCTGAACTTTTTCAATGACTCAGTTACACAGAGAGTAGGCCAGCATGCTCTCCAGTACAAATTTCTCTATCTGCACCAAACTACATGTACAGTACACACTACACTTCCTATTCAAAATTTAACTCAAAATGGCGTCTCTTTACCAAGCCTCGGAGTCCCCAGGGGGGAGGACCATAAATGCCCCCACCATCCGCCCCTCTCCCGGTGATGACTCGAGGTGCCTGGAACCACTGTCTGACTCTCTTCTTCTTCATTTCTGCAACATTCGCGGCCTATCCTCTAACTTTCGCTCTATTGAGCACCACCTCTCCTCCTCTAAACCTCACCTTCTTTTTCTAACTGAGACTCAGCTGTCTGAGGCAACTGACAGCAAACCCTTTTCTGTATCCTCCTACTTTCTCTATACTCATTTCAAAGCCAAAGGTGGCTGTTGTGTATAAATATGCAACGACTTATCTTGCTCTCGTGTTCCTGAACTCGATTCTTCTGAATTCTCTACACTCTGGCTTCGGCTTTCCTGTCATTCTCTGACTAAATATATCTGTGCTGTTTACTTATCCCCTAATTCTACTGACTATCAAAAATTCTTCGACTATCTTACTTCTACGATGGAACACATTCTATCCATTTCTCCTTTCTCTGAAATCTCCATTCTAGGAGATTTCAATGTTCATCACCACCTTTGGCTCTCCTCTCCTTTCACGGATCCACCTGGTGAACAAGCCTACATCTTTTCTATCCTTAATGACCTAGAGCAGCTTGTACAGCACCCTACCCATATCCCTGACCGCCTTGGAGAGAGCTCCAACATACTTGACCTCTTCCTCACAACTAATCCTTCTGCTTACTCTGTTAATCTTTTCTCTCCGTTGGGCTCCTCCGATCACAACCTTATTACCTTAACCTGTCCTATCACTCCAGTACGGCCTGTGGACCCTCCAGGGAAACGTCGTCTGTGGCATTTTGGAGCCGCGGACTGGGAGGCCCTCAGGCAGTACTTCTTTGATTTTCCCTGGAATGATTATTGCCTCCATGGCCGTGAGCCATCTGAATGTGCCTTGCGCATTACGGAGGTTATTCTCTCGGGCATGGAAACATACTTTCCTTTCTCATATCCTTTGACTAACGCAAGAAAGCCTTGGTTTAATCACGCTTGTTCTAATGCTGTCCGCAACAAGGAGAGGGCCTACAAAAGGTACCGGAGCCAACCCACCCCTGAATCACATTATCTTTATGTTTCTGCCCGGAATCGTGCTAAGTCTGTTCTTCGCTCTACTAAAAATAATTTCATCCATACTAAATGCTCTCAACTCTCCAACTCGAATTCTTCCCGCTCCTTCTGGCACCTTGCCAAAAATCTTTCTAACAACTTTACCTCATCATCCTTCCCTCCTCTTTTCTACTCTGATGGTTCTGTAGCTATTTCTTCTACTGATAAAGCAGATCTCATCGCACAGACTTTCTCCTCCAATTCCACCTTAGACGATTCCGGTGCTGTTCCTCCATCACTTCCCACCTCTGACTTCCTCATGGCTGACATTAAAATTTCTTCAATTGATGTATTTTCTGCCATCACTGGCCTCAGTACTAACAAGGCATATGGGCCTGATGGGGTCCCTCCTGTTGTTCTCAAGAACTGTGCTTCTGTGCTTACACCCTGCCTAGGCAAACTCTTTCGCCTTTGTCTGTCAACTTGTACCTTTCCTTCTTGCTGGAAGTTTGCTCTCATTCAGCCAGTCCCAAAGAAGGGTGACCACTCCCAACCCTCCAACTATCGTCCAATTGCTTTAACGTCCTGTATTTCAAAAGTTTTCAAGTCAATTCTCAATAGAAAAATTTTAAGGCATCTTTCCTATCACAACCTTCTTTCCAATCGTCAGTACGGGTTCCGTCAGGGACGCTTCACTGGCGATCTTCTCACCTACCTTTCAGACTCCTGGTCATCCTCCTTTCGGGACTTTGGCGAAAGCTTTGCCATTGCACTTGACATCTCAAAGGCTTTCGATCGAGTCTGGCATAAATCTTTAATTTCCAAACTGCCCTCCTACGGTTTCTATCCTTCTATCTGTGCCTTCATCGCTAGCTTCCTTTCTGGTCGTTCTATAGCCGCTGTTGTAGACGACCATCGTTCTTCTCCTAGATCTATCAACAGTTGTGTTCCTCAGGGCTCTGTCCTATCACCAACTCTCTTCCTTTTATTCATCAATGATCTTCTAAGCTGTACATCTAACCCTATCCACTCATATGCTGATGACTCCACCCTTCACCTTTCCATTCGGTTCCCGCAACGCCCATCTCAACAGTTGCTTCAACAAACAAGGGATGAGGCTATGGCACACCTAATGTCTGACTTGGCTCGTATCTCTGACTGGGGTAAAAATAATATGGTTGTTTTTAATGCATCTAAGACAGTTCCTACACCTATCAACCCGACAAAATCTTCCACAGGTATACCCACTAATGATTAATAATATTCAGCTTAATCCTGCATCATCCTTGAACATGCTTGGGGTTTCATTTACTCGGGACTTATCTTGGAAAGATCATATTACATCTCTTGTAAAATCTGCTTCCAAGAGATTGGGTGTGCTAAGCCGACTCTGCTCTTTCTTTACCCCTGTACAATTGTTGACTCTATACAGGGGTTTTATCCGCCCCTGTGTGGAGTACAACTCTCATGTGTGGGGAGGCTCCCCACATACAGCTCTTCTCAATAGGGTGGAGTCAAAGGCTTTTCGTCTCATTAACTCTCCTCCTCTTACCGACTCCCTTCAACCTCTGTCTCTTCCCCGCACTGTTGCATCTTTATCTCTTTTCTATCGCTACTTTAATGGTCACTGCTCCTCTGAACTGTCTGCTTGCATTCCTCCACCTCTACGACGGGCGCGTAGCACCCGTCTGGCAGCAAACTCTCATCCCTTTTCTGTCCAACTCTCTAATGCAAGAGTTAACCGTGACTCCCAGTCTTTCATTTATGCAACAGGTCAGCTCTGGAACTGTCTCCCTCTGTCTGTATTTCCTGCTGCCTATGATCTCCAGTCTTTCAAACGCAGTGTGTCCAGGCATCTCAAAATGATCGGATCTTGAATTTGGCTCTGTATTGTATTTTGTTTTTCTCTTGGAGGGAACTGTTACTGCGGGCTCATGGCCTTTGGTTCCTTTCTCCTCTCATAAAAAAAAAAAAAAAGCAAGAATGTATGTTTGGCTTTTTCAGCTTCATTTGTCTCTTTTGGGGGGCAACAGTTATTCTCAGTTTTTGATTATGTCAGGTGCAGGTAAGGGGATGGATCCATTATGATGTGGCAGGGGTAAACCAGATCTGCTGTCGGGCCCTGCTGCGGAAGTCGCTGATTCCACTGCGCAGTTGACCCTCGTGCGGTGTGGTGTGGTAAGGATGTGTCCCTTCTCCCCTTGGGGCTAAGACATGAGTAATTGTGTGTGTGTGTGTGTGTGTGTGTGTGTGTTGATGAGTAAATTGGGATTGTGTCGTCCTGTCTCAGCTACCTCCCTTTCTTTGGGGGAAGCAGCTTAGGTATATAGTATATACAGTAGATCGACATGTCATGTTTTGCTTAAGAGATGATGGGGAATATTGGTGCTCTGTTCTTGCATAGCACGTTATTTTTTTCGTTTTACAAGGCCATATTTCGTCTCTG
The DNA here is from genome assembly GCF_032717465.1 of Coenobita brevimanus. Lineage (NCBI taxonomy): Eukaryota > Metazoa > Arthropoda > Malacostraca > Decapoda > Coenobitidae > Coenobita > Coenobita brevimanus. The sequence continues at coordinate 17,649,848 of NC_137065.1, read as the reverse complement.
GAACAAGGCCTGGTACCAGTGGAAGGTAATTTTCATGAGAGATTCAAAATGGTATGATACGCCACGACTGGTTCAATAACTCAAGAAAACTGAGTTTGGGGACTCCTTCACCAGAGAATTTTGTTTACAGTTTGTGGCAGGCGTTTCATACACCAAATTTCGGCTGATGTATAGTGTTCTTCTTCGTTTTGATTGCTCAAGCAACAACATGATGATGGTGATGATGATGATGATGATCATAATGAGTTAACGAAACGTAGCCAACACCTAACCTAACTTCTTTCTCCTGCAGGCGTTAGAGATGTACGGCAAATCAAGTGTTAGCAACAATTTCACCATCTGCAACTGCCTGTGGTTCACCCTAGGGGCATTTATGCAACAGGGCACCGATCTATGTCCAAGGTAAGAGACAACTGCATAATGTTGATACGCATACCATACTGATTATTATTATTATAGTTTATTTACTATCTGGTCTGTCATAGATATTAATGGAAATACTCGATAATTACAGATGATAAGAACCGTATTCACGTACATTAAGGAAGTTTCCCAACACTTCTTCCCAATATTACACCATATTACCCTCTTCTGTGTCACTGAAATCGCTCAGTGATCGCCATACTTAGCCTAAATAGCATTCAGATATTAACCAGCAGTATCCAAAAATAAATCGCCTAGAAGAGGTATTAGGGAGCTTTCTTAACCGACAAGAATACGGGTTTAAGGCTAACAAAACCTTGGCAAAAACCAGCAAGAAATACAGGATACTGACACACACTCCACACAAGCAAGCCGGTAGGCGACAGTCTAATTGGACCAAGCTTTGTCAGCAATCGGAAGTGAGTTTTTACACTAAGAGTAATTGCTGTATGGAGGTACCTCAGTGCAACATTCCACCCAAGAATCATGATCCTGGCATAATAATCTTCAGAGCCTTAGCATTCTGCGCGAGTGAGGTAATTTTAGTGCTTCTCATATTTTCTGCATTTGACCTTTGACCCCTGACCTGGCGGATATAGGTCATGCATGTACGAAGCAAACTTGTACTCATTAACGTCTATAACCATGCAAAGTTTCATTCGATTCCATCCACTCTTTGTGGAGCTAGGGAACTTGAAATTCGCGGAGTGGCTCACCATAGTTACAATTTCTGGGTGATGCTGCGAGCGACTGGAGGAGAGTTTCAACACTAAATGTCATTTTTGTATGGAGGTAGCCCAGTGCATCGTTCTAGCCAAGAATCATGGCTCTGGCTTTATAATCTTCAGAGCGTTAGCATTTCACCCTGGCATAGTCGTGATTTTAGCTATTTTCACCATTTTTCACATTTGATGACCTTTGACCCCTGACCTGACCAATGTAGCACATACATGTACATTTGAAAGTTGTAGTGCTAGCCAATGTCTATAAGCAGGCATGTTTTCAGTCAATTCCATTGAGCCGCTGCGGAACTAGGGGTGCATTTTGAAAATCGGTACTGATTGTTAGGGACACTGAGGCCAATGTTCGCAGGGTTCCAACTCAAATACTTAAGGAGAAAGGGAGGAAAAATGGCCTGCACTCATCTGACTGGGATTGACCTCAAAGAAGTTAGAGTTTTCTACATCCATTATTAATGCTTCTACAGCTCAAAACGTGAAAAGTACAAAAAAAGAGGGTTTTCGGCCACTGCTAGGCAACAAGTAGTTGCTAGGAACCCAAACCTTGCGGCAGACACAATTAGGTTATAGGCTGGTCATTGTGTCCAAGTTTGGTTGGGCTCGGTTAATTGTGAAGGGTAAAATGCGTGCCACAATTAAACAAGACAGAAAGAATACAAGAAAGAAGGAGGCCAGCATGAGGCTGGCCAGTAGAATACCAGTAGCGGAATACCAGATAACGGCAGATGACAAGGAATTATAGAAGTTTAAAAACAGAGAGAGAGAGAGAGAGAGAACATGACTCAATGGGAAGAGAGAGAGAGAAAGAGAGAATGTGCGTGTGTGTGTGTGTGTGTGTGTGTGTGTGTGTGTGTGTGTGTGTGTGTGTGTGTGTGTTCTTACCTACCTAATTGTTCTTACCTAATTGTATCTTTACAGGAATGAGTCAAGCTCGTACTGTCCCGTGTCTTAAACCACATTTATCGTACATATCCTTAAATTTGTGAATTGTTTTCACACACACTATTTAATTCGGTAGTACATTCCATTGATCAATTGCTCTGTTTGGGAAACTGAATTTCCTTACGTCTTTATCACCTCTCTTCTTATGCAGTTTTTTGCAGTGTCCTCTTGCTGATGCTTCTCCATATGTTAAGTAATCATTTATGTCTATTTTCTACTTCCCTGATATGCACTTATATAACATTATCATGTCACCTCTTTTCCTTCTCTCCTGTAGTGTTGGTAGATTCAGTTTATTTAGTCTTTCTTCGTAGCTTAGGTCCCTTAAGCTTGGTATCCATCTTGTAGCGGCCCTTTAAACTTTTTCAATCTTGTTTATGTGTTTTTTGAGATGAGGACTCCAGACTACTGATGCATATTCCAGGGTTGGTCTAATGAATGATGTTATTATCCTTCTTAGCATGTCTTCATTTATGTATGTGAATGCTATTCTCATATTTGCAAGCAGTGTATACATGTTCCGTACCTTCTCGCTGATGTGGTCAGCTGGAGATAGTCTGTTATTCATAATCACACCTAGGTCCTTCTCTCTTTCTGATGTGTATAGGGTTTTATTTCCTAACTTATAATCCCAATTAGGTCTTTTTCAACTTTTACCAAACTTGATTACATGACACTTGTCCACATTGAATTCCATTTGCCATGTATTAATCCATTCATGAAGTTTATTAAATTCTTCTTGTAGCTCTTTACAAGAGTCTGTGTTAGTAATTCTCCTTTGTATTTTTGCATCATCTGCAAACATATTCAGATAGCTCTCATTTCCAGTGTTACTGTTTATATCATTTATATACACTAAAAACATGATTGGTGCCAGCACTGAACCCTGTGGTACTCCACTAGTCACTTCTTTCCATGATGAGTAGTTTCCTCTTAGTACTGTTCTCATTTCTCTTTTTATGAGAAAATCTTGCATCCAACAAAACAGTTCTTGTGTGTGTGTGTGTGTGTGTGTGTGTGTGTGTGTGTGTGTGTGTGTGTGTGTGTGTGTGTGTGTGTGTGTGTGTGTGTGTGTGTGTGTGTGTGTGTGTTACTTTGTTCAGATGAAGCTTTTTTTTTTCTTCATACCGTATTGTACAGACCACTATAAATCCTAACTCTCTCTCTCTCTCTCTCTCTCTCTCTCTCTCTCTCTCTCTCTCTCTCTCTCTCTCTCTCTGAGACACTGTTCTGTGTCTGCTGCTGAAAGCCAGGATAAAGTAAAGAAAATTCAATGTATTTCAGTTAAAAGGTGAAAGTGATCATTACGGTGACCGTTTTATAGCTGATGATTTTTTAATAGTTTGTCATTGCTATCTACGAACGATTATTTTATGCTCAGGAGTGACCATTTGAATTGGAAGAGTGATGTATTACCTTTATTAATCTCTCCATTACTAAACGTCTGAAGGTCTTTATTAATTTTCTTATTTATTTATTAAATTGTGATTGTTATATATTAATTATTTGCGAATAAAATTGACTAATCGTTTCACCATGTCATCGTAGCAAAATCAATGCACCTCATGAAACTCTCAGTCGGGAAGGTCTAGAAGACAAGAATTAAACTAAACATTCTTGAGTCAGATGACAGCATTTTAATTTACTAATGTTTCCCTCACAAGATTATGTTTAAATTATAACAGACCTCTGCCAGTGAAGAACATAATGAAGACTTCGAAACTCCTGAATTTTGAAAGATCTCTTTACATCCTGATATATTTGTCTGGTGGTAACAGCAGAATGCGTCAACCTAGTGAAGTGGTTATTCCCTCCAGTCCCATAGCAGCTTACCGTCTTATTTATTATTATAGTAATCCCTCCACTTTTCGATGTAATAGAGCCAAAAGCATGTCCGGAAAGTGGTCCCGTCCAGATAGTGGGCCCCTCCCTCCAGGCCTTGTGCTTATGGACCCTAACCTACCCTGACCCAGAAAAACACCTATACAACTCCCTCTGGACATGCATAGCACCTATTTAAGACCCAAATCACACCAATAAGGGACATAAAAGACTGAAATAAATGCAAAACAACCAGAGAATGAAGTTTTAGACGTGAGTTTGTACAATATTAAACATTCTGGGTACTTACAAGTCCCTGGCTCCTGGACTGGTACTTATGGACCCTAACCTAGCCTAACTCAGAAAAACACCTACCTGCTGCACATGCATAGCGCCTAAGACCCTATTCACACCAATAAGGGATATAAAAGAGTGAAATGAGGTTTTAGAGGTAAGTATGGAAAATATAGTACAATATGAAACATTTTGGGTACTTACAACAAGTCCCTGGCCATCTGGATGAATAATCCGCCTCCTCTCAGACTCTGACAGTAAAAAGGAGTACCTGAAGCACCTGCAGTACACTGTACATGAAGTCTTGCACCGAACTTAGTCATTTGCACTCAGAATTCCATTCTCTTAACACTGTGCACTCTAGTCTTACTTGCGCTCCATTGCACCTTAATTAAATAAGTGTTGCACCCTGCACTTAAGTCTTTGCACTCATAAATCCATTTTCTTAACATTACACACTGTAGTCTAATTTGCGCTCCATTGAACGTCAATAAAATCAGTGTTGCACTCTGCACTTTAGTCTTTGCACTCACAGTTCTAATTTCTTATCACTACGCATTTTTTTCTTCACTGCACAACACTGTAAATTCCCATGTGGTCTAGTGGAGAGCTCTTGTCGTTTAATCATTGTTAGAGTCTGAGAGTAGCTGAAGTAGGTGGCCTAGGGGTGCGTAGGTGGGTCGTGGTGATGAACTACCCACTGCAGACGACTTTGAAGAAAGGCACAAACTCACGTCCAGTGGTGACTCCTCCGTGCCTGATGTGCTGGGCTGTAGCTTGGAGGATGAGGACCTGTCTTGGGGAGGCAATGGTGTGCAGCCAGGGCCGGACACAGCAGGGGTCACGGGTCTGAAAAAGCTGCCAGTGGTTGATTGACGCAAGGAATAACGATTTTGGCGATTAATGATGCGCTGCCTGAAAGCGCGCACTTCCTCCACAAGTCCCAAGGGCCCCATCTCCCTGTCACGGTCTGGGTGTTCCAGGTAATCGAAAATGAACTCTACGTGTTCCTGGAGTGAGCTCAGCTAGGGGATGGCTGGAGTAGTGTCATGCTAAGAGGAGTCCGCATCATTGTTGTCGTCCTCATCGGAATCTTCAAGCTGGGTACTGACACCTGCAACTGAAGATGCGATCTTGATATCAGACATGGTCTGATCCCCAGGATGGCCCTCGTCGTTATCCAACCACTCACACACTTCGTCCACATCAATATCGTCGCCATGCGCACGTAGATGTGCATGGAAGTCATCCATGTTAAAACCTAGGAAATCGTGCTGAACATCCATTCCGAGAAGTAGACGAGACCAACCATTTTCTAGAGTCTTGACAGGGACTTCCTTCCATGCACTGGCCCAGTTGTAGATTGCAGACTTGATGTTGTAGCAACAAAGATTTTCCAAAGTCCGCTGGCCTTGCATGTCCTGTCCCTCCCTGCGCTCATCCTCGTCCTCGAGAACAACCATCGCCTCGTCCAGGAACTTCCGTCGGTACAGCCTTTTCGTTGCCATGATCACTCCTTGATCCATTGGTTGGATGAGAGCAGTCATATTAGGTGGAGAAACATGCACCTAATGCGGCCATTCTCAGCCACCAAGTCCTTGTTGCACGGGTGAGCAGGTGCATTGTCAAGGAGAAGGAGGGCCTTTACCTGGTCGTGCGGGATTCCCAGTGTCTTTGTCTGGTAATGGATGACCTCCTTGACAAAATGGCGGTGGAACCAGTCTTTGAAGATGTGGGCAGGCAGGACATCCATCACCCCACGAAGACACTGAGGCTGCTTTGCACGGCCAACAATAATGGGCTTAAGCCGGTGCATGCCGTTAGCACTGGCACAACACAAAGCAGATATCCATTGCTTAGAGAGCTTGCAGCCAGGTACACTTTTCTCTGTCTCCTCGGCTAGAATGTTCGTTGGCAAAGAGCGATAGAATAAACCAGTTTCATCAGCATTGTAGACTTGACCAAGAGTCAGGCCCTACGTGTCGATCAAGCGCTTCATCTTGTGCTGAAACTCCTCTACTCCATCCTCGTTGGCATCCAAAGCTTCGCCATGGGCCTTATGGTTGGTAAGGCCATGTCGTAACTTGAACGCGAAGAGCCAACCCTCGGATGCCTTAAAGTCTGGGGTGTTGTGAAGCCTTGCAAACTCAGCAGCAGCCTTCAGCTCCGTGCCATGCACCAGCACACCAGCAGCACGTTGCTGTCGATACCAAATCAACGTGGATTGGTCGACTTCAGCATACCAGGGAGTAAACATCATCTTCCTCTCCATGTTGCGTTTGTTCTTCAACGAGAAGTCAGCCGTGTACTGCATGAGTTTGTCGCGGGATCTCTTGATATCAAACAAAGTAGATCAGGCCAGGTTGATCTCACGGAGGATGCGTGAGGTTGACCATCAAGAGTTCACCTTGTCCAATTTCTCCCTCTTCTTCTCCGGAGTCAAAACCACTCTCTTCCTCTTCTCAGGCAGTGGGGCCATCATCACACACACTAACAAGAGGCAGGAGAGCACTAGCAGAGCCTGCAGCAGGTAGGCCACCACCACAAAAGCGAGCACATGGGCGGCCATGATGACGAGCTTGCACTCACAACAAGAGACGTGTGGTAAGTGGGGAGGATGCATGGGTGCTCTAGCGGATGACAGTGGAACTATGCACCAAAACTCAGCTGATCCGTGCCGTGCGCCAAGCTCAAATTATAGGGGGGAAAAAGTTAGATTTTTAATTTTTATTTTTTTTCCTATTTATGGGCCATTTTGGGAATATTGGATCCCTGGACCAAAATATCCTGTAAGTGGGGATGTCCAGAAAGTGAGCATCCAGATAGTATGGAGATTACTTATTATTTTTTTCTTATCGTACTCCCATAAGATGAATATATGCAATTTTACTTCGGTAACTCGCGATGAAGGGGTTAATGAAGAGTATGCTTGTGCCATACCTCTCTGATACAGATTTGCCATGAAACTGCAGAGGAATAGGTATCGTTAACCCCTTAACCGCGGGGCGTCACTTTCGTGATGCTCGGGCGCAATGGATCATGCCGCGGGGCATCAATTTTGTAATTCTGTGTTATTTTGAATTATCCCGGGCTTTCGAGTGGTGGCTTGTATCATCTATCAGTACTGCCAATGTCCAACACTAGTCAGCACTCCAAATCTCATCTGTACTCCCATCCATTGTTGACATTTTAGTGATTTTCCCCCCTTCCTGAGTGGTCGGCCTTCCGCCCCTCCGTTGCCCTCTCCTCTCACCTCCCCGGCCGCGCTATGCTAAGCAAATCTCCCCTGGATTTTTCACAGATTTCATCCATTGAAATAAGCCCTATGCCCTATACTAATACAAAATAATATATACCAAAAAAAAATAAGGCAAGTGATAGTGGTATATACCAGGAATTGGCTAATTATCACCTGACAACACCTCACATGGATTCATTCGCTACATTACCACGGTAATTTCCCCTTTGAATTATGCCTTGTAATCTATTTCTGTAATAAAAATATATATCAGAAAGGAAGGGAGAAGCCTAAGTGACATTTACATTCACCTGGAACTACCTATTTCTTTATGTATTGCCGAGATTTTCTACCAATAATTTATTAGTATGTAAGTTAGCAGTCGTCATCCTCATTGTCACTGTCAACCCTTGCCTTCTCAGATAAGCCGCTGCATTTAGTTCCTTGTCCTCCGCTGTGGTCAAAACATGTCACACTCGTGCCCCGCCATTTCTGCCGCTTCCGCGCCCATTGCAAAGGGCCCCGTGACCTCTACACCCAGAAAAACTCGTGAGGGAAGCAGGAAAGGACTAAGTGACTCTGCAGTGAAACGTGAACTAGCGGAATTGTCATTAGTGATGATGGATAGTGATTTTGACCCTTCGGGGGATTCGTGTGATGAGCCAGGTGAGGAAATCATGCCAGAAAGTATTAATATGAGTGCTTCAGTGTCCAAAGTTATCCCTAGCCCCAAGGGAAAGGAGCCGTCAGTGCAGCAAGGGAAGGAATTTGGGAAGGGAGTGAAAAGGCGGCATGTTAGCCCAGGAACAATGGCCCCGCGTGACCCAGCCCACCATGAGTCCTGAGTTGATTCACCTCCCCGTTCCCCAAGCCCCACTTCACTCATTTCTTCCTCTTCTTCTGCTGAATTATCTCCGGAGTCTTCGTCGTCGGAGTCATCACCAGCATCAACAGTGAAGGCAGGCCGAAGAGGAAGAGGTAAATCCCTGACCCGTAAAAGTAGAGTTGCTACTAGAGTAAGGGCTGCTAGTGCTGTATGGCAACCCAGGATCAGTGCAAGTGACCTTGAACGTGGTAAATCTCCCTCACGGCCACCCACCACCCTCACCCACCACCCATGCTGGGAGTGCAGGAGCTGTATGTGTTCTTCACCCTCATGCTTCTCATGTCACACTCAAAGAAGCATGAGTTGGAAGAATACTGGTCCATGGACCCCTTACTACCCTCACCCACCTTCAATAAGTATATGGCCAGAGATCGCTTCCAGAACATCATGGGAAACCTGCACTTTGCCGACAAGGATGTACCTTCCCAAACCGACCCACTCTGGAAGATCCGGCAGATTCTGAGCAGAATGAAGGATAAGTTTATGTCATTCTTCCACCCCTTTCAGAAGGTTGTCACTGACGAATCCTTGGTTTTGGTCAGAGGACGTCTTCGGTTTGTGCAGTACATTCCAAGCAAACGCCATTGCTTTGGAATCAAGTTCTTTTTACTGTGTGGCTGTAAGACGGGGTACATCCTTGACTTCGTCATTTATTCAGCCAGCACTGTCGATCTGGATAAAACACACCCCCTTGGCTTCTCAGGCTGTGTAGTGAAAGTGCTCCTTGAAAGGTATTTTGGTGGGAATCATGTGCTGTATACAGACAACTATTATACAGCACCGAAACTTGCCAAATACCTTTCAGAGCACGGCATTGGCTCCTGCGGCACTGTCAAAAGTAATCGTGCCCATTTCCCTAAATTCCAAGAGGCAGGAACCTCGCAGCGAGGAGACTTGCACCTACGCAAGTCTGAGAAGATGCTGGCAATACGGTGGCATGACAAGAGGGTCGTGCACATGCTCACCACCGTACATAAGGGGGAAATGACAGACAGTGAGAAGGTCGACCGTAGGACCGGCGAACCTGTGATGAAACCTGATGCTGTGTTAGACTACAATATTAACATGCGGCTGGTGGACAAGTCTGACATGATGATTGGTGAGATCGACTGCCTCAGAAAGAATACTAGGTGGTACAGGAAAGTTTCTCTGCATCTCATAGACATGACGATGCTGAACGCCTTCATCCTGTACAAGATGAAGGTCAAGCCACCTAAGTCTTTCTCCCTGAGGTTGTTCACCAGAACTTGTGTTCAGCAGCTGCTGGAAAGATATGGTAGGGTGACAGCAGCAACTCCAAGGCGCCATCCAGTAACACTTCCCGACAGACTTGAGCAGAGGGCATACGTGGATCGGCTCAGACTGGTGCAAATGCCTGCCACAGGCAAGAGGAAGGCTGCGATCCACAGGTGTCAGGTGTGTGCACATACCACCCAACGCACACCTGAGCACAAACGCACCTGTTGGCAGTGCGCTGAGTGCCAGGTTCCCCTCTGTGTTACCTGCTTCTTTGATTACCACAGTCAGAAGCAGTTCTAAATGTGCAAGTGGGAAAGATAAGTAATGTGTAAATAATGTGTAAATAGCAAGTGAAAGCAATGGATGTTCAGTACATATGACTGAACAGTGTATTATAGTTTTATCTTACTGAAAGTGACAGCGAATAACATAGTGTAAGTAAAATAGAAGGGTAAATATTGAAAATACAATAGAAAATGTAAATAGTTCATTCATTCATTCATTGCCAGACGCCATGTATCCCAGACGGGGTGGCCAAGGGCTTAGAGTTAATTGTTTTACAGGGAGGGGCACTAATCCTCCACCAACCCCACTTAAAATAGAAGGGTAAATATTGAAAATACAATAGAAAATGTAAATAGTAATGTAAGTAATTAGTAATATAAGAATATAAGTACAAATACTTGATGTTATAACAGTGAAAGTGAATCCGTGGCTCTCTCTGTTTTTTCTATCTATCTATCTATAGCCCAACGCCCTAATCCCGCAAAGGGTGGCCGCAGACAAAACGCCTCCAAGTCACTCTGTCACCCACCATTTGACTCCCCTCCCCCCAACTCACCCCCCCCCTCCCTCATATACCTCTCAACTCCATCCCTCCACCTCATCCTCGGTCTACCCCTCCCTCTCCCTCCCTCCACCTCACCTACATACACCCTCTTAGTCAGTCTTTCATTCTCCATTCTCTCCACATGTCCAAACCACCTCAGTGTATTTCTCCTAATCTTTTCAACCACATCCACATCTACCCCACAACGTTCCTTCACTTCTTCATTCGTCAACCTGTCCCTCCACGTCACTCCACATGCTCCTCTCAAGTAACTCATTTCCACTGCTCTCACTCTTGACTTGTTCCCCTCTTGCAAGGTCCACGCCTCGCTTCCATACATCAGGGTAGGGATCACAATACCATCATGCAGTGACTTCTTAACTTCCATACTCACCTCCCTATTTCTCATCACTGCTTTCAGTGTACCAACAACCATTCTTCCCTGCTGTACCCTTTCACGTACTTCATCCCCCAAAGTTCCATCCTTACTCATCACACTACCCAAGTACTTGAATGCACTCACAGTCTCCATATCCTCACCATCCAACCTCACTGCACACTCTGTGACTTCATTCCTCTCAAACACCATAACTTTACTTTTGTTTACATTAACTTTCAGCTTCCTCCTCCTACACACTGTCCCAAATTCATTCACCAAACCTTGCAACTCCCATTCATCTTCACTCAACAATACTGTATCATCAGCAAACAGCAATACCGGAAGCTTCCAAATCTCACCCTCATTCATTAGGGCCACCCCCACATCCACTGCCCTACCTTGCACCTCCTTTACAACCCCATCCATATATATATTAAACAGCCACGGAGACATCACACAACCCTGTTTCAGTCCCACATTGAGATCAAAGAACTCACTCAGCTCACCATCCACTCGCACCGTAGCCCTAGCTCCCTCGTACATACTCTTCACAGCACTCAACAATTTCCCCTCCACTCCATATATTCTCAATACCTTCCACATACCTTGCCTATCTATTCGGTCATAAGCTTTCTCCAAGTCCATGAAGGCAGCATACACTTTCCTTCCCTTCTCTAGATACTTCTCCACTAAACATCTTAGAACAAATATCTGATCTACACACCCTTTTCCCTTCCTAAATCCCCCTTGTTCTTCTCCAACTAGCTCCTCTGTCATATGCCTAACCCTATCAATGAGTATTCTGCCATATATTTTACCAGTCACACTAAGAAGGCAAATACCCCTATGGTTACCACATACTTCTCTCTCCCCTTTTCCTTTGTACAGAGGAACAATTATACCTGATTTCCAGTCCTCTGGAACCCTTCCCTCTTCCCAAGCCAATCTACACAACTTCCATATCCACTCCACAACAATCTCACCCCCATACCTAAGCATTTCACCACACACTCCATCAATTCCCGGGGCCTTTCCCAGCTTAATCTTCTTCATCGCTTCCACTACTTCCGACCTACTGATCTCTTCCTCCCTCCTCTCATCTCTTCTTCTCCCAACCATTCTCCAACCACTTATACTCACACTGCTCTCACTCTCTACATTCAACAAATCCTCAAAGTGCTCCTTCCATCTCCTCAATTTCTCTCTCTTCTCCACCAACAATCTATTATTCCTATCTTTCACTCCCCTACTATTTCCCCTTTCACACTGCCTTACTTTCTTTACCTCCTTCCAAAACAATTTCTTACTCTCTTTCCATTTCACACTCAGATTCCTCCCAAACTCTTCATCCACTTTCTTCTTACTCTCCTTCACCAGTCTCTTAACCTCCCTTCTCCTGCTCACATATACCTCTCTCTTCTCTCTCTCATCTTCTCCCCTACCTCTACTCGCCAACCATTCACCATATGCCTTTTTCTTTTGTCCCACAGCTCGTTTCACCTCATCATTCCACCATGCTGTCCCTTGCACACCCTTGCATCTCCTCCTCACTCCACAAACCGCCTCACACGCTGCGCTTATCTCTTCCGTGAATATCTTACATACGTCTTCCACCCCTTCCATCTGCTCTAGCTCATACCTTCCCAATCTTTCTTCCACTATGCTCTTATACTCTGTCCTTTTCTCACTATCTTGCAATTTCTCCACTCTTCTCACAGGAGCTGCTTCCTCCTGTCTTCCCCTTCGTCTCCTCAACCACTTTCTTTGCAGCTCTACCTTGGCCATCACTAAGTGATGGTCCGAGACTCCATTCCCACACCCTCTCCACACCCTTGCATCCAACACTTGTCTTCTCATTCGCTCATCCACACACACATAGTCTATCATTGCCTTTCGTCTAACAAGTTCACCATCCATCCTCCTCATTACTCTCCATGTATACCGGTGGATCATCTTATGACGAAAGTAGGTGTTGGCTATTGCCAACCCCTTACCAGCACAGATGTCCACCAAAGCACTACCATTCCCATCTACTTGAGCTGGCACACCCCACTGACCAACCACTCCATCCACTCGTACATTCCCAACTTTGCCATTCATGTCTCCAATCAACAGCACTCTCTCGCTCCTCTCAAACTTGTCCATACATGCTTCTACTCTCGCCCAAAACTCATCTTTCACTCTTGCCACTCGATCCTCTGTTGGAGCATACACACATACAATCGCCCATGCTTGTATACCTACTTTCATCCTCACCCATACAATCCTTGCACCCACTGTTCCATACTCTCTTATATTCTCCTTCCACTTCTTGCTTATCATCAGACATACTGTACTCCCTCTCTTGCCCTCTCATTCTCACTGACTCCCGCACATATACCTACACCGTATTCCCATTCTCTCATCCTTTCACCTCTCCATTTAGTTTCAGTCAATCCACATATATCCACTTTTGCATCCTCAAGCACCTGGACAATCTCTCTCTCTTTCACTCCATCATTCACTCCTCTCATTAACGTCCATAACCATGCAAAGTTTCATTCGATTCCATCCACTCTTTGTGGAGCTAGGGAACTTGAAATTCGCGGAGTGGCTCACCATAGTTACAATTTCTGGGTGATGCTGCGAGCGACTGGAGGAGAGTTTCAACACTAAATGTCATTTTTGTATGGAGGTAGCCCAGTGAATCGTTCTAGCCAAGAATCATGGCTCTGGCTTTATAATCTTCAGAGCGTTAGCATTTCACCTTGGCATAGTCGTGATTTTAGCTATTTTCACCATTTTTCACATTTGATGACCATTGACCCCTGACCTGACCAATGTACCACATACATGTACAGTTGAAAGTTGTAGTGCTAGCCAATGTCTATAAGCAGGCAAATTTTCAGTCAATTCCATTGAGCCGCTGCGGAACTAGGGGTGCATTTTGAAAATCGGTAATGATTGTTAGGGACACTGAGGCCAATGTTCGCAGGGTTGCCACTCAAAAACTTAAGGAGAAAGGGAGGAAAAATGGCCTGCACTCATCTGACTGGGAATGACCTCAAAGAAGTTAGAGTTTTCTACATCCATTATTAATGCTTCTACAGCTCAAAACGTGAAAAGTACAAAAAAAGAGGGTTTTCGGCCACTGCTAGGCACCCAAACCTTGCGGCAGACACAATTAGGTTATAGGCTGGTCATTGTGTCCAAGTTTGGTTGGGCTCGGTTAATTGTGAAGGGTAAAAAGCGTGTCACAATTAAACAAGACAGAAAGAATACAAGAAAGAAGGAGGCCAGCATGAGGCTGGCCAGTAGAAAACCAGTAGCGGAATACCAGATAACGGCAGATAACAAGGAATTATAGAAGTTTAAAAACAGAGAGAGAAAGAGAGAGAGAGAGAACATGACTCAATGGGAAGAGAGAGAGAGAAAGAGAGAATGTGCGTGTGTGTGTGTGTGTGTGTGTGTGTGTGTGTGTGTGTGTGTGTGTGTGTGTGTGTTCTTACCTACCTAATTGTTCTTACCTAATTGTATCTTTACAGGAATGAGTCAAGTTCGTACTGTCCCGTGTCTTAAACCACATTTATCGTACATATCCTTAAATTTGTGAATTGTTTTCACACACACTATTTAACTCGGTAGTACATTCCATTGATCAATTGCTCTGTTTGGGAAACTGAATTTCCTTACGTCTTTATCACCTCTCTTCTTATGCAGTTTTTTGCAGTGTACTCTTGCTGATGCTTCTCCATATGTTAAGTAATCATTTATGTCTATTTTCTACTTCCCTGATATGCACTTATATAGCATTATCATGTCACCTCTTTTCCTTCTCTCCTGTAGTGTTGGTAGATTCAGTTTATTTAGTCTTTCTTCGTAGCTTAGGTCCCTTAAGCTTGGTATCCATCTTGTAGCGGCCCTTTAAACTTTCTCAATCTTATTTATGTGTTTTTTGAGATGAGGACTCCAGACTACTGATGCATATTCCAGGGTTGGTCTAATGAATGATGTTATTATCCTTCTTAGCTTGTCTTCATTTATGTATGTGAATGCTATTCTCATATTTGCAAGCAGTGTATACATGTTCCGTACCATCTCGCTGATGTGGTCAGCTGGAGATAGTCTGTTATTCATAATCACACCTAGGTCCTTCTCTCTTTCTGATGTGTATAGGGTTTTATTTCCTAACTTATAATCCCAATTAGGTCTTTTTCAACTTTTACCAAACTTGATTACATGACACTTGTCCACATTGAATTCCATTTGCCATGTATTAATCCATTCATGAAGTTTATTAAATTCTTCTTGTAGCTCTTTACAAGAGTCTGTGTTAGTAATTCTCCTTTGTATTTTTGCATCATCTGCAAACATATTCAGATAGCTCTCATTTCCAGTGTTACTGTTTATATCATTTATATACACTAAAAACATGATTGGTGCCAGCACTGAACCCTGTGGTACTCCACTAGTCACTTCTTTCCATGATGAGTAGTTTCCTCTTAGTACTGTTCTCATTTCTCTTTTTATGAGAAAATCTTGCATCCAACAAAACAGTTCTTGTGTGTGTGTGTGTGTGTGTGTGTGTGTGTGTGTGTGTGTGTGTGTGTGTGTGTGTGTTACTTTGTTCAGATGAGGCTTTTTTTTTTCTTCATACCGTATTGTACAGCCCACTATAAATCCTAACTCTCTCTCTCTCTCTCTCTCTCTCTCTCTCTCTCTCTCTCTCTCTCTCTCTGAGACACTGTTCTGTGTCTGCTGCTGAAAGCCAGGATAAAGTAAAGAAAATTCAATGTATTTCAGTTAAAAGGTGAAAGTGATCATTACGGTGACCGTTTTATAGCTGATGATTTTTTAATAGTTTGTCATTTCTATCTACGAGCGATTATTTTATGCTCAGGAGTGACCATTTGAATTGGAAGAGTGATGTATTACCTTTATTAATCTCTCCATTACTAAACGTCTGAAGGTCTTTATTAATTTTCTTATTTATTTATTAAATTGTGATTGTTATATATTAATTATTTGCGAATAAAATTGACTAATCGTTTCACCATGTCATCGTAGCAAAATCAATGCACCTCATGAAACTCTCAGTCGGGAAGGTCTAGAAGACAAGAATTAAACTAAACATTCTTGAGTCAGATGACAGCATTTTAATTTACTAATGTTTCCCTCACAAGATTATGTTTAAATTATAATAGACCTCTGCCAGTGAAGAACATAATGAAGACTTCGAAACTCCTGAATTTTGACAGATCTCTTTACATCCTGATATATTTGTCTGGTGGTAGCAGCAGAATGCGTCAACCTAGTGAAGTGGTTATTCCCTCCAGTCCCATAGCAGCTTACCGTCTTATTTATTATTATAGTAATCCCTCCACTTTTCGATGTAATAGAGCCAAAAGCATGTCCGGAAAGTGGTCCCGTCCAGATAGTGGGCCCCTCCCTCCAGGCCTTGTGCTTATGGACCCTAACCTACCCTGACCCAGAAAAACACCTATACAACTCCCTCTGGACATGCATAGCACCTATTTAAGACCCAAATCACACCAATAAGGGACATAAAAGACTGAAATAAATGCAAAACAACCAGAGAATGAAGTTTTAGACGTGAGATTGTACAATATTAAACATTCTGGGTACTTACAAGTCCCTGGCTCCTGGACTGGTACTTATGGACCCTAACCTAGCCTAACTCAGAAAAACACCTACCTGCTGCACATGCATAGCGCCTAAGACCCTATTCACACCAATAAGGGATATAAAAGAGTGAAATGAGGTTTTAGAGGTAAGTATGGAAAATATAGTACAATATGAAACATTTTGGGTACTTACAACAAGTCCCTGGCCATCTGGATGAATAATCCGCCTACTCTCAGACTCTGACAGTAAAAAGGAGTACCTGAAGCACCTGCAGTACACTGTACATGAAGTCTTGCACCGAACTTAGTCATTTGCACTCAGAATTCCATTCTCTTAACACTGTGCACTCTAGTCTTACTTGCGCTCCATTGCACCTTAATTAAATAAGTGTTGCACCCTGCACTTAAGTCTTTGCACTCATAAATCCATTTTCTTAACATTACACACTGTAGTCTAATTTGCGCTCCATTGAACGTCAATAAAATCAGTGTTGCACTCTGCACTTTAGTCTATGCACTCACAGTTCTAATTTCTTAACACTACGCATTTTTTTCTTCACTGCAAAACACTGTAAATTCCCATGTGGTCTAGTGGAGAGCTCTTGTCGTTTAATCATTGTTAGAGTCTGAGAGTAGCTGAAGTAGGTGGCCTAGGGGTGCGTAGGTGGGTCGTGGTGATGGACTACCCACTGCAGACGACTTTCAAGACAGGCACAAACTCACGTCCAGTGGTGACTCCTCCGTGCCTGATGTGCTGGGCTGTAGCTTGGAGGATGAGGACCTGTCTTGGGGAGGCAATGGTGTGGAGCCAGGGCCGGACACAGCAGGGATCACGGGTTTGAAAAAGCTGCCAGTGGTTGATTAACGCAAGGAATAACGATTTTGGCGATTAATGATGCGCTGCCTGAAAGCGCGCACTTCCTCCACAAGTCCCAAGGGCCCCATCTCCCTGTCACGGTCTGGGTGTTCCAGGTAATCGAAAATGAACTCTACGTGTTCCTGGAGTGAGCTCAGCTAGGGGATGGCTGGAGTAGTGTCATGCTGAGAGGAGTCCGCATCATCGTTGTCGTCCTCATCGGAATCTTCAAGCTGGGTACTGACACCTGCAACTGAAGATGCGATCTTGATATCAGACATGGTCTGATCCCCAGGATGGCCCTCGTCGTTATCCAACCACTCACACACTTCGTCCACATCAACATCGTCGCCATGCGCACGTAGATGTGCATGGAAGTCATCCATGTTAAAACCTAGGAAATCGTGCTGAACATCCATTCCGAGAAGCAGACGAGACCAACCATTTTCTAGAGTCTTGAAAGGGACTTCTTTCCAAGCACTGGCCCAGTTGTAGATTGCAGACTTAATGTTGTAGCAACAAAGATTTTCCAAAGTCCGCTGGCCTTGCATGTCCTGTTCCTCCCTGCGCTCATCCTCGTCCTCGAGAACAACCATCGCCTCGTCCAGGAACTTCCGTCGGTACAGCCTTTTTGTTGCCATAATCACTCCTTGATCCATTGGTTGGATGAGAGCAGTCATATTAGGTGGAGAAACATGCACCTAATGCGGCCATTCTCAGCCACCAAGTCCTTGTTGCATGGGTGAGCAGGTGCATTGTCAAGGAGAAGGAGGGCCTTTACCTGGTCGTGCGGGATTCCCAGTGTCTTTGTCTGGTAATGGATGACCTCCTTGACAAAATGGCGGTGGAACCAGTCTTTGAAGATGTGGGCAGGCAGGACATCCATCACCCCACGAAGACACTGAGGCTGCTTTGCACGGCCAACAATAATGGGCTTAAGCCGGTGCATGCCGTTAGCACTGGCACAACACAAAGCAGATATCCATTGCTTAGAGAGCTTGCGGCCAGGTACACGCTTCTCTGTCTCCTCGGCTAGAATGTTCGTTGGCAAAGAGCGATAGAATAAACCAGTTTCATCAGCATTGTAGACTTGACCAAGAGTCAGGCCCTACGTGTCGATCAAGCGCTTCATCTTGTGCTGAAACTCCTCTACTCCATCCTCGTTGGCATCCAAAGCTTCGCCATGGGCCTTATGGTTGGTAAGGCCATGTCGTAACTTGAACGCGAAGAGCCAACCCTCGGATGCCTTAAAGTCTGGGGTGTTGTGAAGCCTTGCAAACCCAGCAGCAGCCTTCAGCTCCGTGCCATGCACCAGCACACCAGCAGCACGTTGCTGTCGATACCAAATCAACGTGGATTGGTCGACTTCAGCATACCAGGGAGTAAACATCATCTTCCTCTCCATGTTGCGTTTGTTCTTCAACGAGAAGTCAGCCGTGTACTGCATGAGTTTGTCGCGGGATCTCTTGATATCAAACAAAGTAGATCAGGCCAGGTTGATCTCATGGAGGATGCGTGAGGTTGACCATCCCAGTTCAAATGTCCAATATCTAGCTCTTCTTCTCCGGAGTCAAAACCACTCTCTTCCTCTTCTCAGGCAGTGGGGCCATCATCACACACACTAACAAGAGGCAGGAGAGCACTAGCAGAGCCTGCAGCAGGTAGGCCACCACCACAAAAGCGAGCACATGGGCGGCCATGATGACGAGCTTGCACTCACAACAAGAGACGTGTGGTAAGTGGGGAGGATGCATGGGTGCTCTAGCGGATGACAGTGGAACTATGCACCAAAACTCAGCTGATCCGTGCCGTGCGCCAAGCTCAAATTATAGGGGGGAAAAAGTTAGATTTTTAATTTTTTTTTTTTTTTTGCTATTTATGGGCCATTTTGGGAATATTGGATCCCTGGACCAAAATATCCTGTAAGTGGGGATGTCCAGAAAGCGAGCGTCCAGATAGTATGGAGATTACTTATTATTTTTTTCTTATCGTACTCCCATAAGATGAATATATGCAATTTTACTTCGGTAACTCGCGATGAAGGGGTTAATGAAGAGTATGCTTGTGCCATACCTCTCTGATACAGATTTGCCATGAAACTGCAGAGGAATAGGTATCGTTAACCCCTTAACCGCGGGGCGTCACTTTCGTGATGCTCGGGCGCAATGGATCATGCCGCGGGGCATCAATTTTGTAATTCTGTGTTATTTTGAATTATCCCGGGCTTTCGAGTGGTGGCTTGTATCATCTATCAGTACTGCCAATGTCCAACACTAGTCAGCACTCCAAATCTCATCTGTACTCCCATCCATTGTTGACATTTTAGTGATTTTCCCCCCTTCCTGACTCCTCTCCCTACCTCCCTCCATTACCCTCTCCTCTCACCTCCCCGGCCGCGCTATGCTAAGCAAATCTCCCCTGGGTTTTTCACAGATTTCATCCATTGAAATAAGCCCTATGCCCTATACTAATACAAAATAATATATATCAAAAAAAAAATAAGGTAAGTGATAGTGGTATATACCAGGAATTGGCTAATTATCACCTGACAACACCTCACATGGATTCATTCGCTACATTACCACGGTAATTTCCCCTTTGAATTATGCCTTGTAATCTATTTCTGTAATAAAAATATATATCAGAAAGGAAGGGAGAAGCCTAAGTGACATTTACATTCACCTGGAACTACCTATTTCTTTATGTATTGCCGAGATTTTCTACCAATAACTTATTAGCATGTAAGTTAGCAGCCGTCATCCTCATTGTCACTGTCAACCCTTGCCTTCTCAGATAAGCCGCTGCATTTAGTTCCTTGTCCTCTGCTGTGGTCAAAACATGTCACACTCGTGCCCCGCCATTTCTGCCGCTTCTGCGCCCATTGCAAAGGGCCCCGTGACCTCTACACCCAGAAAAACTCGTGAGGGAAGCAGGAAAGGACTAAGTGACTCTGCAGTGAAACGTGAACTAGCGGAATTGTCATTAGTGATGATGGATAGTGATTTTGACCCTTCGGGGGATTCGTGTGATGAGCCAGGTGAGGAAATCATGCCAGAAAGTACTAGTATGAGTGCTTCAGTGTCCAAAGTTATCCCTAGCCCCAAGGGAAAGGAGCCGTTAGTGCAGCAAGGGAAGGAATTTGGGAAGGGAGTGAAAAGGCGGCATGTTAGCCCAGGAACAATGGCCCCGCGTGACCCAGCCCACCATGAGTCCTGAGTTGATTCACCTCCCCGTTCCCCAAGCCCCACTTCACTCATTTCTTCCTCATCTTCTGCTGAATTATCTCCGGAGTCTTCGTCGTCGGAGTCACCACCAGCATCAACAGTGAAGGCAGGCCGAAGAGGAAGAGGTAAATCCCTGACCCGTAAAAGTAGAGTTGCTACTAGAGTAAGGGCTGCTAGTGCTGTATGGCAACCCAGGATCAGTGCAAGTGACCTTGAACGTGGTAAATCTCCCTCACGGCCACCCACCACCCTCACCCACCACCCATGCTGGGAGTGCAGGAGCTGTATGTGTTCTTCACCCTCATGCTTCTCATGTCACACTCAAAGAAGCATGAGTTGGAAGAATACTGGTCCATGGACCCCTTACTACCCTCACCCACCTTCAATAAAAGTACATGGCCAGAGATCGCTTCCAGAACATCATGGGAAACCTGCACTTTGCCGACAAGGATGTACCTTCCCAAACCGACCCACTCTGGAAGATCCGGCAGATTCTGAGCAGAATGAAGGATAAGTTTATGTCATTCTTCCACCCCTTTCAGAAGGTTGTCACTGACGAATCCTTGGTTTTGGTCAGAGGACGTCTTCGGTTTGTGTAGTACATTCCAAGCAAACGCCATCGCTTTGGAATCAAGTTCTTTGTCCTGTGTGGCTGTAAGACGGGGTACATCCTTGACTTCGTCATTTATTCAGCCAGCACTGTCGATCTGGATAAAACACACCCCCTTGGCTTCTCAGGCTGTGTAGTGAAAGTGCTCCTTGAAAGGTATTTTGGTGGGAATCATGTGCTGTATACAGACAACTATTATACAGCACCGAAACTTGCCAAATACCTTTCAGAGCACGGCATTGGCTCCTGCGGCACTGTCAAAAGTAATCGTGCCCATTTCCCTAAATTCCAAGAGGCAGGAACCTCGCAGTGAGGAGACTTGCACCTACGCAAGTCTGAGAAGATGCTGGCAATACGGTGGCATGACAAGAGGGTCGTGCACATGCTCACCACCGTACATAAGGGGGAAATGACAGACAGTGAGAAGGTCGACCGTAGGACAGGCGAACCTGTGATGAAACCTGATGCTGTGTTAGACTACAATATTAACATGCGGCTGGTGGACAAGTCTGACATGATGATTGGTGAGATCGACTGCCTCAGGAAGAATACTAGGTGGTACAGGAAAGTTTCTCTGCATCTCATAGACATGACGATGCTGAACGCCTTCATCCTGTACAAGATGAAGGTCAAGCCACCTAAGTCTTTCTCCCTGAGGTTGTTCACCAGAACTTGTGTTCAGCAGTTGCTGGAAAGATATGGTAGGGTGACAGCAGCAACTCCAAGGCGCCATCCAGTAACACTTCCCGACAGACTTGAGCAGAGGGCATACGTGGATCGGCTCAGACTGGTGCAAATGCCTGCCACAGGCAAGAGGAAGGCTGCGATCCACAGGTGTCAGGTGTGTGCACATACCACCCAACGCACACCTGAGCACAAACGCACCTGTTGGCAGTGCGCTGAGTGCCAGGTTCCCCTCTGTGTTACCTGCTTCTTTGATTACCACAGCCAGAAGCAGTTCTAAATGTGCAAGTGGGAAAGATAAGTAATGTGTAAATAATGTGTAAATAGCAAGTGAAAGCAATGGATGTTCAGTACATATGACTGAATAGTGTATTATAGTTTTATCTTACTGAAAGTGACAGCGAATAACATAGTGTAAGTAAAATAGAAGGGTAAATATTGAAAATACAATAGAAAATGTAAATAGTAATGTAAGTAATTAGTAATATAAGAATATAAGTACAAATACTTGATGTTATAACAGTGAAAGTGAATCCGTGGCTTTCTCTGTTTTTTCTATCTATCTATAGCCCGACGCCCTAATCCCGCAAAGGGTGGCCGCAGACAAAACGCCTCCAAGTCACTCTCTCACTCACCATTTGACTCCCCTCCCCCCAACTCACCCCCCCCTCCCTCATATACCTCTCAACTCCATCCCTCCACCTCATCCTCGGTCTACCCCTCCCTCTCCCTCCCTCCACCTCACCTACATACACCCTCTTAGTCAGTCTTTCATTCTCCATTCTCTCCACATGTCCAAACCACCTCAGTGTATTTCTCCTAATCTTTTCAACCACATCCACATCTACCCCACAACGTTCCTTCACTTCTTCATTCGTCAACCTGTCCCTCCACGTCACTCCACATGCTCCTCTCAAGTAACTCATTTCCACTGCTCTCACTCTTGTCTTGTTCCCCTCTTGCAAGGTCCACGCCTCGCTTCCATACATCAGGGTAGGGATCACAATACCATCATGCAGTGACTTCTTAACTTCCATACTCACCTCCCTATTTCTCATCACTGCTTTCAGTGTACCAACAACCATTCCTCCCTGCTGTACCCTTTCACGTACTTCATCCCCCAAAGTTCCATCCTTACTCATCACACTACCCAAGTACTTGAATGCACTCACAGTCTCCATATCCTCACCATCCAACCTCACTGCACACTCTGTGACTTCATTCCTCTCAAACACCATAACTTTACTTTTGTTTACATTAACTTTCAGCTTCCTCCTCCTACACACTGTCCCAAATTCATTCACCAAACCTTGCAACTCCCATTCATCTTCACTCAACAATACTGTATCATCAGCAAACAGCAACACCGGAAGCTTCCAAATCTCACCCTCATTCATTAGGGCCACCCCCACATCCACTGCCCTACCTTGCACCTCCTTTACAACCCCATCCATATATATATTAAACAGCCATGGAGACATCACACAACCCTGTTTCAGTCCCACATTGAGATCAAAGAACTCACTCAGCTCACCATCCACTCGCACCGTAGCCCTAGCTCCCTCGTACATACTCTTCACAGCACTCAACAATTTCCCCTCCACTCCATATATTCTCAATACCTTCCACATACCTTGCCTATCTATTCGGTCATAAGCTTTCTCCAAGTCCATGAAGGCAGCATACACTTTCCTTCCCTTCTCTAGATACTTCTCCACTAAACATCTTAGAACAAATATCTGATCTACACACCCTTTTCCCTTCCTAAATCCCCCTTGTTCTTCTCCAACTAGCTCCTCTGTCATATGCCTAACCCTATCAATGAGTATTCTGCCATATATTTTACCAGTCACACTAAGAAGGCAAATACCCCTATGGTTACCACATACTTCTCTCTCCCCTTTTCCTTTGTACAGAGGAACAATTATACCTGATTTCCAGTCCTCTGGAACCCTTCCCTCTTCCCAAGCCAATCTACACAACTTCCATATCCACTCCACAACAATCTCACCCCCATACCTAAGCATTTCACCACACACTCCATCAATTCCCGGGGCCTTTCCCAGCTTAATCTTCTTCATCGTTTCCACTACTTCCGACCTTCTGATCTCTTCCTCCCTCCTCTCATCTCTTCTTCTCCCAGCCATTCTCCAACCACTTATACTCACACTGCTCTCACTCTCTACATTCAACAAATCCTCAAAGTGCTCCTTCCATCTCCTCAATTTCTCTCTCTTCTCCACCAACAATCTATTATTCCTATCTTTCACTCCCCTACTATTTCCCCTTTCACACTGCCTTACTTTCTTTACCTCCTTCCAAAACAATTTCTTACTCTCCCTCCATTTCACACTCAAATTCCTCCCAAACTCTTCATCCACTTTCTTCTTACTCTCCTTCACCAGTCTCTTAACCTCCCTTCTCCTGCTCACATATACCTCTCTCTTCTCTCTCTCATCTTCTCCCCTACCTCTACTCGCCAACCATTCACCATATGCCTTTTTCTTTTGTTCCACAGCTCGTTTCACCTCATCATTCCACCATGCTGTCCCTTGCACACCCTTGCATCTCCTCCTCACTCCACAAACCGCCTCACACGCTGCGCTTATCTCTTCCGTGAATATCTTACATACGTCTTCCACCCCTTCCATCTGCTCTAGCTCATACCTTCCCAATCTTTCTTCCACTATGCTCTTATACTCTGTCCTTTTCTCACTATCTTGCAATTTCTCCACTCTTCTCACAGGAGCTGCTTCCTCCTGTCTTCCCCTTCGTCTCCTCAACCACTTTCTTCGCAGCTCTACCTTGGCCATCACTAAGTGATGGTCCGAGACTCCATTCCCACACCCTCTCCACACCCTTGCATCCAACACTTGTCTTCTCATTCGCTCATCCACACACACATAGTCTATCATTGCCTTTCGTCTAACAAGTTCACCATCCATCCTCCTCATTACTCTCCATGTATACCGGTGGATCATCTTATGACGAAAGTAGGTGTTGGCTATTGCCAACCCCTTACCAGCACAGATGTCCACCAAAGCACTACCATTCCCATCTACTTGAGCTGGCACACCCCACTGACCAACCACTCCATCCACTCGTACATTCCCAACTTTGCCATTCATGTCTCCAATCAACAGCACTCTCTCGTTCCTCTCAAACTTGTCCATACATGCTTCTACTCTCGCCCAAAACTCATCTTTCACTCTTGCCACTCGATCCTCTGTTGGAGCATACACACATACAGTCGCCCATGCTTGTATACCTACTTTCATCCTCACCCATACAATCCTTGCACCCACTGTTCCATACTCTCTTATATTCTCCTTCCACTTCTTGCTTATCATCAGACATACTCCCTCTCTTGCCCTCTCATTCTCACTGACTCCCGCACATATACCTACACCGTATTCCCATTCTCTCATCCTTTCACCTCTCCATTTAGTTTCAGTCAATCCACATATATCCACTTTTGCATCCTCAAGCACCTGGACAATCTCTCTCTCTTTCACTCCATCATTCACTCCTCTCATTAACGTCCATAACCATGCAAAGTTTCATTCGATTCCATCCACTCTTTGTGGAGCTAGGGAACTTGAAATTCGCGGAGTGGCTCACCATAGTTTCAATTTCTGGGTGATGCTGCGAGCGACTGGAGGAGAGTTTCAACACTAAATGTCATTTTTGTATGGAGGTAGCCCAGTGCATCGTTCTAGCCAAGAATCATGGCTCTGGCTTTATAATCTTCAGAGCGTTAGCATTTCACCCTGGCATAGTCGTGATTTTAGCTATTTTCACCATTTTTCACATTTGATGACCTTTGACCCCTGACCTGACCAATGTAGCACATACATGTACATTTGAAAGTTGTAGTGCTAGCCAATGTCTATAAGCAGGCAAATTTTCAGTCAATTCCATTGAGCCGCTGCAGAACTAGGGGTGCATTTTGAAAATCGGTACTGATTGTTAGGGACACTGAGGCCAATGTTCGCAGGGTTCCAACTCAAATACTTAAGGAGAAAGGGAGGAAAAATGGCCTGCACTCATCTGACTGGGAATGACCTCAAAGAAGTTAGAGTTTTCTACATCCATTATTAATGCTTCTACAGCTCAAAACGTGAAAAGTACAAAAAAAGAGGGTTTTCGGCCACTGCTAGGCAACAAGTAGTTGCTAGGAACCCAAACCTTGCGGCAGACACAATTAGGTTATAGGCTGGTCATTGTGTCCAAGTTTGGTTGGGCTCGGTTAATTGTGAAGGGTAAAATGCGTGCCACAATTAAACAAGACAGAAAGAATACAAGAAAGAAGGAGGCCAGCATGAGGCTGGCCAGTAGAATACCAGTAGCGGAATACCAGATAACGGCAGATGACAAGGAATTATAGAAGTTTAAAAACAGAGAGAGAGAGAGAGAGAGAGAGAGAGAGAGAGAGAGAACATGACTCAATGGGAAGAGAGAGAGAGAAAGAGAGAATGTGCGTGTGTGTGTGTGTGTGTGTGTGTGTGTGTGTGTGTGTGTGTGTGTGTGTGTTCTTACCTACCTAATTGTTCTTACCTAATTGTATCTTTACAGGAATGAGTCAAGCTCGTACTGTCCCGTGTCTTAAACCACATTTATCGTACATATCCTTAAATTTGTGAATTGTTTTCACACACACTATTTAATTCGGTAGTACATTCCATTGATCAATTGCTCTGTTTGGGAAACTGAATTTCCTTACGTCTTTATCACCTCTCTTCTTCTGCAGTTTTTTGCAGTGTACTCTTGCTGATGCTTCTCCATATGTTAAGTAATCATTTATGTCTATTTTCTACTTCCCTGATATGCACTTATATAGCATTATCATGTCACCTCTTTTCCTTCTCTCCTGTAGTGTTGGTAGATTCAGTTTATTTAGTCTTTCTTCGTAGCTTAGGTCCCTTAAGCTTGGTATCCATCTTGTAGCGGCCCTTTAAACTTTTTCAATCTTGTTTATGTGTTTTTTGAGATGAGGACTCCAGACTACTGATGCATATTCCAGGGTTGGTCTAATGAATGATGTTATTATCCTTCTTAGCATTTCTTCATTTATGTATGTGAATGCTATTCTCATATTTGCAAGCAGTGTATACATGTTCCGTACCTTCTCGCTGATGAGGTCAGCTGGAGATAGTCTGTTATTCATAATCACACCTAGGTCCTTCTCTCTTTCTGATGTGTATAGGGTTTTATTTCCTAACTTATAATCCCAATTAGGTCTTTTTCAACTTTTACCAAACTTCATTACATGACACTTGTCCACATTGAATTCCATTTGCCATGTATTAATCCATTCATGAAGTTTATTAAATTCTTCTTGTAGCTCTTTACAAGAGTCTGTGTTAGTAATTCTCCTTTGTATTTTTGCATCATCTGCAAACATATTCAGATAGCTCTCATTTCCAGTGTTACTGTTTATATCATTTATATACACTAAAAACATGATTGGTGCCAGCACTGAACCCTGTGGTACTCTACTAGTCACTTCTTTCCATGATGAGTAGTTTCCTCTTAGTACTGTTCTCATTTCTCTTTTTATGAGAAAATCTTGCATCCAACAAAACAGTTCTTGTGTGTGTGTGTGTGTGTGTGTGTGTGTGTGTGTGTGTGTGTGTGTGTGTGTGTTACTTTGTTCAGATGAAGCTTTTTTTTCTTCATACCGTATTGTACAGACCACTATAAATCCTAACTCTCTCTCTCTCTCTCTCTCTCTCTCTCTCTCTCTCTCTCTCTCTCTCTCTCTCTGAGACACTGTTCTGTGTCTGCTGCTGAAAGCCAGGATAAAGTAAAGAAAATTCAATGTATTTCAGTTAAAAGGTGAAAGTGATCATTACGGTGACCGTTTTATAGCTGATGATTTTTTAATAGCTTGTCATTTCTATCTACGAGCGATTATTTTATGCTCAGGAGTGACCATTTGAATTGGAAGAGTGATGTATTACCTTTATTAATCTCTCCATTACTAAACGTCTGAAGGTCTTTATTAATTTTCTTATTTATTTATTAAATTATGATTGTTATATATTAATTATTTGCGAATAAAATTGACTAATCGTTTCACCATGTCATCGTAGCAAAATCAATGCACCTCATGAAACTCTCAGTCGGGAAGGTCTAGAAGAAAAGAATTAAACTAAACATTCTTGAGTCAGATGACAGCATTTTAATTTACTAATGTTTTCCTCACAAGATTATGTTTAAATTATAACAGACCTCTGCCAGTGAAGAACATAATGAAGACTTCGAAACTCCTGAATTTTGACAGATCTCTTTACATCCTGATATATTTGTCTGGTGGTAGCAGCAGAATGCGTCAACCTAGTGAAGTGGTTATTCCCTCCAGTCCCATAGCAGCTTACCGTCTTATTTATTATTATAGTAATCCCTCCACTTTTCGATGTAATAGAGCCAAAAGCATGTCCGGAAAGTGGTCCCGTCCAGATAGTGGGCCCCTCCCTCCAGGCCTTGTGCTTATGGACCCTAACCTACCCTGACCCAGAAAAACACCTATACAACTCCCTCTGGACATGCATAGCACCTATTTAAGACCCAAATCACACCAATAAGGGACATAAAAGACTGAAATAAATGCAAAACAACCAGAGAATGAAGTTTTAGACGTGAGATTGTACAATATTAACATTCTGGGTACTTACAAGTCCCTGGCTCCTGGACTGGTACTTATGGACCCTATCCTAGCCTAACTCAGAAAAACACCTACCTGCTGCACATGCATAGCGCCTAAGACCCTATTCACACCAATAAGGGATATAAAA
Source organism: Coenobita brevimanus (assembly GCF_032717465.1). Lineage (NCBI taxonomy): Eukaryota > Metazoa > Arthropoda > Malacostraca > Decapoda > Coenobitidae > Coenobita > Coenobita brevimanus. The sequence goes on along the minus strand of NC_137065.1, from coordinate 17,621,262 downwards.
GAGTGAAATGAGGTTTTAGAGGTAAGTATGGAAAATATAGTACAATATGAAACATTTTGGGTACTTACAACAAGTCCCTGGCCATCTGGATGAATAATCCGCCTCCTCTCAGACTCTGACAGTAAAAAGGAGTACCTGAAACACCTGCAGTACACTGTACATGAAGTCTTGCACCGAACTTAGTCATTTGCACTCAGAATTCCATTCTCTTAACACTGTGCACTCTAGTCTTACTTGCGCTCCATTGCACCTTAATTAAATAAGTGTTGCACCCTGCACTTAAGTCTTTGCACTCATAAATCCATTTTCTTAACATTACACACTGTAGTCTAATTTGCGCTCCATTGAACGTCAATAAAATCAGTGTTGCACTCTGCACTTTAGTCTTTGCACTCACAGTTCTAATTTCTTAACACTACGCATTTTTTTCTTCACTGCAAAACACTGTAAATTCCCATGTGGTCTAGTGGAGAGCTCTTGTCGTTTAATCATTGTTAGATTCTGAGAGTAGCTGAAGTAGGTGGCCTAGGGGTGCGTAGGTGGGTCGTGGTGATGGACTACCCACTGCAGACGACTTTAAAGACAGGCACAAACTCACGTCCAGTGGTGACTCCTCCGTGCCTGATGTGCTGGGCTGTAGCTTGGAGGATGAGGACCTGTCTTGGGGAGGCAATGGTGTGGAGCCAGGGCCGGACACAGCAGGGGTCACGGGTTTGAAAAAGCACGGCCAACAATAATGGGATTAAGCCGGTGCATGCCGTTAGCACTGGCACAACACAAAGCAGATATCCATTGCTTAGAGAGCTTGCGGCCAGGTACACGCTTCTCTGTCTCCTCGGCTAGAATGTTCGTTGGCAAAGAGCGATAGAATAAACCAGTTTCATCAGCATTGTAGACTTGACCAAGAGTCAGGCCCTACGTGTCGATCAAGCGCTTCATCTTGTGCTGAAACTCCTCTGCTCCATCCTCGTTGGCATCCAAAGCTTCGCCATGGGCCTTATGGTTGGTAAGGCCATGTCGTAGCTTGAACGCGAAGAGCCAACCCTCGGATGCCTTAAAGTCTGGGGTGTTGTGAAGCCTTGCAAACCCAGCAGCAGCCTTCAGCTCCGTGCCATGCACCAGCACACCAGCAGCACGTTGCTGTCGATACCAAATCAACGTGGATTGGTCGACTTCAGCATACCAGGGAGTAAACATCATCTTCCTCTCCATGTTGCGTTTGTTCTTCAACGAGAAGTCAGCCGTGTACTGCATGAGTTTGTCGCGGGATCTCTTGATATCAAACAAAGTAGATCAGGCCAGGTTGATCTCATGGAGGATGCGTGAGGTTGACCATCCCAGTTCAAATGTCCAATATCTAGCTCTTCTTCTCAGGAGTCAAAACCTCTCTCTTCCTCTTCTCAGGCAGTGGGGCCATCATCACACACACTAACAAGAGGCAGGAGAGCACTAGCAGAGCCTGCAGCAGGTAGGCCACCACCACAAAAGCGAGCACATGGGCGGCCATGATGACGAGCTTGCACTCACAACAAGAGACGTGTGGTAAGTGGGGAGGATGCATGGGTGCTCTAGCGGATGACAGTGGAACTATGCACCAAAACTCAGCTGATCCGTGCCGTGCGCCAAGCTCAAATTATAGGGGGGAAAAAGTTAGATTTTTAATTTTTTTTTTTTTTTTTTGCTATTTATGGGCCATTTTGGGAATATTGGATCCCTGGACCAAAATATCCTGTAAGTGGGGATATCCAGAAAGGGAGCGTCCAGATAGTATGGAGATTACTTATTATTTTTTTCTTATCGTACTCCCATAAGATGAATATATGCAATTTTACTTCGGTAACTCGCGATGAAGGGGTTAATGAAGAGTATGCTTGTGCCATACCTCTCTGATACAGATTTGCCATGAAACTGCAGAGGAATAGGTATCGTTAACCCCTTAACCGCGGGGCGTCACTTTCGTGATGCTCGGGCACAATGGATCATGCCGCGGGGCATCAATTTTGTAATTCTGTGTTATTTTGAATTATCCCGGGCTTTCGAGTGGTGGCTTGTATCATCTATCAGTACTGCCAATGTCCAACACTAGTCAGCACTCCATATCTCATCTGTACTCCCATCCATTGTTGACATTTTAGTGATTTTCCCCCCTTCCTGACTCCTCTCCCTACCTCCCCTCCATTACCCTCTCCTCTCACCTCCCCGGCCGCGCTATGCTAAGCAAATCTCCCCTGGATTTTTCACAGATTTCATCCATTGAAATAAGCCCTATGCCCTATACTAATACAAAATAATATATACCAAAAAAAAATAAGGCAAGTGATAGTGGTATATACCAGGAATTGGCTAATTATCACCTGACAACACCTCACATGGATTCATTCGCTACATTACCACGGTAATTTCCCCTTTGAATTATGCCTTGTAATCTATTTCTGTAATAAAAATATATATCAGAAAGGAAGGGAGAAGCCTAAGTGACATTTACATTCACCTGGAACTACCTATTTCTTTATGTATTGCCGAGATTTTCTACCAATAACTTATTAGCATGTAAGTTAGCAGCCGTCATCCTCATTGTCACTGTCAACCCTTGCCTTCTCAGATAAGCCGCTGCATTTAGTTCCTTGTCCTCTGCTGTGGTCAAAACATGTCACACTCGTGCCCCGCCATTTCTGCCGCTTCTGCGCCCATTGCAAAGGGCCCCGTGACCTCTACACCCAGAAAAACTCGTGAGGGAAGCAGGAAAGGACTAAGTGACTCTGCAGTGAAACGTGAACTAGCGGAATTGTCATTAGTGATGATGGATAGTGATTTTGACCCTTCGGGGGATTCGTGTGATGAGCCAGGTGAGGAAATCATGCCAGAAAGTACTAGTATGAGTGCTTCAGTGTCCAAAGTTATCCCTAGCCCCAAGGGAAAGGAGCCGTTAGTGCAGCAAGGGAAGGAATTTGGGAAGGGAGTGAAAAGGCGGCATGTTAGCCCAGGAACAATGGCCCCGCGTGACCCAGCCCACCATGAGTCCTGAGTTGATTCACCTCCCCGTTCCCCAAGCCCCATTTCACTCATTTCTTCCTCTTCTTCTGCTGAATTATCTCCGGAGTCTTCGTCGTCGGAGTCACCACCAGCATCAACAGTGAAGGCAGGCCGAAGAGGAAGAGGTAAATCCCTGACCCGTAAAAGTAGAGTTGCTACTAGAGTAAGGGCTGCTAGTGCTGTATGGCAACCCAGGATCAGTGCAAGTGACCTTGAACGTGGTAAATCTCCCTCACGGCCACCCACCACCCTCACCCACCACCCATGCTGGGAGTGCAGGAGCTGTATGTGTTCTTCACCCTCATGCTTCTCATGTCACACTCAAAGAAGCATGAGTTGGAAGAATACTGGTCCATGGACCCCTTACTACCCTCACCCACCTTCAATAAAAGTACATGGCCAGAGATCGCTTCCAGAACATCATGGGAAACCTGCACTTTGCCGACAAGGATGTACCTTCCCAAACCGACCCACTCTGGAAGATCCGGCAGATTCTGAGCAGAATGAAGGATAAGTTTATGTCATTCTTCCACCCCTTTCAGAAGGTTGTCACTGACGAATCCTTGGTTTTGGTCAGAGGACGTCTTCGGTTTGTGCAGTACATTCCAAGCAAACGCCATCGCTTTGGAATCAAGTTCTTTGTCCTGTGTGGCTGTAAGACGGGGTACATCCTTGACTTCGTCATTTATTCAGCCAGCACTGTCGATCTGGATAAAACACACCCCCTTGGCTTCTCAGGCTGTGTAGTGAAAGTGCTCCTTGAAAGGTATTTTGGTGGGAATCATGTGCTGTATACAGACAACTATTATACAGCACCGAAACTTGCCAAATACCTTTCAGAGCACGGCATTGGCTCCTGCGGCACTGTCAAAAGTAATCGTGCCCATTTCCCTAAATTCCAAGAGGCAGGAACCTCGCAGCGAGGAGACTTGCACCTACGCAAGTCTGAGAAGATGCTGGCAATACGGTGGCATGACAAGAGGGTCGTGCACATGCTCACCACCGTACATAAGGGGGAAATGACAGACAGTGAGAAGGTCGACCGTAGGACAGGCGAACCTGTGATGAAACCTGATGCTGTGTTAGACTACAATATTAACATGCGGCTGGTGGACAAGTCTGACATGATGATTGGTGAGATCGACTGCCTCAGGAAGAATACTAGGTGGTACAGGAAAGTTTCTCTGCATCTCATAGACATGACGATGCTGAACGCCTTCATCCTGTACAAGATGAAGGTCAAGCCACCTAAGTCTTTCTCCCTGAGGTTGTTCACCAGAACTTGTGTTCAGCAGCTGCTGGAAAGATATGGTAGGGTGACAGCAGCAACTCCAAGGCGCCATCCAGTAACACTTCCCGACAGACTTGAGCAGAGGGCATACGTGGATCGGCTCAGACTGGTGCAAATGCCTGCCACAGGCAAGAGGAAGGCTGCGATCCACAGGTGTCAGGTGTGTGCACATACCACCCAACGCACACCTGAGCACAAACGCACCTGTTGGCAGTGCGCTGAGTGCCAGGTTCCCCTCTGTGTTACCTGCTTCTTTGATTACCACAGCCAGAAGCAGTTCTAAATGTGCAAGTGGGAAAGATAAGTAATGTGTAAATAATGTGTAAATAGCAAGTGAAAGCAATGGATGTTCAGTACATATGACTGAACAGTGTATTATACTTTTATCTTACTGAAAGTGACAGCGAATAACATAGTGTAAGTAAAATAGAAGGGTAAATATTGAAAATACAATAGAAAATGTAAATAGTAATGTAAGTAATTAGTAATATAAGAATATAAGTACAAATACTTGATGTTATAACAGTGAAAGTGAATCCGTGGCTTTCTCTGTTTTTTCTATCTATCTATAGCCCGACGCCCTAATCCCGCAAAGGGTGGCCGCAGACAAAACGCCTCCAAGTCACTCTGTCACCCACCATTTGACTCCCCTCCCCCCAACTCACCCCCCCCTCCCTCATATACCTCTCAACTCCATCCCTCCACCTCATCCTCGGTCTACCCCTCCCTCTCCCTCCCTCCACCTCACCTACATACACCCTCTTAGTCAGTCTTTCATTCTCCATTCTCTCCACATGTCCAAACCACCTCAGTGTATTTCTCCTAATCTTTTCAACCACATCCACATCTACCCCACAACGTTCCTTCACTTCTTCATTCGTCAACCTGTCCCTCCACGTCACTCCACATGCTCCTCTCAAGTAACTCATTTCCACTGCTCTCACTCTTGACTTGTTCCCCTCTTGCAAGGTCCACGCCTCGCTTCCATACATCAGGGTAGGGATCACAATACCATCATGCAGTGACTTCTTAACTTCCATACTCACCTCCCTATTTCTCATCACTGCTTTCAGTGTACCAACAACCATTCCTCCCTGCTGTACTCTTTCACGTACTTCATCCCCCAAAGTTCCATCCTTACTCATCACACTACCCAAGTACTTGAATGCACTCACATTCTCCATATCCTCACCATCCAACCTCACTGCACACTCTGTGACTTCATTCCTCTCAAACACCATAACTTTACTTTTGTTTACATTAACTTTCAGCTTCCTCCTCCTACACACTGTCCCAAATTCATTCACCAAACCTTGCAACTCCCATTCATCTTCACTCAACAATACTGTATCATCAGCAAACAGCAATACCGGAAGCTTCCAAATCTCACCCTCATTCATTAGGGCCACCCCCACATCCACTGCCCTACCTTGCACCTCCTTTACAACCCCATCCATATATATATTAAACAGCCATGGAGACATCACACAACCCTGTTTCAGTCCCACATTGAGATCAAAGAACTCACTCAGCTCACCATCCACTCGCACCGTAGCCCTAGCTCCCTCGTACATACTCTTCACAGCACTCAACAATTTCCCCTCCACTCCATATATTCTCAATACCTTCCACATACCTTGCCTATCTATTCGGTCATAAGCTTTCTCCAAGTCCATGAAGGCAGCATACACTTTCCTTCCCTTCTCTAGATACTTCTCCACTAAACATCTTAGAACAAATATCTGATCTACACACCCTTTTCCCTTCCTAAATCCCCCTTGTTCTTCTCCAACTAGCTCCTCTGTCATATGCCTAACCCTATCAATGAGTATTCTGCCATATATTTTACCAGTCACACTAAGAAGGCAAATACCCCTATGGTTACCACATACTTCTCTCTCCCCTTTTCCTTTGTACAGAGGAACAATTATACCTGATTTCCAGTCCTCTGGAACCCTTCCCTCTTCCCAAGCCAATCTACACAACTTCCATATCCACTCCACAACAATCTCACCCCCATACCTAAGCATTTCACCACACACTCCATCAATTCCCGGGGCCTTTCCCAGCTTAATCTTCTTCATCGCTTCCACTACTTCCGACCTACTGATCTCTTCCTCCCTCCTCTCATCTCTTCTTCTCCCAGCCATTCTCCAACCACTTATACTCACACTGCTCTCACTCTCTACATTCAACAAATCCTCAAAGTGCTCCTTCCATCTCCTCAATTTCTCTCTCTTCTCCACCAACAATCTATTATTCCTATCTTTCACTCCCCTACTATTTCCCCTTTCACACTGCCTTACTTTCTTTACCTCCTTCCAAAACAATTTCTTACTCTCCCTCCATTTCACACTCAAATTCCTCCCAAACTCTTCATCCACTTTCTTCTTACTCTCCTTCACCAGTCTCTTAACCTCCCTTCTCCTGCTCACATATACCTCTCTCTTCTCTCTCTCATCTTCTCCCCTACCTCTACTCGCCAACCATTCACCATATGCCTTTTTCTTTTGTTCCACAGCTCGTTTCACCTCATCATTCCACCATGCTGTCCCTTGCACACCCTTGCATCTCCTCCTCACTCCACAAACCGCCTCACACGCTGCGCTTATCTATTCCGTGAATATCTTACATACGTCTTCCACCCCTTCCATCTGCTCTAGCTCATACCTTCCCAATCTTTCTTCCACTATGCTCTTATACTCTGTCCTTTTCTCACTATCTTGCAATTTCTCCACTCTTCTCACAGGAGCTGCTTCCTCCTGTCTTCCCCTTCGTCTCCTCAACCACTTTCTTCGCAGCTCTACCTTGGCCATCACTAAGTGATGGTCCGAGACTCCATTCCCACACCCTCTCCACACCCTTGCATCCAACACTTGTCTTCTCATTCGCTCATCCACACACACATAGTCTATCATTGCCTTTCGTCTAACAAGTTCACCATCCATCCTCCTCATTACTCTCCATGTATACCGGTGGATCATCTTATGACGAAAGTAGGTGTTGGCTATTGCCAACCCCTTACCAGCACAGATGTCCACCAAAGCACTACCATTCCCATCTACTTGAGCTGGCACACCCCACTGACCAACCACTCCATCCACTCGTACATTCCCAACTTTGCCATTCATGTCTCCAATCAACAGCACTCTCTCGCTCCTCTCAAACTTGTCCATACATGCTTCTACTCTCGCCCAAAACTCATCTTTCACTCTTGCCACTCGATCCTCTGTTGGAGCATACACACATACAATCGCCCATGCTTGTATACCTACTTTCATCCTCACCCATACAATCCTTGCACCCACTGTTCCATACTCTCTTATATTCTCCTTCCACTTCTTGCTTATCATCAGACATACTCCCTCTCTTGCCCTCTCATTCTCACTGACTCCCGCACATATACCTACACCGTATTCCCATTCTCTCATCCTTTCACCTCTCCATTTAGTTTCAGTCAATCCACATATATCCACTTTTGCATCCTCAAGCACCTGGACAATCTCTCTCTCTTTCACTCCATCATTCACTCCTCTCATTAACGTCCATAACCATGCAAAGTTTCATTCGATTCCATCCACTCTTTGTGGAGCTAGGGAACTTGAAATTCGCGGAGTGGCTCACCATAGTTACAATTTCTGGGTGATGCTGCGAGCGACTGGAGGAGAGTTTCAACACTAAATGTCATTTTTGTATGGAGGTAGCCCAGTGCATCGTTCTAGCCAAGAATCATGGCTCTGGCTTTATAATCTTCAGAGCGTTAACATTTCACCCTGGCATAGTCGTGATTTTAGCTATTTTCACCATTTTTCACATTTGATGACCTTTGACCCCTGACCTGACCAATGTAGCACATACATGTACATTTGAAAGTTGTAGTGCTAGCCAATGTCTATAAGCAGGCAAATTTTCAGTCAATTCCATTGAGCCGCTGCGGAACTAGGGGTGCATTTTGAAAATCGGTACTGATTGTTAGGGACACTGAGGCCAATGTTCGCAGGGTTGCCACTCAAAAACCTAAGGAGAAAGGGAGGAAAAATGGCCTGCACTCATCTGACTGGGAATGACCTCAAAGAAGTTAGAGTTTTCTACATCCATTATTAATGCTTCTACAGCTCAAAACGTGAAAAGTACAAAAAAAGAGGGTTTTCGGCCACTGCTAGGCAACAAGTAGTTGCTAGGAACCCAAACCTTGCGGCAGACACAATTAGGTTATAGGCTGGTCATTGTGTTCAAGTTTGGTTGGGCTCGGTTAATTGTGAAGGGTAAAATGCGTGCCACAATTAAACAAGACAGAAAGAATACAAGAAAGAAGGAGGCCAGCATGAGGCTGGCCAGTAGAATACCAGTAGCGGAATACCAGATAACGGCAGATGACAAGGAATTATAGAAGTTTAAAAACAGAGAGAGAGAGAGAGAGAGAGAGAGAGAGAGAGAGAGAGAACATGACTCAATGGGAAGAGAGAGAGAGAGAACATGACTCAATGGGAAGAGAGAGAGAGAAAGAGAGAATGTGCGTGTGTGTGTGTGTGTGTGTGTGTGTGTGTGTGTGTGTGTGTGTTCTTTCCTACCTAATTGTTCTTACCTAATTGTATCTTTACAGGAATGAGTCAAGCTCGTACTGTCCCGTGTCTTAAACCACATTTATCGTACATATCCTTAAATTTGTGAATTGTTTTCACACACACTATTTAATTCGGTAGTACATTCCATTGATCAATTGCTCTGTTTGGGAAACTGAATTTCCTTACGTCTTTATCACCTCTCTTCTTATGCAGTTTTTTGCAGTGTACTCTTGCTGATGCTTCTCCATATGTTAAGTAATCATTTATGTCTATTTTCTACTTCCCTGATATGCACTTATATAGCATTATCATGTCACCTCTTTTCCTTCTCTCCTGTAGTGTTGGTAGATTCAGTTTATTTAGTCTTTCTTCGTAGCTTAGGTCCCTTAAGCTTGGTATCCATCTTGTAGCGGCCCTTTAAACTTTTTCAATCTTGTTTATGTGTTTTTTGAGATGAGGACTCCAGACTACTGATGCATATTCCAGGGTTGGTCTAATGAATGATGTTATTATCCTTCTTAGCATGTCTTCATTTATGTATGTGAATGCTATTCTCATATTTGCAAGCAGTGTATACATGTTCCGTACCTTCTCGCTGATGTGGTCAGCTGGAGATAGTCTGTTATTCATAATCACACCTAGGTCCTTCTCTCTTTCTGATGTGTATAGGGTTTTATTTCCTAACTTATAATCCCAATTAGGTCTTTTTCAACTTTTACCAAACTTGATTACATGACACTTGTCCACATTGAATTCCATTTGCCATGTATTAATCCATTCATGAAGTTTATTAAATTCTTCTTGTAGCTCTTTACAAGAGTCTGTGTTAGTAATTCTCCTTTGTATTTTTGCATCATCTGCAAACATATTCAGATAGCTCTCATTTCCAGTGTTACTGTTTATATCATTTATATACACTAAAAACATGATTGGTGCCAGCACTGAACCCTGTGGTACTCCACTAGTCACTTCTTTCCATGATGAGTAGTTTCCTCTTAGTACTGTTCTGATTTCTCTTTTTATGAGAAAATCTTGCATCCAACAAAACAGTTCTTGTGTGTGTGTGTGTGTGTGTGTGTGTGTGTGTGTGTGTGTGTGTGTGTGTGTTACTTTGTTCAGATGAAGCTTTTTTTTTTCTTCATACCGTATTGTACAGACCACTATAAATCCTAACTCTCTCTCTCTCTCTCTCTCTCTCTCTCTCTCTCTCTCTCTCTCTCTCTGAGACACTGTTCTGTGTCTGCTGCTGAAAGCCAGGATAAAGTAAAGAAAATTCAATGTATTTCAGTTAAAAGGTGAAAGTGATCATTACGGTGACCGTTTTATAGCTGATGATTTTTTAATAGCTTGTCATTTCTATCTACGAGCGATTATTTTATGCTCAGGAGTGACCATTTGAATTGGAAGAGTGATGTATTACCTTTATTAATCTCTCCATTACTAAACGTCTGAAGGTCTTTATTAATTTTCTTATTTATTTATTAAATTGTGATTGTTATATATTAATTATTTGCGAATAAAATTGACTAATCGTTTCACCATGTCATCATAGCAAAATCAATGCACCTCATGAAACTCTCAGTCGGGAAGGTCTAGAAGACAAGAATTAAACTAAACATTCTTGAGTCAGATGACAGCATTTTAATTTACTAATGTTTCCCTCACAAGATTATGTTTAAATTATAACAGACCTCTGCCAGTGAAGAACATAATGAAGACTTCGAAACTCCTGAATTTTGACAGATCTCTTGACATCCTGATATATTTGTCTGGTGGTAGCAGCAGAATGCGTCAACCTAGTGAAGTGGTTATTCCCTCCAGTCCCATAGCAGCTTACCGTCTTATTTATTATTATAGTAATCCCTCCACTTTTCGATGTAATAGAGCCAAAAGCATGTCCGGAAAGTGGTCCCGTCCAGATAGTGGGCCCCTCCCTCCAGGCCTTGTGCTTATGGACCCTAACCTACCCTGACCCAGAAAAACACCTATACAACTCCCTCTGGACATGCATAGCACCTATTTAAGACCCAAATCACACCAATAAGGGACATAAAAGACTGAAATAAATGCAAAACAACCAGAGAATGAAGTTTTAGACGTGAGATTGTACAATATTAAACATTCTGGGTACTTACAAGTCCCTGGCTCCTGGACTGGTACTTATGGACCCTAACCTAGCCTAACTCAGAAAAACACCTACCTGCTGCACATGCATAGCGCCTAAGACCCTATTCACACCAATAAGGGATATAAAAGAGTGAAATGAGGTTTTAGAGGTAAGTATGGAAAATATAGTACAATATGAAACATTTTGGGTACTTACAACAAGTCCCTGGCCATCTGGATGAATAATCCGCCTCCTCTCAGACTCTGACAGTAAAAAGGAGTACCTGAAGCACCTGCAGTACACTGTACATGAAGTCTTGCACCGAACTTAGTCATTTGCACTCAGAATTCCATTCTCTTAACACTGTGCACTCTAGTCTTACTTGCGCTCCATTGCACCTTAATTATATAAGTGTTGCACCCTGCACTTAAGTCTTTGCACTCATAAATCCATTTTCTTAACATTACACACTGTAGTCTAATTTGCGCTCCATTGAACGTCAATAAAATCAGTGTTGCACTCTGCACTTTAGTCTATGCACTCACAGTTCTAATTTCTTAACACTACGCATTTTTTTCTTCACTGCAAAACACTGTAAATTCCCATGTGGTCTAGTGGAGAGCTCTTGTCGTTTAATCATTGTTAGAGTCTGAGAGTAGCTGAAGTAGGTGGCCTAGGGGTGCGTAGGTGGGTCGTGGTGATGGACTACCCACTGCAGACGACTTTCAAGACAGGCACAAACTCACGTCCAGTGGTGACTCCTCCGTGCCTGATGTGCTGGGCTGTAGCTTGGAGGATGAGGACCTGTCTTGGGGAGGCAATGGTGTGGAGCCAGGGCCGGACACAGCAGGGGTCACGGGTTTGAAAAAGCTGCCAGTGGTTGATTGACGCAAGGAATAACGATTTTGGCGATTAATGATGCGCTGCCTGAAAGCGCGCACTTCCTCCACAAGTCCCAAGGGCCCCATCTCCCTGTCACGGTCTGGGTGTTCCAGGTAATCGAAAATGAACTCTACGTGTTCCTGGAGTGAGCTCAGCTAGGGGATGGCTGGAGTAGTGTCATGCTGAGAGGAGTCCGCATCATCGTTGTCGTCCTCATCGGAATCTTCAAGCTGGGTACTGACACCTGCAACTGAAGATGCGATCTTGATATCAGACATGGTCTGATCCCCAGGATGGCCCTCGTCGTTATCCAACCACTCACACACTTCGTCCACATCAACATCGTCGCCATGCGCACGTAGATGTGCATGGAAGTCATCCATGTTAAAACCTAGGAAATCGTGCTGAACATCCATTCCGAGAAGTAGACGAGACCAACCATTTTCTAGAGTCATGACAGGGACTTCTTTCCATGCATTGGCCCAGTTGTAGATTGCAGACTTGATGTTGTAGCAACAAAGATTTTCCAAAGTCCACTGGCCTTGCATGTCCTGTCCCTCCCTGCGCTCATCCTCGTCCTCGAGAACAACCATCGCCTCGTCCAGGAACTTCCGTCGGTACAGCCTTTTCGTTGCCATAATCACTCCTTGATCCATTGGTTGGATGAGAGCAGTCATATTAGGTGGAGAAACATGCACCTAATGCGGCCATTCTCAGCCACCAAGTCCCTTGTTGCACGGGTGAGCAGGTGCATTGTCAAGGAGAAGGAGGGCCTTTACCTGGTGGTGCGGGATTCCCAGTGTCTTTGTCTGGTAATGGATGACCTCCTTGACAAAATGGCGGTGGAACCAGTCTTTGAAGATGTGGGCAGGCAGGACATCCATCACCCCACGAAGACACTGAGGCTGCTTTGCACGGCCAACAATAATGGGCTTAAGCCGGTGCATGCCGTTAGCACTGGCACAACACAAAGCAGATATCCATTGCTTAGAGAGCTTGCGGCCAGGTACACGCTTCTCTGTCTCCTCGGCTAGAATGTTCGTTGGCAAAGAGCGATAGAATAAACCAGTTTCATCAGCATTGTAGACTTGACCAAGAGTCAGGCCCTACGTGTCGATCAAGCGCTTCATCTTGTGCTGAAACTCCTCTACTCCATCCTCGTTGGCATCCAAAGCTTCGCCATGGGCCTTATGGTTGGTAAGGCCATGTCGTAACTTGAACGCCGAAGAGCCAACCCTCGGATGCCTTAAAGTCTGGGGTGTTGTGAAGCCTTGCAAACCCAGCAGCAGCCTTCAGCTCCGTGCCATGCACCAGCACACCAGCAGCACGTTGCTGTCGATACCAAATCAACGTGGATTGGTCGACTTCAGCATACCAGGGAGTAAACATCATCTTCCTCTCCATGTTGCGTTTGTTCTTCAACGAGAAGTCAGCCGTGTACTGCATGAGTTTGTTGCGGGATCTCTTGATATCAAACAAAGTAGATCAGGCCAGGTTGATCTCATGGAGGATGCGTGAGGTTGACCATCCCAGTTCAAATGTCCAATATCTAGCTCTTCTTCTCCGGAGTCAAAACCACTCTCTTCCTCTTCTCAGGCAGTGGGGCCATCATCACACACACTAACAAGAGGCAGGAGAGCACTAGCAGAGCCTGCAGCAGGTAGGCCACCACCACAAAAGCGAGCACATGGGCGGCCATGATGACGAGCTTGCACTCACAACAAGAGACGTGTGGTAAGTGGGGAGGATGCATGGGTGCTCTAGCGGATGACAGTGGAACTATGCACCAAAACTCAGCTGATCCGTGCCGTGCGCCAAGCTCAAATTATGGGGGGGAAAAAGTTAGATTTTTAATTTTTTTTTTTTTTTGCTATTTATGGGCCATTTTGGAAATATTGGATCCCTGGACCAAAATATCCTGTAAGTGGGGATGTCCAGAAAGCAAGCGTCCAGATAGTATGGAGATTACTTATTATTTTTTTCTTATCGTACTCCCATAAGATGAATATATGCAATTTTACTTCGGTAACTCGCGATGAAGGGGTTAATGAAGAGTATGCTTGTGCCATACCTCTCTGATACAGATTTGCCATGAAACTGCAGAGGAATAGGTATCGTTAACCCCTTAACCGCGGGGCGTCACTTTCGTGATGCTCGGGCGCAATGGATCATGCCGCGGGGCATCAATTTTGTAATTCTGTGTTATTTTGAATTATCCCGGGCTTTCGAGTGGTGGCTTGTATCATCTATCAGTACTGCCAATGTCCAACACTAGTCAGCACTCCAAATCTCATCTGTACTCCCATCCATTGTTGACATTTTAGTGATTTTCCCCCCTTCCTGACTCCTCTCCCTACCTCCCCTCCATTACCCTCTCCTCTCACCTCCCCGGCCGCGCTATGCTAAGCAAATCTCCCCTGGATTTTTCACAGATTTCATCCATTGAAATAAGCCCTATGCCCTATACTAATACAAAATAATATATACCAAAAAAAAATAAGGTAAGTGATAGTGATATATACCAGGAATTGGCTAATTATCACCTGACAACACCTCACATGGATTCATTCGCTACATTACCACGGTAATTTCCCCTTTGAATTATGCCTTGTAATCTATTTCTGTAATAAAAATATATATCAGAAAGGAAGGGAGAAGCCTAAGTGACATTTACATTCACCTGGAACTACCTATTTCTTTATGTATTGCCGAGATTTTCTACCAATAACTTATTAGCATGTAAGTTAGCAGCCGTCATCCTCATTGTCACTGTCAACCCTTGCCTTCTCAGATAAGCCGCTGCATTTAGTTCCTTGTCCTCTGCTGTGGTCAAAACATGTCACACTCGTGCCCCGCCATTTCTGCCGCTTCTGCGCCCATTGCAAAGGGCCCCGTGACCTCTACACCCAGAAAAACTCGTGAGGGAATCAGGAAAGGACTAAGTGACTCTGCAGTGAAACGTGAACTAGCGGAATTGTCATTAGTGATGATGGATAGTGATTTTGACCCTTCGGGGGATTCGTGTGATGAGCCAGGTGAGAAAATCATGCCAGAAAGTACTAGTATGAGTGCTTCAGTGTCCAAAGTTATCCCTAGCCCCAAGGGAAAGGAGCCGTTAGTGCAGCAAGGGAAGGAATTTGGGAAGGGAGTGAAAAGGCGGCATGTTAGCCCAGGAACAATGGCCCCGTGTGACCCAGCCCACCATGAGTCCTGAGTTGATTCACCTCCCCGTTCCCCAAGCCCCACTTCACTCATTTCTTCCTCTTCTTCTGCTGAATTATCTCCGGAGTCTTCGTCGTCGGAGTCACCACCAGCATCAACAGTGAAGGCAGGCCGAAGAGGAAGAGGTAAATCCCTGACCCGTAAAAGTAGAGTTGCTACTAGAGTAAGGGCTGCTAGTGCTGTATGGCAACCCAGGATCAGTGCAAGTGACCTTGAACGTGGTAAATCTCCCTCACGGCCACCCACCACCCTCACCCACCACCCATGCTGGGAGTGCAGGAGCTGTATGTGTTCTTCACCCTCATGCTTCTCATGTCACACTCAAAGAAGCATGAGTTGGAAGAATACTGGTCCATGGACCCCTTACTACCCTCACCCACCTTCAATAAAAGTACATGGCCAGAGATCACTTCCAGAACATCATGGGAAACCTGCACTTTGCCGACAAGGATGTACCTTCCCAAACCGACCCACTCTGGAAGATCCGGCAGATTCTGAGCAGAATGAAAGATAAGTTTATGTCATTCTTCCACCCCTTTCAGAAGGTTGTCACTGACGAATCCTTGGTTTTGGTCAGAGGACGTCTTCGGTTTGTGCAGTACATTCCAAGCAAACGCCATCGCTTTGGAATCAAGTTCTTTGTACTGTGTGGCTGTAAGACGGGGTACATCCTTGACTTCGTCATTTATTCAGCCAGCACTGTCGATCTGGATAAAACACACCCCCTTGGCTTCTCAGGCTGTGTAGTGAAAGTGCTCCTTGAATGGTATTTTGGTGGGAATCATGTGCTGTATACAGACAACTATTATACAGCACCGAAACTTGCCAAATACCTTTCAGAGCACGGCATTGGCTCCTGCGGCACTGTCAAAAGTAATCGTGCCCATTTCCCTAAATTCCAAGAGGCAGGAACCTCGCAGCGAGGAGACTTGCACCTACGCAAGTCTGAGAAGATGCTGGCAATACGGTGGCATGACAAGAGGGTCGTGCACATGCTCACCACCGTACATAAGGGGGAAATGACAGACAGTGAGAAGGTCGACCGTAGGACAGGCGAACCTGTGATGAAACCTGATGCTGTGTTAGACTACAATATTAACATGCGGCTGGTGGACAAGTCTGACATGATGATTGGTGAGATCGACTGCCTCAGGAAGAATACTAGGTGGTACAGGAAAGTTTCTCTGCATCTCATAGACATGACGATGCTGAACGCCTTCATCCTGTACAAGATGAAGGTCAAGCCACCTAAGTCTTTCTCCTTGAGGTTGTTCACCAGAACTTGTGTTCAGCAGCTGCTGGAAAGATATGGTAGGGTGACAGCAGCAACTCCAAGGCGCCATCCAGTAACACTTCCCGACAGACTTGAGCAGAGGGCATACGTGGATCGGCTCAGACTGGTGCAAATGCCTGCCACAGGCAAGAGGAAGGCTGCGATCCACAGGTGTCAGGTGTGTGCACATACCACCCAACGCACACCTGAGCACAAACGCACCTGTTGGCAGTGCGCTGAGTGCCAGGTTCCCCTCTGTGTTACCTGCTTCTTTGATTACCACAGCCAGAAGCAGTTCTAAATGTGCAAGTGGGAAAGATAAGTAATGTGTAAATAATGTGTAAATAATGTGTAAATAGCAAGTGAAAGCAATGGATGTTCAGTACATATGACTGAACAGTGTATTATAGTTTTATCTTACTGAAAGTGACAGCGAATAACATAGTGTAAGTAAAATAGAAGGGTAAATATTGAAAATACAATAGAAAATGTAAATAGTAATGTAAGTAATTAGTAATATAAGAATATAAGTACAAATACTTGATGTTATAACAGTGAAAGTGAATCCGTGGCTTTCTCTGTTTTTTCTATCTATCTATAGCCCGACGCCCTAATCCCGCAAAGGGTGGCCGCAGACAAAACGCCTCCAAGTCACTCTGTCACCCACCATTTGACTCCCCTCCCCCCAACTCACCTCCCCCTCCCTCATATACCTCTCAACTCCATCCCTCCACCTCATCCTCGGTCTACCCCTCCCTCTCCCTCCCTCCACCTCACCTACATACACCCTCTTAGTCAGTCTTTCATTCTCCATTCTCTCCACATGTCCAAACCACCTCAGTGTATTTCTCCTAATCTTTTCAACCACATCCACATCTACCCCACAACGTTCCTTCACTTCTTCATTCGTCAACCTGTCCCTCCACGTCACTCCACATGCTCCTCTCAAGTAACTCATTTCCACTGCTCTCACTCTTGACTTGTTCCCCTCTTGCAAGGTCCACGCCTCGCTTCCATACATCAGGGTAGGGATCACAATACCATCATGCAGTGACTTCTTAACTTCCATACTCACCTCCCTATTTCTCATCACTGCTTTCAGTGTACCAACAACCATTCCTCCCTGCTGTACCCTTTCACGTACTTCATCCCCCAAAGTTCCATCCTTACTCATCACACTACCCAAGTACTTGAATGCACTCACAGTCTCCATATCCTCACCATCCAACCTCACTGCACACTCTGTGACTTCATTCCTCTCAAACACCATAACTTTACTTTTGTTTACATTAACTTTCAGCTTCCTCCTCCTACACACTCTCCCAAATTCATTCACCAAACCTTGCAACTCCCATTCATCTTCACTCAACAATACTGTATCATCAGCAAACAGCAACACCGGAAGCTTCCAAATCTCACCCTCATTCATTAGGGCCACCCCCACATCCACTGCCCTACCTTGCACCTCCTTTACAACCCCATCCATATATATATTAAACAGCCATGGAGACATCACACAACCCTGTTTCAGTCCCACATTGAGATCAAAGAACTCACTCAGCTCACCATCCACTCGCACCGTAGCCCTAGCTCCCTCGTACATACTCTTCACAGCACTCAACAATTTCCCCTCCACTCCATATATTCTCAATACCTTCCACATACCTTGCCTATCTATTCTGTCATAAGCTTTCTCCAAGTCCATGAAGGCAGCATACACTTTCCTTCCCTTCTCTAGATACTTCTCCACTAAACATCTTAGAACAAATATCTGATCTACACACCCTTTTCCCTTCCTAAATCCCCCTTGTTCTTCTCCAACTAGCTCCTCTGTCATATGCCTAACCCTATCAATGAGTATTCTGCCATATATTTTACCAGTCACACTAAGAAGGCAAATACCCCTATGGTTACCACATACTTCTCTCTCCTCTTTTCCTTTGTACAGAGGAACAATTATACCTGATTTCCAGTCCTCTGGAACCCTTCCCTCTTCCCAAGCCAATCTACACAACTTCCATATCCACTCCACAACAATCTCACCCCCATACCTAAGCATTTCACCACACACTCCATCAATTCCCGGGGCCTTTCCCAGCTTAATCTTCTTCATCGCTTCCACTACTTCCGACCTACTGATCTCTTCCTCCCTCCTCTCATCTCTTCTTCTCCCAGCCATTCTCCAACCACTTATACTCACACTGCTCTCACTCTCTACATTCAACAAATCCTCAAAGTGCTCCTTCCATCTCCTCAATTTCTCTCTCTTCTCCACCAACAATCTATTATTCCTATCTTTCACTCCCCTACTATTTCCCCTTTCACACTGCCTTACTTTCTTTACCTCCTTCCAAAACAATTTCTTACTCTCCCTCCATTTCACACTCAAATTCCTCCCAAACTCTTCATCCACTTTCTTCTTACTCTCCTTCACCAGTCTCTTAACCTCCCTTCTCCTGCTCACATATACCTCTCTCTTCTCTCTCTCATCTTCTCCCCTACCTCTACTCGCCAACCATTCACCATATGCCTTTTTCTTTTGTTCCACAGCTCGTTTCACCTCATCATTCCACCATGCTGTCCCTTGCACACCCTTGCATCTCCTCCTCACTCCACAAACCGCCTCACACGCTGCGCTTATCTCTTCCGTGAATATCTTACATACGTCTTCCACCCCTTCCATCTGCTCTAGCTCATACCTTCCCAATCTTTCTTCCACTATGCTCTTATACTTTGTCCTTTTCTCACTATCTTGCAATTTCTCCACTCTTCTCACAGGAGCTGCTTCCTCCTGTCTTCCCCTTCGTCTCCTCAACCACTTTCTTTGCAGCTCTACCTTGGCCATCACTAAGTGATGGTCCGAGACTCCATTCCCACACCCTCTCCACACCCTTGCATCCAACACTTGTCTTCTCATTCGCTCATCCACACACACATAGTCTATCATTGCCTTTCGTCTAACAAGTTCACCATCCATCCTCCTCATTACTCTCCATGTATACTGGTGGATCATCTTATGACGAAAGTAGGTGTTGGCTATTGCCAACCCCTTACCAGCACAGATGTCCACCAAAGCACTACCATTCCCATCTACTTCAGCTGGCACACCCCACTGACCAACCACTCCATCCACTCGTACATTCCCAACTTTGCCATTCATGTCTCCAATCAACAGCACTCTCTCGCTCCTCTCAAACTTGTCCATACATGCTTCTACTCTCGCCCAAAACTCATCTTTCACTCTTGCCACTCGATCCTCTGTTGGAGCATAGACACATACAATCGCCCATGCTTGTATACCTACTTTCATCCTCACCCATACAATCCTTGCACCCACTGTTCCATACTCTCTTATATTCTCCTTCCACTTCTTGCTTATCATCAGACATACTGTACTCCCTCTCTTGCCCTCTCATTCTCACTGACTCCCGCACATATACCTACACCGTATTCCCATTCTCTCATCCTTTCACCTCTCCATTTAGTTTCAGTCAATCCACATATATCCACTTTTGCATCCTCAAGCACCTGGACAATCTCTCTCTCTTTCACTCCATCATTCACTCCTCTCACATTCCACGTTCCTACCCTCAGAATGTCCTTTGTCCGTTCCTTAGTCGTCAACGTATGGTCTGTCCGGGTCCGAGGCGCTTTATTTGCTTTTTTAGTTAGTTCTTTTTACGGGGTGGGGCACTAACCCACCACCAACCCTTTTAGTCGCCTCGTACGACAAGCAGGGATACTGGGGGAGTATTCTTGAAACCCCCCTACCCCCAGGGGGTTTTTTACTGAATGAGAAATTGAATGACTTCAGTGACAACAAACTAATACTACTGAAGGAAACTTATGGATAAAGACTCCAGATATATATAAGTGTTATATAGTAATAGAAATATAAAGTGTGAGGGGTTTTATGAATAATAAATGACAGAGTACCATGAGCGAACTAGCGCAAGTGGGAAGGTCATACGCGCTCGTAATTTTCATTGCTTTCACAGTGTTTTTTTTTTTTTGGAGTATGGATCCCAAACTACTTGATAATCATAGAGTAGTGTTTTAGTGTTATATTGTTAATATCTGGCTGTGGTAATGATAATACGGGTTGTCGGGGCCCGAATAACCCCGCAGGACACGCAAAACATTGGTAAACATGCCCGCGGTGTAAGGGTTAAGTAACTTGTAACTGTCAGTGCATTATGTGGAATCAAGGTTAGAGTAGACAAACGAGTGGATCGTACATTTAATATGTAAGTTAAATCACATCATGAGTATGTGTCCACTGTAGTACAAATCTTCAAATAAATAATCACTCAGCCTTCACGCCCTTGGCTCCTACACCAATCGTTCTCAGGACACCTCAGTTCCTCCACTAGCCATGCCCTGGGTGGTTTGGCTTCTCCTCCAGTAGTATCTGGGTGCCTTGATTCTTCTGTCAGTCATACTTTGGGTGCCTTGTCGCCCCCACCTCTAGTGATGTCTGGTGCTCTTAGTTACCACCCCCACTTGCAGAGACGAGCCCAATCTTTTATTCCCCGCTTTGGGATCAAACAGCCAATCAGGTTCACTCCCATTATAGAAACACCATTGGAAAAATTTATTTTCGACCCTGAGCAATGAAACCTTAATCACCAGCACTTATCCCAGATAACACAACCGAACCTAAAGCACCAAGATCCCGAACATAGAAACACCCAAAATTCCATTACACAACCGAACCTGAAACACCAAGATCCCGAACATTTAAACACCCAATCCTAATAAAAATGTGCACAGTGAAACACAGGGATCTTATCACAATGCCTCCCTTCCCAAAATTAATTACTCTAGTTTCTCAGCCTTCCCACTCCTACTTAAGTAACTCTATGAAAACTGTTGCAAATAAAGGGCACACCTCATGATCCGTGCATTGGAATTCGTCATTGAATGTAGACAATTTAGAGATAATTGGTCAATTTGCAGTGTGAATGTACCCCCAAATAAGAATTGGTAATTTTTCCTTATGCCTTCAGCGACTGCTAGCATTTCATTTCCCTCCACAGAATAATTCTTCTCTGCCTTATTTAGAGTTCTCCAGTAATTGTATGCAACAGCCCAGACTTCACCTTCTTCGTCTTGTAATAATACTGGACCAATGCAGTCTTCTGATGCATCGGTCCTAAGTGCGAATGGCTTGCTCAGATCTAGAAGATGCAGGGTGGGACATTCAAATACTTCTTGTTTTAGCCTGTTGAAAGAGTCCTCCTCCACTTTGGTCCAAATCACTTTCTTAGGTGCGGCCTTCCTTGCCAATTTAGTCAGGGGCAAAGCAATTTCTTCATAACTCGGTATGTATTTCCTATAATAACCTGTTAAACCTCATCTCATTCTTTGACATAGGGGGCTGTGCATTCGTTATCCTTTCTATCTTATCGAGAAGAGGGAAACAAGTATACCTACCAGCTTCATGTCCAAGGCCAACAGTACAATATATTTCTTAGGTCTTGCAGTTAACCCAGCCTCCTTCAGCTTCCTAATCATTTCCAAAACATCCTTGGGAGCTCTAGAGTAGCAGAGTGAGTAAGTATATCATCTACAAACAATTCTACCTCCCCATTCCTCCCAGGATAGTCCAAGTGGCAATAATGTAAACTGGAAAAGGTCTTGAGCTGTTGCAAAACCAGTATAACATCTGCAGTCTTTATGGAGAGGTATTTGCCAGAAGCATTTGATGAGGTCATTGCAAGAAAACAGCTTACTTGAGGATAACCTTGTAAAATCTTGTCTGGTTTGACAATGGCTTTGCATCAAATCCGGTTTTTCTGTTTAGTTTCCTAAAATCCAAATATAAGCGTATTTCCCCATCCTTCTTATGCACAGCCACTATTGAGCTCGAGTAGGGCGAATCTGAGGGTTCAGTAATTCCTGCCTCTTTCATCTTTTCTATTTCTTTTCTTATCTCACTTTGAAGATTTTGTGGCAAAGGGTAAGGTTTCGTTTGTACCGGGGTCTCCTCTTCTAGTAAAGTACAGTGAACTGGCACATTAACTCTCTTAGCAACGTCAGAAAAGACTGTACTATACGTCTTAATGATGTCAATTAGGCTGTTCATTTTGCAGTCAGTCAGATCCTCAGACACCGATTCACCTTCTTAGGTTTCTGAAGAAATCAACACCGGCACGGATAGTTGACCAATCTCACCAGATTCCTGGATAACTGCTACAGCCGCTGCATACAGAATCATGTCATCTCTCGAATCTTCCTCAAGCTCCACAGAGGCTGCACATGCTTGAATGTAATGCTTCTTCACCATGTTGACGTGAAAACGACGATTTTCACCACCAGCTGAAAGTACAACATTGAGAGGAGTTGGGCCTGCCACTACATCCAATGGGTCCTTCCACTGCATCAGCAGTTTATTGCTGATGCTAGACCTGGGCAATAAACAAAATTGCCTCCCCCTGCTGTCTGCAGGTTTGTTCTAACCTGTCACCCAGGGTTAGTACATATAAGTAGTGTGTGTTTTTTGTGTCTTTGCATTTCCGTCCCACAGTTCCCTCAGCACATTAAGGGGTCCTCTTACAGGTCTACCATATACCACCTCAAAAGGGGAGAATCCCATACTTGCCTGCGGTGCTTCCTGATAGGCAAAAACTAGTGGTACAGCATAGAATGGCCACTCCTTTGGTTGCTCGTGGCACATACACTTTAACATTTCCTTAACCCCTAAAGGTCGATTCCAGTTCTGGAACGTGTGTCATGGGAACATCGGTCCCCATTCCAGAACATTTAGACACTCTTACATTCCGTGTCACTGCTCTACAATAAAAAATTGTAAAACATTGGAACACCACTTACTTTAAAGCAAAGGAGTTGTACTTTGCTGCGTATAAAGATTTTTATGATAAGTTTAATAGTTTTCATAGGAGCGATTGTTGAATAATCACCTACATTATATGAAAGAAAAGCCAGCTCCTGATGGTCAATTTTGTAAACATTGCCCGGCCCCAAGGGGTTAAGAGTGGATCAAATTTTTGTCCTATACCATTCCCCACTGTATAATAAGGTGTAGTATACAGGGACTTTCCTGAAAGCAACCTATTTACCTCTTGCATCATGGTGGACATAAACTGTCTTCCTCTGTGTTAGGGGGGGAAAATACCATCCTCTCTTGAACCATTGTTACTGCACTGGTTAAAGTTCTCGAGTCCGTGGGTCGAGTGGGCAATGTCGGGATCAAACGAGCCGGCATCATTGGGAGAGGAGCAGAGTGAGGTAGAAAGCAGCAGGATCCTGCCCACAACTCCACACTTGCTCGATTGTCCCCTGCCTACTATTGAAGAGGGAATATGGGTTGATTTCCTTCTCTCTTTTGATAAAGTAGAGGCCATCTCTCCACTAGTATTTATTGACATTCCTCTTGCCCTGCCATACTTGTTGTAAATAGTGTAAATATTAGGTAAACCCATTTTTTTCCCTCTGGGTTTCCTCTTACCAATCTGGAGCTGAGCATGGCAGACCTGGAATCATGGGATGCAGTGTTGTTAGACACACTTCCCCTTACATCATGGCGACCCTGCCAGGATAAAAGTGCCTACGTGTATCAGGTTGGTGGTGTTGTATTTATACTGCAGGGAGGATTTGTTAAATGACCAGTCACTTTTGCGCCATTTATTATCCAGGGCCCGGCAATAGTTGTTTGTGTTTCACATTCTAGTTACTTGAGTGGTTTGTGCTGTCAGTAGCATATTACTTGCCTCATGTTGTGCTGTTTTGTGCCAAGGGTTGGCTAGGTGCAGGATTAAGTCCTTCTAGCCAGCACTGTCCCAAGTGAGTGAGATTAGTGCATACCGCTAAACATGTGGCTTTCGGTAAAGTTGCCTAATGGGTGATTGTTGTGAAAGGGTGTGGGCAAGAGGCTAGCCATTGGTTATAACTTGTAGTCACCAGGGTTACAACCTGCCCAGTGTTAATGCTTGGCCATTACTTCACAAGCTGCGTGTCCTGTATGAAAAATTTTTGGTATTTTTGAGTATATCAAGACTTCAGGGACTTCCTTGTGCATTTTCCTACACAGGGGGAGTCAATGGTGTTTTTGCTGTTTTGGTTTTGGTCTTTTGTCTCCGGGTTGTGGTTTGTTCACTGGGTTGTTTAGTTTTGGCTTATGGTCTGATCATGGTTGTAATATCAGAAGATACTAAAGATATTTCTTCTCATTTGTCTCTTATATAATTTTACAATGTCTAAGTTTACCACAGTAGAAGAAATGAAATCTCAGGCCAAATCCACCGGACTGACAGGAACGGATATAGCTAGTATATCCTCCGACAACAGGCTTACGAACGAGAGGAACATGCAAAGGGATGAGAAGAACGGGAGTCAGGAGGAGAACGAGTAGAACACGAGGAGAGAAAATTTGACATAGCCAAGGTAGCAAGTGAAGAGCATATCCAGCAAGCAAAGTTGAATGCCTAAAGTAAACCGTCAGTCACTGTTACTAGTGCTGATATCAGCAAGCCTAAACTACCCAGTTATCAAGATGGTGAAGATATGGCTACTAACCTCTGCTGTTTCGAGAAGGTGGCAAATCTTCTCGGCTTGGACAAGGGACGTTATGCCTTAAGGTTGGATGGCTTGCATTCAGGTAAGGCTCCCAAAATGTATGTCAGTTTTGACACTGACAATTAGTGATTAACCTTCAATGAAAAAGACCCTTTGGACAAGCTTTGATAAGACCCCGAACCGTTATACAGTAGCATGGATTTAAGAGAAGCCAGGAGTCAGCCTTAAGAGACCTCCCAACAGTTTGTCTCCACCCTTAAATATCTGTTCGACTTTTGGTATAAATCAACAGGCGCCGAGTCATTTTAAGTACTCTGTGAATTCATTATCCTTGATTAATTTCTCTCCTCTCTAGCTCCAGAATTACACCTCTTCCTCCAAGATCAACGGGTTGAGATCTTCAAGGTGCAGGAGAATTGGCTAATGTGTGTGTGGCCAGTCAGAATGCGTACCCTCACCATAGGTTTTCGTCTGGCGCCGGCAAGAGAACAGGTCCTCTAATCACCAGGACGTGTAACCTTTGTCCTTCTCAGATCATCTCCTCCATCCTCAGATGGCCATTGATACATCTTGACTCTCATAGACTTCACTACAGGATTTTCCAAAGCAGTGCCTCTAAAAGACATTGATTCTATCTCTGTCACTGAAGCACTGGTAGGTATTATCTCAAGGGTTGGCATCCCCAAGGAATTCCTCTCAGAATGCGGCTTGCAGTTTACATCTCAGTTTATGGGTGGGCTTCACAAATTACTTGGTGTGAAACCAGTTTTTCTACAGTCTTCCATCTCAGGGGAAACGGGAGACTTAAACGCCTCCACTGACCTTGAAAAGCTGGCCTTCACAGGCTGTGTGCTGATAAGCCCTGGGAATGGCACAGGTATCTATTTCCTTTTCTTTTTGCCCTCAGAGGAATTCATAGTGACAGAACTGGATTTTCTCGTTTGAACTCATGTAGGGACGAATGATACGAACGGTACAAGGACCTGTTGTCGTATTACGTGATCTGTGAGAGGATCAGGCCATTCTGGAGGACAACTGGATAAGCTTCCGTACGTCCTCAAGCTTAGGGACAAGCTAGCTGGGGGCACCGAAATCGTCGCCAAGAACGCTGATGCAAGTGTCACGAGGTACAAGTTATACTGTGATATCCAGTCACAGAATCGTCAATTCCATCCTGGTGACATAGTCATAGTTTTACACCCCAGAGAAAGCAGCAAACTTTTCATCTCCTGGAAGGAACCATACAAAATTCTTGATTGACAAGGAAAGGCTGGCTATCTCATTGAAGAGCCACAAGGACCTAAACTCTACCACACCAACCTCCTGAAGTATCATCATCGATATAAGGCAAACTTCTGTCATATCCTAGACGAGGTACTGACATTTTGAGAGGTGGATTCTCCCTCTAGGGCCAGAGAAATGGAGTGTGTTGAGGACAACAGCGAATCAACATCAAGCTTCGTGTTCCCAGTTGACTCGGCTATCTAGTCCAACATATGTCAACCTTAAGTCCGTCATTCCTTAGATGAGAACCAGCAGGCCAGTCTCCAGGAACTGTTAAACAACTTTATCTCTTTATTTTCTGATATCCCACGTTGTACCACCACAATCAAACATGATATCTCCCTTACCACCAATGAGAAATTCCTGGCCAAACTCTACCCTGTGCCCATTTATCTCAAGCCTTACTTTGAGCAGGAAATTGAGCAGATATACCAGCAAGGGATAATCCAGAGGTCTTTCTTCCCTTACAAGCAAGATTTTTTTTTCTTTATGCAAGGAAGAAGGAACCAAAGGCCAGCGGCCCACAAACCGATCCTCCGAAGAAAATAACAAAAACAATACAAAAGGGAGCCAAATTCAAGGTCCGTTCATTTCGAGGTGCCTGGACACACTGCATTTGAAAGACTGGAGATCATAGGAAGTAGGGAATACAGACAGAGGGAGACAGTTCCAGAGCTGACCTGTTGCATAAGTGAAGGACTGGGAGTAACTCTTGCATTAAAGAGTTAGACAGAAAAGGGATGAGAGTTTGTTACTAGATGGGTGCTACGCGCCTGTCGTAAAGGTGAAGGGAAGCAAGCAGACAGTTCAGAGGAGCAGTGACCATTGAAGTAGTGACAGAAAAGAGATAAAGATGCAACAGTGTGGCGAAGAGACATAGGTTGAAGGGAGCCAGTAAGAGAAGGAGAGTTAAGACAAAAAGCCTTTGACTCCACCCTATTGAGAAGAGCTGTGTGTGAGGAGCCTCCCGACACATGAGAGTTGTACTCTGCTCAGGGGGGAATAAAACCAGTGTATGAAGTCAACAAGTCGGCTTAGCACACCTAATCTCTTGGAAGCAGATTTTACAAGAGATGCAATATGATCTTTCCAAGACAGGTCCCGAGTGAATGAAACCCCAAGCATGTTCAAGGATGATGCAGGATTGAGCTGGATGTTATTAAACATTAGTGGGTACTCCTGTGGCAGATTGTGTCAGATTGATAGGTGTAAAAACCGAGTTTTTGATGCATTAAAAACAACAAGATTATTTTTACCCGTCAGAGATACGAGCCAAGTCAGATATTAATTAGGTTTGCCATAGCCTCATCCCTTGTTTGTTAAAGCAACTGCTGAGATGGACGTTGCGGGAGCCGAATAGAAAGGTGAAGGGTGGAATCATCAGCGTACGAGTGGATAGGGTTAGATGTACAGCTCAGAAGGTCATTGATGAATATAAGGGAGAGAGTTGGTGATAGGACAGAGCCCTGAGGAACTCCACTGTTGATAGATCTAGGAGAAGAACGATGGCTGTGTACAACAGCGGCCATAAAACGACCAGAAAGGAAGCTATAGATGAAGGCACAGATAAAAGGATAGAAACCGTAGGAGGGCAATTTGGAAATTAAAGATTTATGCCTGACTCGATCTAAAGCCTTTGAGTTATCAAGTGCAATGGCAAAGCTTTCGCCAAAGTCCAGAAAGGAGGATGACCAGGAGTCTGAAAGGTAGGTGAGAAGATCGTCAGTGGAGTGTCCCTGACGGAAACCATACTGACGATCAGAAAGAAGGTTTTGATAGGAAAGATGCTTTAAATTTTTTCAGTTAAGAATTGACTCGAAAACTTTTGAGACACAGGATGTTAAAGAAATTGGACTATAGTTCGAGGGTTGAGAATGGTCACCCTTCTTTGGGACTGGCTGAATGAGTGCAAACTTCCAGCAAGAAGGAAAGGTACAAGTTGACAGACAAAGACAAAAGAGTTTATCTAGGCAGGGTGTAAGCACAAAAGCACAGTTCTTGAGGACAACAGGAGGGACTCCATCACGACCATATGCCTTGTTAGTATTAAGGCCAGTGATAGTAGAAAATACATCAGCTGAAAATTTTTTTATCTCAGCCATGAGGAAGTCAGAGGGGGGAAGTGATGGAGGAACAGCACCGGAATCGTCTAAGTTGGAATTGGAGGAGAAAGTCTGAGCAAAGAGATATGATCTATCAGTAGAAGAATAGCTACAGAGCCATCATGGCGACTGACTATTGATGCCTGAACTCTGTCACCGTTTTTCAAGTTGAATAATCCTGCTCCATCAAGGATGATTTATATGAATTCTCTTAGACCAAATATTTTTCAGAATTAGACTTATGCAAAGCATACTACCAAGCGCCTTTGATAGAGAGGGCCTAGCCAGTGACAGCTTTCCCAACCCGTTTAGGTTTGATGGAGTTCTGTCGTTTACCATTTGGTCAAGTCACATAGCCTGTGCTACATACATAAAACTCATGTGTATTGTTTCGCATCCTTTTATTTTGATAACATCTTTGTATACTCAACAAACTGGGACAAGCACCTTGAAGCTCTTCTGCTAGACTACAGGAGACTGAAGGAACATCACATGACACTCAAGGTCTCAAATTGCCTGTTTGGTATACCATCCACCCATTACGTTTGCTTCATCCTCGGTGAAAATTATCTCCAGCTTCATCCTGACAAGATCAGCGCCCTGATACAACTGGGGCCACCTTTAACAAAGAAGCTGCTCTGAGGTTTTACAGGATGTTCGTTCCTCTGGCATCTGACTACACTGGACCACTCTCAGACTTCTTGAAGAAAGGAATGCCACAACCGATTGCGTGGAGTGAAGACCTCTTGACGAAGTCTGAGGAACTGAAGGTTTCTTTCTCATATCCCATTCTAAGGTTGCCTGACATCAATCTAACCTTTGTTTTAAGAACTGGTGCTTCTAATAATGGTCTCGGAGCTGTGCTGTTTCAGTATCATGATGGTTGTCCACATCCCATAGCTTATGTTAGTAGAAAATTGATACAAAGGGAAAAGAAATTCACCACTACTGAACGGGAATGCCTGCAATAGTTTTTGGTATACTGTACTAACATTTGATTATTGCCTCAGGGGAAAGAAATTATCTTGGAGTTTGACCAACCTCTTGTTTACCTTACCAGTTTCAAGGGATGGAATTATCTCATCCTATGTGGTCAGTCAGCCTCCAGCCTTACAAGTTCAAGGTCATCCACGTTGCCAGAGTTGACAACATCACCATGGATATGCAGAGTCGATCACCGAGGTTCACAACTGATGATCATCCCTGAAGCTTTCCTGGTATTTTCCCATGAGCTACTCCCGAGTAGCCTCTTCGAGGGGAGCTGTGTAAAGGGAGGAAATACCAACTTCCTCACGAACCACTGTTACTGCATTGATTCAAGTGCTCAAGTCCGTGGGTCGAGCGGGCGGAGTCAGCGTCAGGCAAGCCAGCTTTAGTGAGGGAGGAGTGGAGTGAGGCAGAAAGCAGCAGGATCCTGCTCATGCCACCATTCTCTCTCCACTCTCCTTTACCTACTGTTAAAGAGGGAATATGGGCCGATATCCCTCTTCCTTTTGATTAAGTGGAGGCCATCTCCACTAGTATTTGTTCACAATCCTTCGGGCCTGCCATACTTTTTGTAAATAGTGTTATTATTAGGTAAACCAGGGCTTTTTTTCCCTCTGCGTTTCCTTTTACCAACCTGGAGCTGAGCACAGTGGACCTGACATCTTGTCACTTAGCTCCTGCTGCAGAATCCCAATACAACTATTGATGTCAATGTGTGCATCAGCAACAGATACAGTACCGTATCAATATTCTTTTAAGGTACAGCTTCAGGATACCAGGTGGAAAAGTCCACCATTGTTAACATATATCACAACCCGTCCGAAGCTGTGGGCTGGATTGGGCTAACCAAATCAATGCCGACCCTAGAAAAGTGTTCATCAATCACTGGCAATGGTTTTAACTCTGCTGGAGGTATACCTCCTTTACTGCATGTTCGTTGACAGATATCACAAGACTTGTATTTCAGCAAACATCCCAGGCCAGAAAAACACTACTTAGATACGGTCTAAGGTTTTTCCATAACCCATGTGACCACCCATCACTGCTTGATGGCCTAATTTGAGAACTGCCTGTGTATACTTTTGAGGGACAATAAGTTGTTCATTCGTCTCCCTATCCTTACTTAACTGCCTGTACAATCTATCTCCCCTTCTATACCGTGTTACTCTGCCATTCGTAGTTAAAATCCGATCGTTTTCCACATAGGACTTGATGCTAGCAAGTGACTGATCCCTAGCTTGGGCCTAAAAAATTCATCAACTGCTGCCAGATCTTTCATATCATTTACTTTCAGAGTCCAAGGGCACTTGTGAATATTCTTGTCCTGAGATCTTATCACTACTACAGCAGTTTCGTCATTATGGTTCTGCCCATCACGCAGCTGATCCTCCTTGCTTCCCTCAGATTTTCTACCTGTGGTTTATCTGCTACTCTAGGTAGGTCCCCCAACACCAGTCCATACAATGGATAGTCACACATGGCAGCCAATAGAGGTCCATTGTAATGAGGCACAGAAACATTAATCTGAAGTTCTGGCAGAATATCCCTCATTCCATATATGAGTTTCAGATGAGGTATTCTTCTGATCTCGTGTCCCACCGGTACCAATCTCCATGCAACAACAGCAGATGTACAACCCCTGGTCTTGCATTATATGAGTTAGTTGATTTTCCATATAAGCTTCAGCAATATTATGAGTCCTGTCACCTGTCCCATTATCGGTTACACCACAAGAAAACTCATCCGCGTTACCCACTGTCACATCCACTCCAGTTTTGTGTGGCAGTGTTCTTTCTCATAGCGTTTAGCAGTTATGTGAAACTTTTTCCCACATGTCCAACAAACCACTTGATTCTGTTTTTCTTTTCTCTACCAGCACCATCACTCATGATGCTTGGATGACCATGGGCATCTAACCAGTGGTCAGCATCATCAGTCATCTGCTGGACAGTGGAGATCTTCTTCTTCCATAAAAATATTTGAAGATAGTAAGGGCAATAATTCACAGATTGCTCTCTCACTGACAAGTCATTCACTCAGTCTAGCTATTAAGAGATTTTGTCAACCTATTTGGAAACCTTAGAGCCATTTCATCCTTCTTAAATCTTCCACTTCTGAATCTGCACTTAAACCCTTCACATGTGATTTCATAAGCTTTCAACAGTGCCTTCTTCAATAAATTATAGTTGGTGGACTGGTCGGGAAGTATTTGGCTATGCACTTTGAGTGTTTTACCCGGAAGTAATGCTGCAAGGATGATAGGCCATGAATCCTTATTCCATTTAGCATCCATTGCCACATTTTCAAAACGACATAATTATGCATCCGCTTCATATCTGTCCTTATCATATGATGGAATTTTCAATTGCCAGAATGTTACAGGTGACAAACCTGGAGCCTTCTGATCAACACATATTTCTTCAGCTGCAGCTCAACTCAAACTTCTTGGTTTCCTCTTGTTTGTGTTTTGTCTCTCTCTCAGCTGCTCTGCCTTCGCTTTCTTGAGTGTGTTTCATGTACGAGGTACTCCGACACCTTCTCACCCTCCAGACCAAGGTTTCGAGCCGGAAGTGCGTGGTGGTTGTTCATTTCAATAATCATCATTCGTACTCCTGTCTCACGCCTTCTCCCTCGCAGATTCTTTCCACACCTACCCTCGCCTAATACCACCACCACCACTGCTTACCGTCCAGATCGGTGTCGGTCAGTATCGTGGGAAGTGCGTGGTGGTTCTTCACGCTAATGATCATCATTAACATCCATCTCTTGACACCTCTTACCCTCACCTGATATTGCCTGCACCACTGTTCTCTTTCCAGATCAGTATAGGACAGTATCATGGGAAGTTCGTGGTGGTTTTTCACGCTAATCATCATTATCGCCAACGTCCGTCTCGCAACACCTCTTACCTTCACATAATATTACCTGCACTACTACTCACTTTCCAGGTCGGTGTCTGGCCGCATTGTGGGAAGTGCGTGGTGGTTCTTCACGCTAATCATCATCTCCTCATACACTGCCAACAT
This sequence comes from Coenobita brevimanus, assembly GCF_032717465.1. NCBI lineage: Eukaryota > Metazoa > Arthropoda > Malacostraca > Decapoda > Coenobitidae > Coenobita > Coenobita brevimanus. The sequence continues at coordinate 17,588,952 of NC_137065.1, read as the reverse complement.
GGCCGCCTTCCTCACCGTCCAGAGATTGGTCACTCCCTTCAACTCTGTCGACGATTTAGCCAGTCAGACTGTGGTGGAGTATGGCACGCTCGAAGGGGGGTCATCCATGCAGTTTTTTCAGGTCAGTCAAGGTTTTACCATAATTATGTTTCACGACTCCCTGGGAGGTAAAAGATTATTTCCTTTTTTCTTTCTGTTAAGCAAGAGACTGTTGATGGATTGTACCAGGTGGTTCTTCAAGGCCAGTGATTTTGTTTTTGTGTTATTTGGGGGCACTTGAGTAGTTCTCGTGAGGATGGTGATTTTTTCTTACAAAGAGGGGATGGGTTTGTGTGTGTGTGTGGGGGGGTGGGGGTGGGGGGTGGGGGGGTGGGGGTGGGGGGTGTATGTGTGTGTGTGTGTGTAGGTGGGAGGGTGGGTGGGTGTCTTATACTTTACCAAATTTGTATTTTTACAAGAATGAGTCGAGTTCGTACCGTCCCTTGTTTTCAATCATTTTTATCATACACATTTTTCAATTTATAAATAGTTTTAGTACAAACTGTTTCAATCAAGAGTGCATTTGACTGATCAACAACTCTGTGAATCTGAATTTCTTTACCTCCTCATCACCTCTCTTTTTATACAGTTTTTAGCAGTGTCCTCTTGATGTTGCTTCCCTATAGGTTATATACTCATCTGTGTCTATTTTCTCTTTTCTCTGATGCATTTATATAGCATAATCATGTATCCTCATTTCCTTCTCTCTTGTTATGTTGGCATGTTTAATTTTTGTAGTCTTTCTTTACAGATTTGATCCCTTAAGATTGGTGCCCATCTTGTACCTCTCCTTAGTACCTATTTAAAATCTTACCTATGTGTGATTCCAGACAACAGATGCATACTCCAGACTTGGTGTAATGAATGACGTAATTATCTCTCTCAGCATGTCTTCATTTATACATGTGAATACTACTCTCATAATTAGCAAGCAATGTGTACATGTTCCGTATTTTCTCACTGGTGTGTTCAGCCGGAGATGGTCTGTTACTGATAATCCCTCCCAAGTCTTCCTTTTCTGATATGTGCAGGGTTGAACTTCGTAGCTTATAATCCCAGTCTGTTCTTTTTTTTTTTCAATTTTATCAAACTTGATTACATGGCATTTGTCCACATTGAATTCCATTTGCTATCTATTGCTCCATTCATAAAGCTTATATAATTCAGCTTGTAGCTCTACAAGAGTCTGTGTTTGTGATTTTCCTGTGAATATTTGCAACATCAGCATACATATTTAGACAGCTTCTATTTCCAATGTTGCTGTCTGTGTCATTTATATATACTAAAAATATAATTGGTGCCAACACTGAGTCCTGTGGGTCTCCATTAGTCACTTCTCTACATGATGAGTAATTCCCCTTAGTACTGTTCAATTTCCATTTCTCTGATAAAATCTTGCATCCAGCCGTAAAGATTACCTTGGATTATTCCTTGATTGTACAGTTTCCATAAAAGTCTTTGGGTGTGGTATTCTGTCAAATGCTTTCTTCAAATCCAAATAGATACTGTCTACCCATCCTTCTCTTTTCTGTAATGTTTCTGCAACTCTATCATAGCAGCTTAAACTGCTTATATTTTTGCTTATACAACACCATATGACCATGTTGTTGCGGTGCCATGCGTTCTATCAATCAATCAATCAATCAATCAATCATAGCAGCTTAACAGATTAGTTGCACATGATTAATTTACTCTCTCTAAAATCGAACTGTCATTCTATTATCATAATGTTTTTTCTGATGATTTATCCAAATTTTCCTTATCAGCTTTTCTAATGTCTTATCTACAAATCTAGTAAATGAAGCTGGTTGATAATTGTGAGTGGATTTCGTCTATTCCCTTTCTTGAAGAGGGGAATAATTTTTGTTTTCTTCCATATAATAAAGTAGTTTACCTTGTCTTAAGGATTCCTTGAATATTAAATGTATTGATCTGCTTAACATTTCTGCACATTTATGTAATACCCAACCTGAAATCTCGTCATGACTCTTTCCTTTTCCCTTGTCTAAGTCATTGAACTCTTCCTGGACCTCTTGTTCCGATATACGTATAATTATTAATATGTGTGGGCAAGTTTGTTCATTGTCATCTCTCTCAAATCTACTTTCTTCTGTAAAAACTAATTGGATTTTTTGGTTCAGTACTTCACAAATATCTTCTTCATTGATGCAGATTTTCCCTTCATCGATGATGGATTGTATGTATTTTATCTTTACGTCGTGTGTACTTGTAAAACAGCTTCGGTTGATTGGTATTCCCTTCTGATGTGTTAATCCCATCTGCAATTCATTCTGCTTGTGGGGGTATATCTAATTCTAGCTCTTTGGCTTGGAGAATTTTCTTTGTTAATATCATAACTCTTCCCCCTTTTTTTTTTTTTTTTAATTAAGTTCTGTCTCTTTCTCCATATTTTGTATTCATCAAAATTTAAGGTTTCATTGGATATCCTTGGGGTTAGTTTTGTTTATGTTAGGCAAATAGTATGATGTTTATTTTCTTGAATATAGTCTTTTATCTCTTATAATATGGATACCGTTCCATTACATTTGAATACATCAACTTAGTCATGTTTATATATTTGACATTGGTTGAGTCTACTGTCCTAATTTCATCCAGTCCCTGCTGTTTATTTGTCATTTTCTTACTTGTAACCCCACCACTTAAAAAAAATAAAATACTCCCTTTACCTGACCTTTCTTCATTTTATATTTTTGCTTCTTCCCTCTTTTCCTTTAGTAATCCCCATTTTTCCTGAGTTATCCATCTTTTTATTCAAACTTCTTTTAATTTCTTAAGATTGCTAGCATTTTTTAACACTTCTATAGTGTTCACACTTTGGAAAGTTACTTTCTCTCATATTTCTTTAGCCTTTTAAATCCCTTTATGTCTTTCTCACAATGTCCTCTGACACTTCTCTTAATGTATTAATTAAATTTACCATCTCTTCTTGCTAGCTATAGAGTCTATTTCTGATTTCTTCTTCATCTATGCTAGTGATTACTATAGATTTATTTATCTCAGCCGATTCTTGGATCAATCCTGGGTTGTTTCTTATGATTTTCACATCCCTTCTTATTCTTTTGCTTTTGCTTTAACCTTGTTATTTATCTTTTGCTTGACTTTGCGAACTCTGCATAAGTACTTTGTACTTCCTTGTTGCAGTTTCTCATTTTTATATTTGTCTGTTTTATCTTCTCCTCACTATTACTGCTTTGATCTATCAGACTTCCTGCTTGCCATATTATATCTGCATGATTTTTTGAGCTCCTCCAAAACTCTCTAATGGATTACCACAGTACTTTCCATATTGCATGACTGTGTGTGTGTGTGTGTGTGTGTGTGTGTGTGTGTGTGTGTGTGTGTGTGTGTGTGTGTGTGTGTGTGTGTGTTTTGGGTATCTGAATAAAGATAATTCTTGTGAGCTACCGGTATATTATCGTATGTTTAATTTCTTCAGTCTGGTTACATATTTTTTTAAATGCATTCCAGCTATCTCCAAGGGACGGTGTTCGATATAAGTGATACCATTAGAAATTATGTGATAAATTAAGGGCACATTTATTATCTCCAGTTTCACCCACTCTCTGGAACGTCAGAAAGCAGTAAGAATTAAATGGACAGTATTATATGGGACTGAATGGGTTCAGTCTTTCACTTGATAAGGTCTTTTCTGTTTGTTTCTCGTCTCCTAATTGGAGGAGTTATGTACAGCATTTATTCTATCCATTCAATACAAGATCTCTTCTACCATGAATATAATCGTCTGGAGAGAGCAAGACAGAAATACAAACATACGTCATCGGATTGAAAAGATTAAGAGAATTCCAGTAGCATTGCGACGTAGATTAGTGAAGAGTTCGGATAAGTTATTGATGATGATGATGAGTAGTGCTGGTGGTGTTACTGTTCATGATGATGGTGATAATGTAGTGGTGGTGCCGGTAGTGCTAGTGGTGACGATGACTACAACGATGAAGACACTTTTTTTTTTTTTTTTTTTTACTACAGCTCGTTACCAGTGAAATATAGTTCACATGTAAGGAATAGTAATGAAATTACATTTGCACTCTTGTAACAAAAAACTACCTAACTGCAGTCCAAACCGAGTATTGACATAGTCCCCCCCTCCAATATTTTCTCAATTTTAGTTCCTCTTTCCCTAAAGCTGCCGTTTTTCACGTTTTCATCCTCCTCTGCCGTCCTTTACTTCCTCCCCTTCCTTACCTCTCTCTCTCCCTGTCTCTCTGCCATGTTTTGTAGGATTTCTCATTCGTTTTCCTATTTGTCCATCATTTTTCCTTTCCTTTGTTCCATTTATGAATTTTTCATCCGACTGTTGTCTTTCTAGATTTTTTTTTTTTTTTTGCGTTATTCTAAGATCAGTATTTGCCCCCTCATACAATTAGGTGATCATTGTGTTTCTGCCTACCTCCAGATGTTTTCATTCAGACTTCCTGATAAAATGTTTCCTTTGTTGTTCCAGCGTTCCAAGGTAGGTGTGTACAGTCGGATGTGGGAGTTCATGTCGTCCCGCAAGCATGTGTTCACGTCCACGTACGAGGAGGGCATCGAGCGGGTTAGGACATCGAAAGGCAAGTATGCCTTTCTGCTAGAGAGTGTCAAGAACGACTACATCAACGAGCAACTGCCCTGCGACACCATGAAGATCGGACACAACCTAAACTCTGATGGATATGGCCTGGCCACTCCTCCACACTCATCCCTTAAGTAAGTACATGTGTGTGTGTGTGTGTGTGTGTGTGTGTGTGTGTGTGTGTGTGTGTGTGTGTGTGTGTGTGTGTGTGTGTGTGTGTGTGTAAACTACCCTGTGATTTAATGAAGATCGGACACAATCTAATCTCTAATGTAGTGTTTCCCAGACTTTTTTTTGGCCGTGACCCAGTACACAATTTTTTTTTTTTGGCCTGGTAATCCTCATGGCGGAAACATAATTTCATTGTTTCTTCATTAATTTTTATCCAATAATATTTATTGGATAAAATGCAAGGGACAGCTTAAAATACAATTCGGTAAAAATTTATTGAATAAATTTGACTGACTTTTACTTTATATTAATTATCAATAAATTTCTATGTTACTAATGTTGATCGAAGAAAATTAAAGACACAATGTAAATTTGATTTATTACAAAATTAGGCAGGCAAAGAAAAGCAAACTTTTGACTGAGAACTATGATGCTGCTTCATGAGTTAGCCCTTCTGACTATGAATTCCTTGCTGATAAATTTAGTAAACAAATATTTTTGTTACTAAGATGGAGCTTTTCTTTGATCACACAAATGACAAAAATTTGAGCATTTATTTCTTCAAATGGTCTTCATTGCAAACACTGAAAAAGAAAAAAATATTTAGTGACTGCCGTGATGTTCCTTCAATTTATGGGCGAGTTCTTCATGATTCGGCTTTATGTTGTTAGACAGAGCACAGCGCAAATCATGCTGAGGATCCAGATGGTTCCTTGTTTTAGTCCTGATCGTCACAAAAGCTGAAAATCCTTGTTCACAGAGGTATATGATTAGGGAGAAGAGACTTTTCAACATCACGAGTCAGAATAGGCATATCCTTGAGTTGTGCCCAGAATTCAGAGTAGGAGAGACTTTCAAAACGTTGCTTCTGCACCTGATTTTCCTAGAGTTCTGTAAGTTCTTCTTCAAAACCTGGGGTATCTTTTCCAACTTCAATGACGTTCGTGCCGAACACATTCCTGATCTGATCCAGCTATGTTGAAATAGGTCAACACTTTCTGGCAAATATATCCACATCCTCCTGAAGCTTCATCAAATTATCTTGAAAAAACACTTTAACGTCAGCAAGGGCTATTTCTGACGAATGTTCCAGCACTGCACTCAGTATTTGAAAAGCAGCTTTTTTCCCCTGGCTAATCTTTCTCTCCAAAGCACAAGTTTCTTCTTGAATGAAGTATTTTTTTTTTTTTTTTCTGCTAATGGCCACCATAGTTTGATTCCGGCCTTGCATGTCTGAGTTCAGTTCATTCTTGTGCCTGAATGTCTCTGAAGCAGTCGGCCAGCTTATGCTTCTTCTCTTGGAGTAAAACTTTTATTTCAGGTTTTAGTTCAATAAACAGTCCAAGCATGCACCTTCGAGACAACCAGAACATCAGAGTGGAAAAGTAAGTCCTGGTGATGTGATCCCATCTCTTCATAAATATTATGGAAAATGCGTGAGTTCAAACCTCTGGCCTTGATAAGTTCACAGTTTGGTTAACATCATTCAAAACCACACGGAGTTCCGGCTGGTGACAATGAGAGGCCAAGTTTTCCCGATGTAAGAAACAGTGAATTATTATGACATTGGGGTTATTTCTTTTAATTCGAGGGACAAAATACACATGACATCCCATCTTGAAAAAATTGTCCACCATAACAAAGATGTCTCTTTTAGTGGTGGTTGTTGACATTGCACTACAGAACAGAAATTCCTCCAGAATTCTGTCATCTTTGTACCTCACAAAAGCCAAGAGTTGAGGTTCGCGAGCGATGTCTACAGATTCATCTACCTGCAGTGATAATGTTCCTGCTTTTTTCAGCGCCACAATCAGTTCATTCAAAATATCTAATGACATGTGATCAATTCGGCGTTTTATGCTGTAGATAGAAAGTGGCATCAATTCAGCCTTCTTAGCAACATCTGTTCCACAAGTAGTTTTCGCCATAGCTACTGCTGCTAGTTTTGTCAGATTCTTTCCAATCTTATGAGACTTTTTATGTCATGTAATACGCCATGGGACTTCAAAAGATGTCAAGGAAGCTTTCTCCTAAGAAAAAGCTGAGCCTGAAGGAGCATGAATCCGACTTTGTTTTACCTGTTCTTCCTTATCCTTTCAATAACTCAGTGGCTTTCAACAAAGTTTGGATGAACTGAACACAAGTGACGTATTAGTTTGTTTTCCTTCATAGATTCGTTGGTAAGGATATGTAGGCATTGGACACACTGAGGACAGACATTCCCCGATCACTCTTTCAGCTGAGTGAAGCTGTATTTCAGAAGCTCATGTTTATACTGCAATTATTGTTTGCGTTGAGCAATCGTTCCCTCTGGAATTCAAACCTGAAATGAATATGTATGTTGTGTACGCTAACGAAACTTGTCTTTAAACGAAACGTGTTTCGTTAGCGGACAACTGGGGTTCTACAGAAATGCGTCTACCAACGACACAACACAGCAATGCGAGCAAAACTGAAGACACAGTGGAGAGATATCATTTATTACTGCAGGACACCATCTGAGAATCGTTTAAGCTACACCCATGTTAATGTAGCGTGCTGGAGCACAAGGGATAGACGATCAGTTACGCCAGTTAAAGGGATGACAGAAATTGAACCAAGGGATACCTAACACCATTTCAAGAAAATTAGAAACTACTGGATAGTGGTGTGTTGTTAAAAGATACGTTTCATTAGAACTGCAGTTATCCGCTAACAAAACGCATTTCGTTGGAGACAAGTTTCGTTAGCGGACACGATATATCTATCTATCTATCTATCTATTCGAGGGAAAGTCAAAAATTTTCCGCACGTTCACCATAAGTTTCTTTAGGTTGGCCGCACAGCCTTCAGCGCTCGTGTGCTAAATGGTGGTACTCTTGTGGTTACGTAACCGAGGTTTGATGTTAATCGCTCCATTTTTCTTTTTTGCATTACCAAGTAAACATGGCCGCTCCACTGCCAGTGTGCACCAAGGAAGAACAGATATCAGTGATTCGATTCCTCTAGTCTGAAGGTGTGTTAGGGGCTGAAATTCATCACAGGCTTTCAGTGCAATAAGGGGACAGCACTACCGCGTAGAAGTGTGTATGAATGGATCGAGAAGCAAATATGGCCAGACAAGCGTGAAACAGGTAGAGGGAGCAGAACGCCCATCAACCTCCATCACTGACTTGAAGTCAAGAAGCGCGAGAGATGATTCTGGTGAACCGACAAGTGACCATCGATGAGGAGATATGTTCTCTGCACATTAGTTATGGTTCTGCATACAAAATCATCCACGACAAGCTTCGCTTCCATAAAGTCTGTGCGAGAGGTGGCATGGTCTCTGCACATTAGTCATGGTTCTGCATACGAAATCATCCACGACAAGCTTCGCTTCAATAAAGTCTGTCTGAGATGGGTGCCAAAAGCTTACCAAAGTGCATAAGCACAATCGTGTGGAGATCTGACTATGTGTACTCAACCACTACAACGATGAAGGTGAAGCTTTTTTGAAGAGAATTGTCACAGGAGAAGAGACCTGGGTCCATCACTTTGAGCCAGAATCCAAAAGGCAGTGTATGGAGCGGAAACACCCAGGATTGCCAACGACGAAGAAATTCAAGACTCGGCCTTCTGCAGGGAAAGTGATGTTAACCGTTTTTTGGGACTCAAAAGGGCATTTACTGGAACATTACCTGGAAAAGGGGTCTACAGTCACCATTGTAGGCTACAGTTAAATGCTGGCCAGCAAACTGAAACCAGCAATTCACACCAAACGCCAAGGCCTGTTGTCAAAGCAAGTGTTGTTGTTGCATGACAATGCACACCCACATACGGCCGCCCACACCGTTGAAACCATTGAAAAATTGGGTTTCGAGGTGCTGGAACACCCTGCATACAGTCCAGATCTCACCCCTTCCAACTATCACCTCTTTGGACAGCTTAAAGATGCTTTACGAGGTCGTCGATTTGCTACGAGCGAAGAAGTGCAGATAGTGGTGCATAAATGGCTGCGCGACCAACCGAAAACCTTCTTCTCCAATGGAATAAGCAAGCTTGTGGACCGCTGGAAGAAGTGCATTGAAAAACAAGGAGACTAAGTAGAAAAATGATGTAATTGTTCAACCCCTGCTTTTGTTTTATTAAATTACAGAAACAAGAGTGCGGATAATTTCTGACTTTCCCTCATGTATGTATATATATATATATATATATATATATATATATATATATATATATATATATATATATATATTGATTTTCCCTGGAATGATTATTGCTTCCATGGCCGGGAGCCATCTGAGTGTGCCTTGCGCATTACGGAGGTTATTCTCTCAGACATGGAAGCATACATTCCTTTCTCATATCCTTTGACTAATGCAAGAAAGCCTTGGTTTAATCACGCTTGTTCTAGTGCTGTCCGCATCAAGGAGAGGGCCTACAAAAGGTACCGGAGTCAACCCATCCCTGAATCACATCATGTTTACGTTTCTGCCCGGAATCGTGCTAAGTCTGTTCTTCACTCTACTAAAAATAATTTCATCCGTTCTTTATATTCTCAACTCTCCAACTTGAATTCTTCCGGCTCCTTCTGGCACCTTGCCAAAAACCTTTCTAACAACTTTACCTCATCATCCTTCCCTCCTCTTTTTTACTCTGATGGTTCTGTAGCTATTTTTTCTACTGATAAAGCAGATCTCTTCGCACAGACTTTCTCCTCCAATTCTACCTTAGACGATTCCAGTGCTGTTCCTCCATCACTTCCCGCCTCTGACTTCCTCATGGCTGACATTAAAATTTCTTCAGCTGATGTATTTTCTGCCATCACTGGCCTCAGTACTAACAAGGCATATGGGCCTGATGGAGTCCCTCCTCTTGTTCTCAAGAACTGAGCTTCTGTGCTTACACCCTGCCTAAGCAAACTTTTTCGCCTTTGTCCGTCAACTTGTACCTTTCCTTCTTGCTGGAAGTTTGCTCTCATTCAGCCAGTCCCAAAGAAGAGTGACCTCTCCCAACCCTCCAACTATCGTCCAATTGCTTTAACGTTCTGTATTTCAAAAGTTTTTGAATCAATTCTCAATAGAAAAATTTTAAGGCATCTTTCCTATCACAACCTTCTTTCTGATTGTCAGTATGGGTTCCGTCAGGGTCGCTCCACTGGCGACCTTTTCACCTAACTTTCAGACTCCTGGTCATCCTCCTTTCGGGACTTTGGCGAAAGCTTTGCCATTGCACTTGACATCTCAAAGGCTTTTCATCGAGTCTGACATAAATCTTTAATTTCCAAGCTGCCCTCTTACGGTTTCTGTCCTTCTATCTGTGCCTTCATCGCTAGCTTCCTTTCTGGTTGCTCTATGGCCGCTGTTGTAGACGGCCATTGTTCTTCTCCTAGATCTATCAACAGTGGTGTCCCTCAGGGCTCTGTCCTATCACCAACTCTCTTCCTTTTATTCATCAATGACCTTCTAAGCTGTACATCTAACCCTATCCACTCATATGCTGATGACTCCACCCTTCACCTTTCCATTCGGTTCCCGCAACGCCCATCTCAGCAGTTACTTCAACAAACAAGGGATGAGGCTATGGCACACCTAATGTCTGACTTGGCTCGTATCTCTGACTGGGGTAAAAATAATCTTGTTTTTAATGCATCTAAGACTCAGTTCTTACACCTATCAACCCGTCAAAATCTTCCACAGGGTATACCCACTAATGTTTAATAATATTCAGCTTAATCCTGCATCATCCTTGAACATGCTTGGGGTTTCATTTACTCGGGACTTATCTTGGAAAGATCATATTACATCTCTTGTAAAATCTGCTTCCAAGAGATTGGGTGTGCTAAGCCGACTCCGTTCTGTCTTTACCCCTGCACAACTGTTGACTCCATACAGGGGTTTTATCCACCCCTGTGTGGAGTACAACTCTCATTTGTGGGGAGGCTCCCCACACACAGCTCTTCTCAATAGGGTGGAGTCAAAGGCTTTTTGTCTCATTAACTTTCCTCCTCTTACTGACTCCCTCCAACCTCTGTCGCTTCGCTGCACTGTTGCATCTTTATCTCTTTTCTATTGCTACTTTAATGGTCACTGCTCCTCTGAACTGTCTGCATGCATTCATCCACCTCTACGACGGGCGCGTAGCACCCGTCTAGCAGCAAACTCTATATCCCTTTTCTGTCCAACTCTCTAATGCAAGAGTTAACCGTTACTCTCAGTCCTTCATTTATGCAACAGTTCAACTCTGGAACTGTCTCCCTCTGTCTGTATTTCCTGCTGCCTATGATCTCCAGTCTTTCAAACGCAGTGTGTCCAGGGATCTCGAAATGAATGGATCTTGAATTTGGCTTTCTCTTGTATTTTGTTTTTCTCTTGGAGGGAACTGTTATTGCGGGCTCATGGCCTTTGGTTCCTTCTTCCTCGCATAAAAATAAAAAAAATATGAGACAAGGGGGTGTGAGTTGGGAGCAGGGCAGTGAAATGGCGGGGGACAGGGCGACGTGGAGGCAATTTGTTTGTGGCCACCCCGTATGGGATTAAGGCATCTGGCAATATATATATATATATATATATATATATATATATATATATATATATATATATTTATACGTACTGCCACCGGTGTGACAGTCATTTATTTACTTCGAAATAGCCTACGTTGGGAGAGATCGAAAACTAGAAGCCACCAGTATTTTTTTTTTATTTATAACTACTACAACAAGATCATAATAACTACCACTAAGTAATAATAATAATAATAATAATAATAATAATAATAATAATATACACAGTGAATATTGTTCTTGGAAAACTCTATACGGGTACACCTCCTATATGTTTTCATACGGAAATTAGTAGTCATATTGATGGTGTTCTGATAAGAAATCTGACAAAAGATTATGTATGTAATTATTAGATGCTTGCGAGTACTCTGCCCATGAATTTGAATGTAAATGCAAATACCATGATATGAGAATAATTCGAGGGCAAATAAACAGAAACATTGTATTCGAATGCATTCTAAGACGAATACCGAATGCGAAAACTCCATCTCTGTATCACACAATGTTCCATCACATATTTGTCTCACTTAGAAACGCTCACCTGCATAGTCAGTGATAATATCTTTAATTGTAAAGCACACTCGTGCAGAATTTACCAACCGTATCACACCAGCCATAACAATAAATTTTATCTTTAGCAAGTTTCCTTCCTTCAGTGAAAATTCTCAGATTTAAGCTGTTTCCTCTTTTAGACTATTAAACGGCTCTACTACTCATGAATTAGCAATCATAGTAATTAATAAAAGGTAAGAGACAAACAAAACTTACGTTATAATACCTGCTTATCACAGCTTGTCAGACACCCAACACAGCAACACCAGAACTGGGTAGGAAACAATACTGGGATTGCATCAGGCCCCAGCCGCCTCGGCTTACCTGTACTGTACTGGACGTGAACAGACTCGAATATGTCAGGAGTTTTCATACATTTATCGATGCTTTACTATTCACAACTACTGTCGTTTTCCAGAGTCTCAGTGACGCATTGTATTCCAATTGAGATGTAAATATGTTTGCACTATATTGTACTTTCAACATTTTTTTTTATTTTTATTACAATTTTTTTTTTTCAAACCATCCTGCGACCCTGAGGAACATCCTTGCAACCCTCATTTGCGTCGCGACCATGGGTTTGGGAACTGCTGCTCTAATTGATATAGCCTGACCACTCCTCCACACTCATTTTTTAAGAGAGTAGGAAAGTATCATAGGCAGAATTTTGTTTTACACGTTCAACCCAGCGACGAAAATATGTTTATCCAATAAACTATAGCAGTAGCCGTGTGTGTGTGTGTGTGTGTGTGTGTGTGTGTGTGTGTGTGTGTGTGTGTGTGTGTGTGTGTTTTGGGCAGCCGAAACTACACATTCAAATCGCACCAAAATTGGCACAAAAATCGCAAAAAATTCGCTGATGTAATAAAACTTGGTCCCATCACGTTTGAAAAACTTTAACTATATTTAATGAGCGATCACATTTTGACCAAAAAACGCCGCTCCCAGCGCCTGGCATAGGATCACCGTAGAATTTATTGCCCATAGGTACAACTAAACTATACAGTACTATAATAGTAGCCGTGTGTCTGCGTGTATTTCGGACTTGCGTTCGGACAACTTCGGTTCCATTCCCGAAGCTGCAAATAACGCGATCAATTGGTTAGCTGCATCCCCCTGATTTCTTCCTCTCCTTTCACGTCCCAGATTCTCCCAGCTCTTCTCCAGCCACTTATTCTCGCATCACTTTCTTTTTGTATGTTTAACAGTTCCTGATAGTGTTTTCTTCATCTGCTCACTTTTTCTCCCTTCTCCACTAGCAATCTACCATTAGTTTTTTCTTTCACTCCCATACTTGATCACTCTGTCTAACTCTCTTTACCTCTTTCCAGAATATTTTCTTACATTCCCTCCACTTTATACTCAAATTCCTTACAAATTCCTCATCCTCTCTCTCTCTCTCTCTCTCTCTCTCTCTCTCTCTCTCTCTCTCTCTCTCTCTCTCCATATACTGTAAGTCTTTCTTCAGTTTCTCAACTTCCTCCACAACCCTGCTTCCCATCCACGTACTGTATGTTTTCTTCTTTTGCGCCACAGCTTGTCCCACCACTTCATTCCACCATGCTCTTCCATGCATCCCGTTTCGTCTTCTCTTCACCTCATTCACCACCTCACATGCTGCACAGATTTCTTCTGTGAATATTTTGCACACACTTTCCACTTCCCCCATCTGCTCCAAAAAATATTTACCCAATCGTCCTCAACTTCTGTCTTATATTCCGCCTTTTTCCCATCCTCTTGGAACCTCTCTATCCTCCTTGTATGGATCACTACTTCCTGTCCTTCCTTCTTTCTATTTCTGCATTGCTTTTGCACCTTGACTTTCATCATCACCACATGGTGGTCAGAAAGTCCACTCTCCCAGCCTCTGTATGCTTTTGCATCCATTACACACTTTATTCTGTCATCCACACACACATAATCAATCCTTGCCTTCCATTCATTCAGTTCACCACCCACCTTTCTCATCACTCGCCACGAATACCTGTGGATGACTTTGTATATAAATAGGGTATTGGCTATCACTAACCTCCTCCCCGCACAAATGTCCACGAGATCACTGCCGTTCTCATCCGCTTCGGCAGGCACACCCCACTCACCAACTACTCCATCCACCTTCACATTCCCTACTTTGACGTCCATATTTCCAGTCAAAAACACTCTCTCATTCCATTCAAACTTTTCCATGCATGCATCCACATTTGCCCAGAACTTTTCCTTCACTATACTTTCATGTTCTTGCGTTGGTCCATAGACACACAATCGCTTACATTTGTAGTCCTACTTTTAATCTTGCCCACACAATCGTTGAGCCAACTGATCCATCTCTTGCACACAGCATTACATACTCCTTCTTTTGCCCTCTCAATCTTATCTGTTATTCTAAGAGTGTTGATTATAAAGGGGCTAAGTAAACAATATTTATCTCTTTTAAATCTAAAATCATCCCTGAATATAAATAACGTAGTCAGAAGCTTGTAGGCATAAAACGACTACTACTTCTTGGGACTGAAGGGGTTTAGACTTTGGATATATGTTGCTAGTTATAAAAAATCTTCTGATAAAACTGATAAGGTACTGGTTTTCTGCATGTACAGCTGCAGATATTAATGTCTCCACCTCTCACTCACTATAATACAGTGGTAGTGCTGACTACTTCCCCCACATTAATCATTCTATTTCTGTGACAGCCGTACTATGTTCCAGTTTTCCCTTATATCCCTGTCACATTTTATTACTTGTCTTTAAATTTCAGACGGCTCTACACTCGGTGACGAAGCTAAAGGTTTCCTGGAACCTAGGAAGCCATTTACATTGTTGGGTGGTACCTATCTATCTATCTATTGCCAGACGCCTTAATCCCGTACGGGGTGGCCATAAACAAATCGCCTCCACGTCGTCCTGTCCTCTGCCATTTCACTGGCCTGCTCCCAACTCACACCCTCCTCTCTCATATACCTCTCCACTCCATCCCTCCATCTCATCCTCGGCCTCCCCATTCTTCTCCCCCCCCCCTCCACCTCACTCACATACATTTTCCTTGTCAGTCTCTCACCCTCCATCATCTCCACATGGCCAAACCACGTCAGTGTGTTCCTCCTAACGCTTCCTATCACATCCACATCCACACCACAACGCTCCTTTATACCTTCATTTGTCAGCCTGTCTCTTCATATGACTCCACAGGCTCCTCTTAAATAACTCATTTCCACTGCTCTCACCCTTGACTTGTGTACATGCGTGGTAACCATGTAACCATATAACGGGGTGATGAGGAGCCTGGTATGGTGACACTGCTAACTGGATGGATTGACACAAATGCAGCATCTATCCAGCAAGCAAACTTCCTGCCACACATTCCCCTGCACCTCGTTGTCGTGGGATACTTTCTACTGCAAGGGAACGTCAGTCCACTGCACGAGACTGCACTGCAGGAGCAGTTGTTTGCCTGCGGTTGATGGGTTTGCTGAGCCAGATAGACTGGGGCTGATCAACAACAAGAAAAACAACAACGATAACGCAATTTCTACATGATAATGTGAAAAATCTGTTAAACTCTAAAGATCACATCACTGGAATTTAAAAATCATTGGTCACTGTCTCGTTATTTCTTATAATCAGCTGAACCAATTTTTATGTCCAGATTTATAGATACAGTGAATCCCAGGGAAGTTAGCCAAAATCTGGGCTATTTGTAAGCTAATTTTTAATATTTGTTCGAGTGTTCGAACAGGAACGCTGTGTTTATTTGTAGGTGGGTGGCTGGTGGTTAGGAACAGAGTAGAGTCAGTCTTACGAATGATGTCTGGGGGGTGGTATCTTTTATATAGTACACAGTAGAGTGTACTATTAAAGCTTCAGTGGATCCATGCATATCGTTTTATAGCTTATGAACAAAGTAACAGGTGTTACTTAAGGGACCTTCCTTAGAATTCGCTACCGTAACATTGAAAACAAAATGAGTGAGCACCAAACTGGGTTATTGTGGAGACTATGAAAGCTGCATTAGACCTAGCACATTGCTGAGAAGCCTGTGGGATAGCAATAGGTATTACTTGTGTGTCTTTTCTCAAAATATGCCACCATATTGCTGAAAAATCTAAGAAACGCCAAATTGAGCACTGATAAGTTTGCTGTCTCAGAATTATGAAACTACCTTCGAACATCACTGGAAACCTAAATCACAGCATCAGCAATCATGCTTTCCCGAATATGCTTCACAGTTTCAAGTGTAGAAACGTATACCTTAATAATGCTTTGTCAACATGTGCTCTTCCCTCAGCATTACTATGACTGATGACCTGATCGCCGAGAATGTTCTGTCTCATACTTAATCGAAAAGATTATCAATAATCTTGGCTTTGTAATGGTTGAGAATTGAACCCATATTGGTCTATCATTCATTGCTCAAAATTATCCCAAGAACAGATCATTCTCCTAATGTCTGGTACACTTTTTGTAGCACACCCTGTATTTTGTGTCTTTGACTCTGATCCTAGACCTGTTAATTCATATCCTTAGGCCTAGAAATCCCATTATGTGTCACACACCTTCACATGTCGACAATTCTCCTTATACCCAACTTCCAAAATCAGAAGTAGGGTTGTCTCCCTCAACACTGGTTTGATGATACTAGCAGGGTGCTCTTATGACATGACAATGGGCCTTGCAGACAAGAGTTAAAATATGTTACAGTGAATTTCAAAACATCAAACTATCTCCTGCCCCAACCTGGGCTCAAACAATCCTTTCACATAGCAGATGACGTCTTTAACCATTTGCCCACCGAATCCGACCAGATGAGAAACTGTGCTAGGAGGTAAAGGAATTTCGATCCATGTTTTTTTTTTTATAAGGTTTCCTTATTATGGAGTAGATCTACAGTATTTACTGAGTTTCTTCCATCTTTTCTTCTCCCAAATATATTTTGAACCACAAATCTGGAGGGTCATAACGATTCTCCCTGTAAAATGCTAGTTTTCAAGCCATCGTATATTATTATCTACACACAACCAAGGACATTCAATAAAAGATCAGAATACTCAACAATCCTTCATCTCACCAATGAAAGTATCCCCAGGTTTGTGGATGGTGCTGTGAAGTGAAGAGGTGAGGAAGTGAGGTAACTACGGGTTTGCAGCGAGGCTGCGTCTAGATGACTGTGCGAGTTAGTGGCTAGAGTAGGCTTGTCGCACAGGCCAGAGCTACACAGGCCGGAGGGAGCTGCCTGGTTCTCTTTCCCTTTTACCCCACAAGGTCTTCCCACTCCTCTTCACCTGCCCCTGCCAGTGTCCCAAGAGTGAATCATCATACCCTTTACAAGCTGCTTGTTAGATTTATATGTCCAATTCTTCTGCCTGATCCAAACTAACAATTTGCCATGTAACCGTATGGTATAGACTCCACTGCATTCCACAACTGACCACCAAATATTCCCACGGCTAGTCTCTGCTGCCACAATGCCGCCGAGATTCGTGGTGATGAGCTCATGAAACAGAAGCAAGGTAATGTGCAGGTGAATCAGAATAAACTGGAGCAGGTGTGTTTCTCCTATTTTATTATGCCACAGAAAGTACAGTGGTGTCAACAGAGGACAACAGAATAAAGCCTCTTCCTCAGACAAGAGCTAAGAGTAATCTGCCCTGCCTCTCTGTCTGCCCTGGGAACCAAGACAGATCAGCAATATTTAGAGATGCCACATCTCTCAGACGTATCGAGATATGTAGATGAGTAGGTGTAAGTTACAGTTCTACCATGCACATCATACCTCTCAATAAGGCAGTTTTAACTGTATTTAGTGTATTCACACACACACACACACACACACACACACACACACACACATATATATATATATATATATATCCTCAAGACTTAAACATTATATATATATATATATATATATATATATATATATATATATATATATATATATATATATATATATATATATATATATATATATATATATATCCCAGAGACTTAAACATACGCAGAATTTATATCCTTCTTCCACCTTCCTTCACTTTCACTGTGTATGTCCGAAAATGCTAGCGTTCGCACGTCTTGCCTCTCATCTCTTTCTCACACCATACTTACAGTGATAGGGTTGTTGTATATATATCTACATATCCATATATCTATATCTATTTATCTATCTATCTATCTATATATACAAGTGCTTGTGGGCCCTTCAGGTCCCTCGCACTTGCTCCTGCGGAGGGCTATTGCTTTTATGTGCTATTCTAGTGTAATGTTGTCCCTTGGATTTTTTGCAGCTAACCAATTGATCGTGTTATTTGCAGCTTCGAGAATGGAACCCAAGTTGTCCGAACGCAAGTCCGAAGTACACACACACACACACGGCTACTGCTACAGTTTATTTTACTTCTACCTCTAGGCAAAAAATTATATGGAGATCCTATGACGGGCTCCAGGAGCAGCGTTTTTTGGTCAAAATGTGATCACTCATTAAATATAGTAAAAGTTTTTCAATCGTGATGGGACCAATTTTTTTTTACATCAGCGATTTTTTGCGATTTTTGTGTCAATTTTGGTGTGATTTGAATGTGTAGTTTCGGCTGCCCAAAATACACACACACACACACACACACACATGGCTACTGCTATAGTATATATATATATATATATATATATATATATATATATATATATATATATATATATATATATATATATATATATATATATATATATATATACATATATATATATATTTAGTACTTGGATGGGTGACCGCCTGGGAACACCAGATGCTGTTGGCATCCCTACGTGTCAAGTAGGGTTGGTGGAGGATTAGTGCCCCTCCCTGTAAAACAAATAACTCTAAACCCTTGGCCACCCCGTGTGGGATACATGGCGTCTGGCAATGAATGAATGAATGAATATATATATATATATATATATATATATATATATATATATATATATATATATAACATGTAGAAATAGCATCAGACATAACTCGGTGTGGAAGTGATGACTAGGACCGGAACATTGCTCGGCCACACCTTTCGACATCCCCATCGACATTATATTCCTAACTACCGTGTAGCCTAACCAATGTGTAGGGTAGCGAACTACTCACTTGTAATCCTCGAGAATGGACCCTTGGTTTTAGTGGGTTTCCCACCCTAATGCCTTTCAGATAATAGCCCCAAACACAAACGCAGAACAAGACCATAAGAAGTAAAAGACCAATGCCCGGACCAAAATAGGAAGGAGCAAGATATGAAGGAAGATAGGACAGTACATATGGTTTTAAATCTGTCGTGTTCAGGTAACTAACAAACTCCATTTCATTTAACACATGAGAGAGCCTGTTCATATTCAACAAAGAAACATTGAATGAAGGTAAAATGGGTCATAACTGGGATGAGAAATTCACTGACAAAGTTAGATGTTGCTTGTTAGTTAGAATTACCATCTCTTTACTGTGCATCTCACAAAAATCGGGTGCAACATAGTATCCGACTACAGTCGGTGTTGTGATGCACACATCAGTGTTACGTCCTCTGTGTCAGGAAAGAGGAAATACTGTTTCGTATGTACATGAGCATGGAAAACCGATTTCAGTTGGATGAGTTGCAACGTTGCAATGTAGAGGAAATGTTCATGTTCAACAAGGCCACCTTACACTCCTCTACCGCTGATGGTATAAAGACAAAATGGAAAGCAGGACATACATGGAGATCGAGAAACAAAGCCTTACACTTCTCAAACTCATCCACAGTCGTTTCTGCTATATACCTTTTGTCATAAGACACAACTAACACCTCTGGACTCTCCTTCAATATAACAAGTGTGTTGTTAGTGGTAGCAAAAGGGAAAGAAATGAACTGCAATGCATGGTATGTCATAGCATTCCTCATACAGTAGGTACCAGTATCAGGATGCCATCATGGGTCAACTGGGCCTCCAGTAAAGGATAATAATACTCTAGCTGATTTATACCAAAAAGTGGCGTAAGTCCATGCTTCACCATAGCTACGTCAAGAGCATTACTTAAAACATGAGTAGGAAGCAATAAATCATTAACCCTATTCAAACTTGCATCGAATAAGTCGTCCACCATAATGGCTGCTTGCAACTCCAAAGTGGTGACTGACTCAACAAGAGCATGTAGGTACTCAGCGATTGGTAGGTTAGTCTGGTTATTGTTCACAATTTCTACGAGATGGTTGGTAGTCACAATTATCTCGTTAGCTGTTAGTGAACTCACCTAGTTGTTCATACGTGTGTACGAATAGCCTGTTATTTGCTTTAGCCGCTAATGCCAAATCATGCATCTGTCTGCCCAATTGTACTACGTCCTTGTCTAGTGCCATACCAAAGAGCTTTTGAGACATGATACCTAGAAAGTCCACAAGTCCTCTCTTAGTATGTGCATGGACATGCTGGGAAAGATAAAAATCTGCATTAGGTAAAGCAACATGCAGTTTAGTAAGCCTGTCTAAGAGCCTATCTATATGTTCAGTTTGAAGTCAGAGTAAACCGTGTAAGGCTTGTAGGAAAGCTTCACTGTTCAAGTCCATCAGTGACTGTTTCAGGTCAGGTGATTTCCCGTTTCAAGTCGTGTGACTTCCCCATCTCCAACACTTGGTGTTTTAGGTGAAACTATCCCTCAAAGCACTTTTAACAGTGTCTGGAGCTCGGAGATAGACATCCATCGGGTAGTGTACACAGACTGCATCCTCTACCACCACGACTTCTAATGGGCTCTTCAGTGCTCCTGGCATCGATACAGTCGTGTCCATTGTCGTTCCACAGGTCCATCCCAAGCAGCGTGAAAAGAGTACAAGCCACAGCCACATTCCTGCAAGGGAAGATACTCCCTTAATCGCTATTGCTGTGGGATCGTAGCTTGCTGCGATACTCTTGGTTAGGGACAGGTACAGACGACAACATAGTCTGGAACGAAGACAGAGGGGACAACACAGCAGACGATTGGTTAGTTGGGCCTAGCTCTTGACTTACTGGCTTGATCCTGTCGGCATGTACTATCTCTGAGTTCCACTCGCATCATTCCTTATTTGATGGGTATCCATGCACTCTTTCCATTATTGTACATGGCCCACAGAACTTAGTGCTGAGCTTAGAAGTTCTTTCAGGAGTTTGGAGCATTACCTTCTGGCCTACCTCCAACGTCTTTTCTTGACTACCTTTGTGTTGTTTCGCCATCATCTCCGGTCTTTAGGCTTTTAATCTTTTCTGGACTTCACTATGTATGCATTGAAATTTTGCAAGTTGAACCTGTTGTAATCCTCGAGATTGTACGGTGGAGGAGGAGGTCCAGCTAGCAAATCGTAGGGCAACACTTTCACTTCTCCACAGAGGATGTAATGAGGAGATTTCCCAATCGACGAATTGTCTGAGGAGTTTATCATAGCTGCTACATGTGGTAACCGGTCCTGCCAGTCATTCTCCATCGAGTTAATCACTGGTCTCAGGACTTCCAATATCTCCCTGTTTGTCCTATCCACAAGGTCAATGCTCTTGGGACTGTAAGGCGTAACAAAGACTTGCTTTCCTCCATACATACGACAGATTTTCTATAACACCTGGTTACGAAATTCACTGCCATTATTGCTGAGCAATACCTTGGGTGTAGAATATGGACAAATCACCAAGGTTACAGAAGCTTGCGCCACCTCCTCTGTAGTTTTTATCTGGAAACGTGCTAAAACAGTGAATCATGAAAAATGGTCCACTGCCACCAACACATAGTTTGAGTCTTGATGACTTCTTGGCAATGCCAACAGATCAGTGGAGACTGTATCCCAAGGTTTTTCTGGTAGGAGATACTCCAAAATGGGAGTTGGAGGTCCAATCTTTACTTGTATTTCCACGCACTTGACTAATGTGGGCTTCTATGTCCTTCCTCATGGTCAGCCAATAGTACTTCTTCCTTGCCTCACGTGTGCATCTGTCACGTCCAGGATGGTCCACTTGAGGTACATTATGAACCAACTGTAACACGGCTTGCTGTAGAGTAGCAGGAACAACCAACTGATACACAGTGCACTCCCCCGGTGGTTTCTTATACGACAGACCTTGTTGAAGGTGGAAGTGAGTCATCAGCACTGGAAATTCAGGTAGACAAGTCTCGTCGCCAGACTCCAAGGCATAGATGACTTGAGACCATATCGCATCCTTAAGTTGTTCCACTTTTACCATGTCCAGGGAATACCCAGTGAGGGGGATATCCTCAGATATGGCAGAAGCAATGTTTCTACTCAGCACATCAGCAACGACATTTTGATGACCTGGTAAATATCTGACTTCTGAGTCAAACTCCATTACTTTGTTGTACCAATGCGTGACCTTCCCGTGCAAGTTCTAACCTTCTGAACAAGTCACGTATGGGTGCATGATCAGTTAAAACAATTATCTGGTAACCGAAGATGATATCCCGGAAATGTCCTAATGCCCACATGAAAATTAATGTCTCCAAATGTGTCACCAAGTAATTCTTTTCTGGCAAGTTAAGTGCCCTACTACTATACGCAATGGTGTGCTCATCCTTCTGCTGTAACACCGCTCCCAGACCCGAACCTGAGGCATCCATGCACAGGTAAAAAAGGTTGAGTATAATCAGGAAATGCTAATACAGGTGCTTCAGTCATGGCTTTCTTGAGGTCGTGAAAGTTTTCCTCTTCCGATGGTCCCCATTCCATGCTGCATCCTTCTTGAGTAGCGCCGTTAACAGTGATGCGATAACAGCGAATGTCATCCTTGGACTTGGGTGTAGGGAAGTTTATCATGGCAGTAACTTTATCCAGAAAAGCTTTAATGCCATCATCGCCGACTAAGTGCCCCAGTAATCTAACACATGACTTCAGGAATTCATACTTTGACAGCTTGATTTTCAGACCCGCGGATCTTAAGGTATCACTCGTTTCAACTCATTAAAGTGCGTGTCCATGTCCTTGCTCGCAATTATCAAGTCATCTAGATACGTCAAGATGTCCTGCCCTAACATGTCACCAAACACCTGATTTATCATCCTCTGAAATGTCAAAGGAGCATTACTCAATCCAAAAGGCATCCGGAGAAATTCAAATTGCCCACGGTGAGTGCTAAAGGCAGTGATGGAACAAACTCTTTAGTCAGCTCCACCTTCCAATACCCTGATGCTAGATCCAGGCATGTGAAAACGGTATTTCCCTTACCCAGGGACTGTAGTAAGTCTCTGAGATGCGGAATCGGGAAACAATCTGTTATGGTTACCTTGTTCACCTGCCAGAAATCCACAACAGGTCTCACATCACCATCCTTTTTAGGCACCAGGAAGACCGGTGCATTCCAGGGTGAGGAAGAAGGCTGAATGACCCCATCATGAAGCATCTTTTCATCTTCCTCTTCCACTGCTTTCCTTTGGGTGTGCAGTAGATGGTATGCAGGCACATATATATCGGATTTGTACCAGGCACAAACTAATATGATAGTTTCACCTTGTCCGTCCTACCCAGCAGTTCTCCTGGAAGTGCCACTACGACGGAGAATTCTTTAAAGAAGTCCTAGCAATCATGCTTTATGGTTAACACTGTCTGTTACTTTCATGTATTGTCATAGCAAACTTCCTCTCCCTAGACGTGTAGGTTCCGACTGCGTCATTGTTTGTCATGTAACTTCTGGAGAGATCACCGGTACATCATCGACTTACTTTCCAGGGTCATCGAAGCATATCAAGTTGCCTTTGTAACAACCATCTCTGAGCTTAACTGCGCCACCACTCATATTTGCGATGAAGAGGGGCGTCTTCTGGTCTTGTCCGACACTGCTCTGATAAGCATGCCACAGCAGTTCCTGCCGACACATTAGGTACTTGGACAGGAATTTTGCAAACAGTCCGACTGGGCAAGTGGTGATTCCCACTCTATAGCCTTGACCTGCTTCCAGCCCATAACCTCCGTTTGGTGTTCGTCTGGTGAGTCCCTTGATGTTTCATCTGTCAGGGTAACAACTGGTTGAATGGCTCCTTGTTGGACGCCACTATCTCCAGTTTGGTTGCTGAGGGAACAATGCCTACAAACTCCTTCCCATTAAAGGAAATGGAATGTCTCTGAGGGTGTATAATCACATTATACTCCTCCATGGACTCAAGGCCCATCAGCTGGCAGAGGAAAGTCCTCAACCACATAGAATGTAGCATGTAATGCAGGAGATCGTTTATTTGCCCTCAGTATCAATGGTTCCTGGCTTACAATCTTCATTTGACTCCCTGTCATACCTGTCAAAACCTCATTGGGTGCTGATATCGTCCAACATGCATGAGGCATCAGATGTCTTAGCCTTTCTAGAGCTTTACTAGAAATAATGTTTGCACATGCCCCAGTGTCGACTATCAAGGACACCTGGCCTTTCCCTATAATCCAAGGAATTGACAGTAAATCCACTTTTTTTTTATAGCTGCCACACACGCATCGGTGGACTGCACGATCTTTTGGGTTACTTCTGCGTGCGGTTCTGGGCTTCCTCTGAATTCACCCTATTACTTAGTTGTTCCCTATTGACAATGACAATGGGGCAATAGTCCGAGGAATGAGGACACTGCCCATGTATGACACACCACCTTTGTACCTTTGGCTTGGCCTTGGCTTGGTCATGCTGTGGTGGGCTAGTTTGGTTGCTTTTTGCCTGACTGGTTTTCCCAGAAGTACTAGGCCCAGACGTGGAGGTTGTGTTAGCCTTGGCTGCCTGGCATGCCACCTTTTTAGCTTGCCAACACTTTTTTATCTATATGATCAGCCTTGTAGCACACAGTACAGAACTTGCCAGCAGGGCTTTGTGTTTCTGTGTCCAGGGCTAAGATAGTCCTTCCGCCCTCTCCTTCTGCCTTCACCTTTAACTTGAAGTTCAAGTCATGAAGGGCTATGTCAGGAGGTCTTTTCGCCTGCCTTAGCACTTTATCTCTCCTAGTTGGGGCCAAACATAGCAAGTACTGGAGGTACTCTAGAAGACAAGCTACTCTCTCGTGAGACAATCCCCCAGTTATGTCTCCCCAACCTGAAGTTTACAAAGCTTTGCTTGCTTCCGCGACACCTACTTGCTTTCGTGTGAGCCTCGCCTTCAGTACAATTTGGATACTGCTGTGCTCTGTTGACTAATGTAAACACCCAAGTATCTGACACATAGCAGTCACTTTCAGATGTATTTATCAGGGCTTCCTTAAACCTCTCATATTCCTGAGCAGTAGGTCCGGTTTAAAAAATAGAAGCTTCAGGCATTTCAGACACCTGGGAACTTGGCTTAATATTGGCTTTAACATGCCAAATTTTCTCCCCATCACTAGCAAGCTTCAGGTTATGAATCAGAGCCTCACAATCTCTTAGGAACCCATATATGTCATAGTCATCTTTCCCAGTAAACTGCATAGTCAGTTGTGCTGTAGGCAACACCTTTATACAGTCTGAGTTCAAAGGTGCCTCGGCAAAAGGTCCCTGTGATTGACTAACCTGCGCTACAGGTGGTAATGTTTGAGGTGCAGTAGTGAGGTTAGTAATTGCCATATTGGGTGCATGCCATATAGGAGGAGGTTTAACCCGCCGCGTCCTGGCAGATTTTCCACCAGTGACCCCCCTCAATCCCGACAGATTTGGGATTTTTTTTTTTTTTTTGCTCAAACCTCCGCTTTTGATGAGAAACAGTGAAAATCACCAAGAAAGTGGTCACCGGGGTCTATAAGCGGTCTAGACAGGTATACCTTAAATACACCTGGTACCGTGTTCTATGGAGGTGCTCTGCGGCTGTCACGTTTTCTATGGTAGGGCTAAGTATGAGAAACCATTCAGAATATGTAGATATTTATTTATTACAAACAAAAAAACATGTAGTACAAGAGTATATTGTTTTTTATACAAAAATAAAGGTGAAATAACCATTGTTCCATTGGGCAAATCTAGCAAAATCGTCCCAATTGGTCAGTGATGATTCCCTAACATTGTTGTTTCAACATACATTTAATTTTTCAACTTGCATAATAGTTTTCCAATAATATTATACCAGTTTCCACTTTATATAACTGTTATCACATATTTTCAGCCCTTACGATTGTATTCAGTGTAATATTAGCATATACAGTAATCACTCTAATATCCAGACGCCCAATATCCGAACATCCCCAATACCCAGACATAATCGTCCCGGGATCCAATATTCCCAAAATGGTCTGAAAACCCCAAAAAATTAAAAATAAAAACGAATTTTTCCCGCCCGTAATTTGAACTTGCCGCGTGTGGTGCAGGAGAGCATTGTTGTGGTGCGTCATTCCTCCAACGTCCGATAGAGCGCCACTGCATCCTCCCCACTTTCTGCCTGTCTCTCGCCGCGAGTGCATGCTCATCGTTATGGCTGCCCACGTGATCGTTTTTGTGGTGGTGCCTTACCTGCTGCAGGGACTCCTGCTGCTCTCGGGCCTCCTCTTAGTGTGTGTGATGATGGCCCCGCTACCTGAGAAAAGGAAGAGAGTGGTGTTGACACTGGAGAAGAAACGGGAGATATTGGAGAAAGTAGATGTGGGGTGGTCTTCTTCCCCCATTCTCCGTGAGTTTAACCTGGCCTGGTCTACTTTATTCGATATTAAGAGATCCCGAGACAAACTCATTCAGTACTCGGCTGACTTCTTGTTGAGAAGTAAACGCAACGTGGAGAGGAAGGTTATGTTTACCCCCAAGTTTGCAGAAATCAACCGATCCACATTGATTTGGTGTCGACAACAACATGCTGCTGGTGATGATACGTGGAACGGAGCTGAAGGCTGCTGCTAAGTTCACCAGGCTTCACGATGCCCTAGACTTCAAAGCATCTGAGGGTTGGCTCTTTGCGTTCAAGTTACAGCATGACCTTACCAACCGTAAAGCACATGGCGAAGCATTGGACGCTAACAAGGATGCAGTTGACGAGTTTCAGCACAAGGTGAAGGGCTTGATCGACAGGGAGGGCCTCACTCTCGGTCAAGTCTACAATGCAGACGAAACTGGCCTATTCTATCGCTGACTGCCAACGAACATTCTAGCCGAGGAGACGGAGAAGCGTGTACCTGGCCGCAAGCTCTCCAAGGAATGGATATCTGCTTTGTGTTGTGCCAATGCTAACGGCATGCACCAGCTTAAGCCTGTTGTTGTTGGCCGCGCAAAGCAGCCTCGGTGCCTTCGTGGGGTGATGGATGTCCTTCCTGTCGTCTGGTTCCATTCTTTGAAGGCATGGTTTACAGCTGTGATCTTCAGAGACTGGTTCCACCGCCACTTCGTCAAGGAGGTCATCCATTACCAGACGAAGACACTGGGAATCCCGCGCGACCAGGTAAAGGCCCTCCTCCTCGACAATGCACCTGCCCACCCGTGCGACAAGGACTTGGTTGCTGAAAATGGCCATATTAGGTGCATGTTCCTGCCACCTAATACTTCTGCTCTCATCCAACCAATGGACCAAGGAGTGATCGTGGCAACAAAGCGCCTATACTGTCAGAAGTTCCTGGACGAGGTGATGGTTGTTCTCGAGGACGAGGACGAGCGCAGGGAGGGATGGGACACACGAGGCAAGCGGACTTTGGAAAACCTTCGTCGCCACAACATCAAGTCTGCGCTGTACAACTGGGCTAGTGCATGGAAGGAAGTCCCTGTGAAGACTCTGGAAAATGGTTGGTCTCATCTGCTTCTCGGAACAGATGTGGAGTACGATTTTCTAGGATTTGACGTGGATGACTTCCATGCACGGCTACATACGCACAGCGATGATGTTGATGTGGACGATGTTCGTGAGTGGTTGGATGACGACGAGGGCGATCCTGGGTATCAGACATTGTCTGATATCGAGATTGCATCTTCATTTGCAGGTGTCATTACCGAACTTGAAGATTCCGACGAGGAAGGCAACGATGATGCGGACTCCTCTCAGCAGGACACTACTCCAGCCATCCCCAAGCTGAGCGCACTCCGGGAACATCTAGAGTTCGTCCTAGACTACCTGGAACACCCGGACTGCGACAGGGAGATGGGGCCCTTGGGACTCGTGGAGGAAGTGCATGCTTTCAGGCAGCGCATCATCAATCATCAGAATCGTCGGTCATTGCGTCAATCAACCATTGACAGTTTTTTCAGGCCCGTGACCCCCACTGTGCCCAGCCCTGGCTCCACTCCGTTGCCTCCCCAAGACAGGCCCTCATGCTCCGAGCCACAGCCGAGCATATCAGCCACAGTGGAGTCACCACTCGACGTGAGTTTGCAGCTGTCTTCAGAGTCGTCTGCAGTGGGTATGCCATCACCACGACCCAGCGATGCACCCCTAGGTCACCTGCCAATGATACTCTCATACTCTGACAGTGATTAAACAGCAAGAACTTCTCCACTAGACCACACGGGAATTTAGAGTGTTGTGCAGGGAACAAAACAGTGTGTTGTATTAAGGATTTACAGTTGTGAGAGAAAAGACTCAACTGAAAAAAAATTTAATGTAAATAGACTTGTTTGTTTTGGCTTTGGAAAATTATAAGAATGGGAAAAGTTAAGGTGCAACACTTAGTAAGTTACAATGGAGCATTAGTTAGACAAGAGTGCACACTGTGAAGAGAACAGACTTCTGTGTGCGATTGACTACGTTCAGTGCAAGACTTCAGGAACAGTGTACTGCAAGTGCTTCAGGAAATCCTTCTTACTGTCAGAGTCCGAGAGGAGGCGGTTATTCATCGAGGTGGCCATGGACTTGCTGTAAGTAGGCAGAATATTTCATACTGTACTTTTTTCCATACTATACTTACCTCATTTCACTCTTTAATGTCCTTTATTGGTGTGGATAGGGTGTTAAGAGCTATGCATGTGCAGTAGGAAGGTGTTTTTCTGAGTTAGGCTAGGTTAGGGTCCATAAGTACCAGTCCAGGAGCCAGTCACCAGAATGTTTATTATTGTATGAACCTACTTCTAAACCCTCATTTTATGTTTCTTTTGCATTTATTTCAGTCATTTATGTGCCTTATTGGTGTGATTTGGGTCTTAAATAGGTGCTATGCATGTCCAGAGTGAGTTGTATAGATGTTTCTCTGAGTTAGGGTCCATAAGTACAAGTCCATAAGCTGGGGCCCAATATCCGGACAGAACCAATATCCCGACCTACCTATGGCTC
Source organism: Coenobita brevimanus (assembly GCF_032717465.1). NCBI lineage: Eukaryota > Metazoa > Arthropoda > Malacostraca > Decapoda > Coenobitidae > Coenobita > Coenobita brevimanus. The sequence continues at coordinate 17,559,931 of NC_137065.1, read as the reverse complement.
TATTACGTCAGAAATTGGTGTGATTACTTATTTGCATAGTGAATGCACTTGCTATGACTGTTGTTTCAGCATACATTTAATTTTTTCAACTTACATAATACTATTCCACTAATATTATACCCTTTCCACTTTATATAGCTGTAATTACATATTTACAGGCCTTATTATTATATTTAGATGTTAGGGCATATTTACATAGTGACACACCCACTATGCCTGTTGTTTCAACTTACATTCTATTTTTCCATCCATCCATCCATCATCCAATCCTACGTTGCCCCATGAGAAGCGTAGGAGCCCGGGGCTAGGCAGTTGGTCCTGACATTTAAGATGAGAGTGACCAACCTCACTCATCCCTGAGTGGCATTACGTGAGCAATAAACCCCAAACATCCCTTGGATATAAACCTTCACCGGCTCAATCCGATTGGAGCACAATAATTACCCACTAAACCACCAGGCACCAAAATTTGGTTATATGGTTACCACCCAGCATAGTAAATAGTTTCCTGGTGTACAGGAAACCATTTGGCTTGTCACTCAGTGTAGAGTCATCCATAAGCAGAAGGAAAAGGAAAGAATAAAGGAATGAAAGACAGAGGAGGGAGTGTAAAGTCACTCGTAGGCAGAAGGACGAGGAAAGAATGAAGGAAAGAATGAAGGAAAGATAAAAGAAGGTGGAAGGAAAGAAAGATAGAGGAGAGGACAGGGCAGACACTCGAGAGCAGCACTACATTGAATGAGTGGATGTTGAGCGCCCCCATCTACCACATATACTTTTCCACTTTCATTATACTTTTCCACTAACATTACACCCGTTTCCACTTTATATAACTGTTATCACATGTATACAGGCCTTAGTATTATAGTAAGCGTCAGATTATCGCATATTTACATAGTAAGGTAACTCCCGATGATGACTGTTTCAACTTACATTTTATTTTTCCACTTGTATTATACTTTTACACTTACACTATACCAGTTTTCACCTAATATTACTGTTATCACTTACTTACAGACCTTACTATGATAGTGAGCATCAGATTATTGCATATTTACAGCAATTAGAGCGTCATATCGCAAGCACACACAGTATCAGCAATGCGCTAATGTGTGGTATTCTTTGAAGCAAGGCATAACACACAAGCCAATGTTACAGTCCACACACTCGTACCTCGTGTCTTTTCTTTGAGTGGTTTCTCTCACTCGGGAACTACTACAGACGTGACACCGCCACTGGGGTCTAGGACGGCTTGGTTGAGGAGATATTTTGCTGGGAATGTGGCGTGTGGTGAGGCATAGGGGAGTCTGTGCGGCAGTGGTAGAGCGGTGGCAGTGGTGGGGCCTGTCCTCTGCATATTTCGCGATGATTTCGTGTGACAGCTCCCTCACAAACGAAGGTCTCTGAGGTTCCCGTTGTCAAGGCATGGAGGTAGTGGCAGTTCAGGAATGTGATATCAAGCAATTGGAAGAAGAGATTTCTGTACCACTTCATTGTGGTCCTGGCACACTCCACACTAGAAATCATGGAGTCGGACTGATCCACTTGCCCCATGTTGATATTGTAGTCCAGTACCGACTCAGGTTTCCAGACATGGCGCCTCCTCTTGCTGCGGTAATCCACGCAGTCTGTGTGGTGCTTGAGGGGATGGTGTACCGTCGATAGGAGGGAAACTTCCTTGTTGTGGTTCCACAGGATGGTGAGGATGTTATTTGCATTGAAAAAACCATCTCATTCTTGTCAAGTTTCCTCCCAACCTTAACCATATGCCGACAGTTTCTCTTTACTGTACCACAGACTTCGGTGTCATGCAGGTGCAGGTACTGTGCAGGAAGGGGGCTAGTGTACCAGTTGTCCAGGTATAGCATGTGACCACGATGAAGGTACTCCTCTATCATTGTCTTTACCACGGCCCCTGAGAGTCCAATACTTCGATCTTCTACTATGTCTCTCTGTGTGCCCATGTACAAGATTATGTCTTGCACATAACCAGTCTTACAGTCACACATTACAAAGATCTTGAATCCAAAACGGTCTCTTGCTGGGTATGTACTGGCAAAAAGAAATATTGCCTCATCACAACACGAGACTCTCGTCTATGACAAGGTCTCGATAAGGATCGAAGGATGAGCGGAACTTTTCCCTCAGGTGATCAAATACCAGCCTTATTCTCCTCATTCTATCCGTGTTATTAGCATTAGCAGGATCGTCAGCATCATAAAAGTGGAGGTGGCTGAGAATTTGCTGAAATCGATTCTGGCCCATTACTTTCCCAAAGAAAAGTTTGTTGGTTATAGGGTCTGTAGACCAGTATGCCAGAATTTGTCTTTTCCGTACAATACCCATCAAAAGAACCAGGGCTAGAAAGATAGATATCTCACTTATGGTAACTGGGTAATCATACTGGAGGGAGTGCCTGCTTCTTCTACATTCACACTCGCTTTCATGGCGCTGGCTGCTTGCAAAGGTGTTACTCTGATCCATAATCCGCTCCACAAACTCCTTCCCAAAGAACAGGTGGAAGAAATGCACCCTGGTGGAGCTGGCATGGATTCCTGGAGCTGTGCAGCCAGAACGCCACTCCTCAGTGAAGGGGTGAATGATGGGAGTAGAATTACTCCCATCTTCCCACTCCCACGACACACTACCGTCTTCAGCCTCGTCCTCATCGTTGCCTACACTGGGGTGGGGAGGAGAGGGTGGTGGGGGAGGTTGGGGAGGTGAAGAGCAGTGCCCTTCCCCACTCGCGCTCCTTTTCCGTCTCCCTTTTCCTTTCCCCTTTCCCTTCCTATTCCGTCCTTTCCCCACATTACGGGACTGTGGGGAGGAAGAGCAGGAATAATGTGGGGTGAAAGATGTGCTAGGGAGTGGCTCCTCCTCGCCTCCCCACTGCCTCACACCATGTGCTCGCGCTGCCTCCCTCACACCACAACTTTCACTTTCACCGCTCACTCCCGCCACACCACTTCCATTTTCACCACTCACTACTGCCACACCACTCCTGCCTTCCCCAAACAAAACACTAGGCTCATACCTGATTCTCCTCCTCGCCATCCCTTCAACTCCCCGCGGCAAAATCCTTTCTCTCCCGAGCCACAAGGCAGCACCATGTCCCACAGCTCAATCCTCGTCCTCGCCCTCGTCCTCGTCCTCCTCCTCGTTCTTGCCCTCATCCTCACCTTCCCTTTCCTCTCGGGGCTGGAGAGAGGTGTGTGCACGTTTTTGGGGTCCAGGCAGGCCTTCTCTAGTCTCACGATACATCACATAACTCCTCTTCCTTGGAGATGGTACTTCCTCATCACTGCTGCTTGTTTCATCATCAGGAAGCATGTAATCCTTGTCCGCCACGTTGTTATCAAGTGGGGAATCACTGTCGCCTGTGAAGGCGTCCAGGGCAGCTTGAATTTCAGTGTCAGAGCGACCTAGGTGCACCATGTTTATTCAGGGTCACTGCTAACAGATGAGTGACCAAGACAAGGGAGTGCGTGGGTCATGCGGGGTCGGGGAGTGTCCCCACCTGGTGGTGGGTTGTGGAAGGTGTCCCGCACCTATGTACCAAAAATTACATGCGAGATTTGAAAAATGTGCAGATGACGGACCATGCAATTGCAAAACGTATGGGTACGTCATTGGGTGTCAGCGTGACAAAACGTGGTGATGTATCCATACGTCGTTGGGATGCTGCGTGTTAACATGGGTTTGCATGCCAACACTGTCAGTATTCAGGCCCCAAGGATTAGCATAAGGAGCATTAGGAAATAAGCTATACTGCCCCTGTTGTCCCAAAGTCATGCTTGAGGGGAAAGTGGGTACATAAGTGGTTGCATTAGTTTCAGAGCTTAGTGGAATTTGTGGATTGGTTAAAGTGTCCAAGGATGTTGCTGCAGCCTGTTCACCAATGCTCACAGTCTCTGCACCAGGAGTGCCTTCCTCAGTGAGACCAGTGGCCATTTCTGAACTAGTCTGACACTCCAGCACTGTCTGTTAAGTACATCCTGAATGCAACTGCAAAACGTTCAAGTCTCCTTCACTATCCAATTGTCTAGAAGTGTCTTGGCTACCCTTAAGCTTTCCAAGATTTCCTTCACTCATATCATCCAAAATTTGTATACTTATATCCAACTTCTCTATCAACTCACGTACTTCTAACTCAGAATTGAATTCTAAGTCAGATTCACCTGACAATTCTCACCATTCCTGTTCTAAAGAAACAGCTCCTTCCTCAGTTGTTGGTTGTTTTGTATCTCCTTTAATCTTTCGTCCCCACTTTTTCAGCTTATCCATCTAATCTCTGCCAGCAACTATTACCTTCCCAGTCACAGGAAATTTAGGGAGTGACACAAATAGATTAGTTATGGCTTAGCAACAGAGAACTGGACACAGATAAGATACGTAGAAAAAAAAAAATTTAAAGGGGGGACTGAGAAACCTTTATTTTTCACACATACCCTAACTACCATCTGCTCATCGGAGAGTGTATGTCTTGTGGAACGATGTTCATGTGCACTAACCTAGGAGTATTCAGATGATGCTGAAATCCAGGTAGATTTGCACTGCAACTCCACATGAATCGCACACACTCGCTAGGTCTCATCCCTCCCAACCACACTGAGATGTTGCCTCCTCGCTCGCCTCGAGATGACTGCATGGCTCACATGCCTCGAGGTGACTGCCACAGCTCTCATGCCACACAGCTTGCTCCCTCACGCCTCACCAGGGTTGCCAAATGCCCTCGGATGACACCACCCCTCTCCGTGCTGGCCTCAGTCTCTCCCTCACAGAGAGATTATTATCTCGCCCGACCTCGCTAGAGTTATAGATGCTTACTGAGCTAACGAGTTCAGTACTCCGTTTTCTCTTCTCTCATTGTTCTATCCTATCTCACTTCACAGTAAGTCCCTTTGCAAAAGTGGAATTTGGATTTTCTGTTATTCATCTGAAATTAAGATATAACACGAGCAGTTCCAAGGGTTATACACTTACATAAGCGTCCCTTTCGGCACCTTCGTATCCCAGTACTAGGCCACAAAATTTAATGTGCAGCCATATGATGTAGACTCCACTGCATTCCACAACTGACCACCAATATTCCAACGACTAGTCTCTGCTGCCACAATGCCACCGAGATTGGTGGTGATGAGCTCATGAAACAGGAGCAAGATAGCGTGAAGGTGAACCAGAATAAACTGGAGCAGGTGTGTTTCTCCCTCTTTATTATGCCACAGAAAGTACAGCAGTGACAATAACAATGGAATAGAGTGTCTTCCTCAGACAAGAGCTAAGAGTAATCTGCCCTGCCTTCCTGTCCACCCTGGGAACCAAGACAGATCAGCAGTATTTAGAGATGCCACATCTCTCAGACGTATGGAGATATGTACAGTACATGAGTAGGTGTAACTTACAACTCTACCATGCACATCATACATCTAAATAAGGCAGTATTAACTGTATATAGTGTATTAACACATATTTCCCCAAGATTGAAACATACAGAATTTATATCCTTCTCTTACCTCCCTTCAATCTCACTGTTTACGTCCGAAAATGCTAGCATTCGCACGTCTGGCCTCATCTCATTCCCACACCACACTTACAGTGAAGTTGTATTTGGTTCTTTATCTCAACACTATAATACATGCCCATTAATTATGAATAAATACACACACACACGCACATATATATATATATATATATATATATATATATATATATATATATATATATATATATATATATATATATATATATATATATATATATATATATATATATATATATATATATATATATATATATATATATATATATATATATATATATATATATATATATATATATATATATATATATATATATATATATATATATATATATATATACACACAGATATAAATATATATATACATATATATATATATATATATATATATATATATATATACATATATATATATATATATATATACATATATATATATATATATATATATATATACATACATATATATATATATATATATATATATATATATATATATATATATATATATATATATATATATATATATATATATATATATATATATATATATATATATATATATATATATATATATATATTCAGTATATACTGTATATACACTCAGTGTGGAAGTGATGACTAGGACTAGAACAGCAATACCTGTGTGGGAAGGAGAATACCAAGACTCATACACTATGATACACAGTGTTTGCTACGAAAGATCTCTTTTACTTTCACCTAGGAATGTTTTTTCATATGCATGCCACAAAAGATCACTTACATTATCTTATGAGCTCATTTTTGTACTCTCAGTTTTAATTTTCATCTAACATCTCACATAAAAAAGACACAAACTTGGCTAAGTTTTAACTTTACAACAGAAATGCCACTAAGTTCTAAATTATTCTGTTGCAACACTTACTTTTGCCTATATTGCATGGCCACTTCATTTTCCACACAAGTTAAATTTTTATATGATTCTTTGTACAGTACAGTACAAAACAGCTGTGTTGTATGTGCCCCAGAAGATCATATTCATTTTCATTCAAACACTTGCTTCCTATATTGGATGATGACAAAAAAAAAAGTGCAGTTTTGGTCAAAACATATTTTCAATCCTGTAGGTTTTCTTAAGATAACTTACATATATTGCACTTTTTTTTACAGTCTTACTTCACTAAACGAATGTTAGTCCTTACTTTCTTAACAACAGGAGTTTTCAACACTGAAATTTTCCTTGTTTTTCTATACTTCTTTTAGGCGAGGGCAAGACAGTCGAATTCTGACTACACCATACACCAAAAGGTCCCGAGGCTAGGGACGTCACCTTTTTTTTTTTTTTTTATGTGTCCGACTCTGGGCATAGGCTTCACAGCCTGCTATCAAGGCCCAGCAGTCCACTTACATACCATACACCTCTACATGTCACCACTTCGGCGCTAACACCCACCGTCCATATTGAATACATGCTAGGGCTGTCTCATACAGGACTGGTGTATTGGTATTAGCAGGGGTAATTTTACGACATGTCGGCGGTTCTTCTGATAGATCAGTAAAGCCTCATGTAATGAAATTCAAATCCTTAAACTGTTCCCTGCCCCAGCCGGGATTCGAACCTGGGTCCGTTAGGACTGCAGGCCACCTCTCTACCGATTGAGCCATATGCACGGGGGCGCCCAACTGCCTGGGGGCGCCGGCCTGGAGATCGCTGATGTACTGATGGGGTGGATACGATCATCCCCATGTGCATCGCGATGGCGAATGCTTTCTGTGGAGATGACAAGGCCATGATGCTCATTCTTCTCCCCCAGATATTCGAGAAGAATGAGGTGCTGTGCCTTGTTAACCTTCAGAGCTTCGCTCATGATGCACAGCCAGCCCCTCGTCAGGAGCATAGTGCCGTCATGCTGCAGGCTCCCAGACCCCACACAACACAATGGAAAAGGCTGCAGCTCGAAGCTCCATGCAACAGAGCGACTGCCTCCTCCGCCACCACCTCTTTCCGTACCTATGGATACCACCAGCATTCAGGACAGCACAGCCACTCACCACCTGCTGTCGCTAGCTGTGGAGAGACCCGCTTCTCCTGCTTCCTCTATCCAGCAGGAAGACTCTCCTCCCCCATCACCACGTGCCACATCTCTTGAAGTTCCAGTGTCTGCCCCACCCAAGAAGACGCAGAAGAAGAAGGGCAAGTGCCTGGGCAAGCCTCCAACCATTGCCCAGCTCATCCCCAATGCCCTTCCTTCCATCGATCCTGCAATGACTGCCCACCTAACCTCTTGTAACAACACGGACCTCCAGGAGATTCTGCTTGACCTCTTCACTCTAGCCGATCCCAACGATGCTTCAGCTCCTCTCTACAGGCAACTGTACGTCGACCTGAGGGAGGCATATACTGCACATCCCTGCCAGCCTTGAGTCCCGCCTTTTCGACAGTCTTGCTGCAGATCCTCCATGGTGTGCAGTCCTAAATTTCATTGTTACTCAGCTGCTCTCATACAGCCCCCCAGTAGCTGCTTCAATCTTCTCTTGCAGGCCCAAATTTGGCCCGATCCTCCTACAGGAGGTAAATCTACACATCAGCAACAACAACAACCTACACTTTCACATACATCTGGGAAGTATCAACCTGTGAGTGATGCTGAGATGGTGGTGATGCGTAGGTGTTGCAAAGGCACTGTGAAGGAAGCTGGGGGAGAGGGGTAATGGAACGTTAATGTCGCAAGTATATTCTGACTATCCGGCTTATACCATCAGATTTCAACACCTCATATTCTTCCGAGGCATTGATTGGATAACAAAAGTTCTCAGGCTCTGGAGAGTCTTCAAGGTAACTCTCAAGTGGCAACAAAGAGCTATGAGAGGAGGCACACGAGGGCAGCCAGAGCATGTACCTCTGTGTGAAAATATCCATCTTCAGGCTGCGTCTCCCCAATCGACAATAACCACACTGTCACTTTCCATTCCCTTCATTAAAATTTCCATCCATAAATATTCCCTATATAAAAGAATGGAAACGACTTCAAGCACTGGCACCAAATGCAAAACATCTAAACAACTGTTTTAGGATGACATTGTCAGTCGCCGAAGATTTAAGTGTTAACCTGCGCTCGTGAAGGGAAAAGATGTATTGGTTTAGTCATCAGTGTGTGTGTGTGTGTGTGTGTGTGTGTGTGTGTGTGTGTGTGTGTGTGTGTGTGTGTGTGTGTGTTCTTACCTAACTGTTCTTTCCTAATTGTATCTTTACAGGAATGAGTCAAGCTCGTTCTGTCCTGTGTCTTAAACCATATTTATCGTACATATCCTTAAATTTGTGAATTGTTTTGGCACACACTGTTTCATTCGGTAGTGCATTCCATTGATCAATAGCTCTATTTGGGAAACTCATTTTCCTTACGTCTTTATCACCTCTCTTTTTATGCAGTTTTTTGCAGTGTCCTCTTGCTGATGCTTCCCCATACGTTAAGTAATCATTTATGTCTATTTTCTCCTTCCCTGATATGCATTTATATAGCATAATCATGTCAGCTCTTTTCCTTCTGTCCTCTAGTGTTGGTAGATTCTGTTTATTTAGTCTTTCTTCGTAGCTTAGATCCCTTAAGCTTGGTACCCATCTTGTAGCGGCCCTTTGAACTTTTTCAATCTTGTCTCTGTGTTTTTTGAGATGGCTCCAGAATACTACTGATGCATACTCCAGGGTTGGTCTGATGAATGATGTTATTATCATTCTTAACATGTCTTCATTTATGTATGTAAACGCTTTTCTCATATTGGCAATCAGTGTATACATGTTCCGTACCTTCTCACTGATGTGGTCAGCGGGAGATAGTCTGCTATTGACAATCACACCTAGGTCCTTCTCTCTTTCTGATGTGTGTAGGGTTTTATTTCCTAATGTATAATCCCAATCAGGTCTTTTTCCACTTTTACCAAACTTGATTGCATGACACTTGTCCACATTGAATTCCATTTGCCATGTATTACTCCATTCATGAAGTTTATTTAATTCTTTTTGTAGCTCTTTACAAGAGTCTGTGTTAGTAATTGTCCTTTGTATTTTTGCATCATCTGCAAATATTTAGATAGCTTTCATTTCCAGTGTTACTGTCTATATCATTTATATACACTAAAAACATGAATGGTGCCAGCACTGAGCCCTGTGGTACTCCACTAGTCACTTCTTTCCATGATGAGTAATTTCCCCTTAGTTCTGTTCTCATTTTTCTTTTCATGAAATAATCTTGCATCCAGCAATACAGTTTGCCTCGAATTCCTCCTTGATGGTACAGTTTCCATAAAAGTCTTTGGTGTGGTACTGTGTCAAATGCTTTCTTGAAATCTAAATAGATACTGTCCACCCATCCTTCTCTTTCCTGTAATGTGTCTGTTACTCTGTCATAGTAGCTCAACAGATTAGTAACACATGATTTTCCTTTTCTGAAACCAAACTGTCTTTCTGTTATCATACTGTGTTCTTCTAGGTGATTTACCCAAGCCTTTCTTATAAGCTTTTCTAATACCTTGCTTGCAACACTGGTTAGTGATACTGGTCGGTAGTTAAGTGGATTTTGTCTATTCCCTTTCTTGAATAAGGGAACAATGTTTGCTTTCTTCCAAATATCAGGTTGTTTACCTTGACTCAAGGATTTCTTGAAAATTAAAAATAATGGTTTACTTAACTCCTTCGCACATTCACGTAGCACCCAAAGTGAAATTTCATCAGGACCATGTGCTTTTCCTTTGTCTAATTTACTTAGCTCCTCCAGTATTTCTTTTTCTGATGTTTGTATATTTGATAGTATGTGTTGGCATGCATGTTCCACATAATCCCTCTCAAAAATTTTTTCCTCTGTAAAAACTGATTGGAAATTCTTGTTTAGTGCTTCACAAATATCCTTCTCTTGTGTATAGGTGATTCCATCGTCCGTAATGGATTGTATTTTATCTTTTACTTTGGTTTTGCCTCTGATGTAGCTGTAAAATAGCTTTGGTTGATCACTACTTATATTTATGATATCCTTCTCAAACTCTTTTGGGGCTTCCCTCCTTATTCTTGTATAATTGTTTCTTGCCTGTTTGTAATTATTACATGCCCTTTCACTATTGTGTCTTCTGTATCTATTCCACAACAAATCTCTTTTTTCTTTTGATTTTTTACATTCTGTATTGAACCATTTCCTTATTCTCTTTTCTGCTTCTTTGTGCTGTGGGATGTACTTCTGGACTCCTATTTCATAAAGATTACAAAATTTTTCATATATAACATTTAAATCTTGTCCTCTAGCTCCTTTTCCCAAGCAATTTCTAAGAAGTACTTCTTTAGGTCAGGATACTTTCCCTTTTTATAGTTTAGGCTCTTTTTGTAACTTCATTGCTGTTATCTATGTCAAATGCAATCCTGAAATTGCAATTTAGTACTGCATGGTCGCTTTTGGCGAATGGAGGGTGATATATTAAATTGTCAACATCGTTTTCTTGCCTAGTAAATATGAAATCTAGCATTGAGGGCACATCGAGTCCTCTTTTTCTGGTGCATTCCCTTACATGTTGCGTTAGGAAAAACTCTTGCACAAGATCCAGGAGCTTTTGGTCTCAACAGCTCTCTTGGCTTATCATATCTAGAGTATTCCAATTTATATTTGTATTAAAATCACCAGTTAGTATAATTCTTTTCGATTTCTCTTCCATTTTATGTAGTAATGCTCTTAAACTCTGAATTGTTACTTTCTGCTAGGTCCTCGTATTCGTCTCTTTTCCATGTGTTTGATTTGGGTGGCATGTACAAATTGGCTACAATTACTTTCCCTTCAGATGTATTTATCTCTACTGCATTCAGTTCTACTTGTGAGGGTATATCTAATTCTATTTCTTTGACTTTTAGATTTTTCTTAGTTAATATTATTCCTCCTCCTTTTTTTAAGTTCCTATCTCTTCTCCATATATTATATTTCTCCAAGTTTAGGATGTCATTCGATATCCTTGGTGTTAATTTTGTTTCAGTTAGGCATATTATATGTGGTTCCCTTTCTCTGACATAATCATTCATCTCTAATAATTTAGATACCATTCCATCCACATTTGAGTACATCAACTTAATCATCTTGTTTATATACTTATCATGATTTGGTTCTACTATCTTCCTCCTTTTTATTCCCTCCTGTTTATGTACCACTTTCGTATCTGCAATCCAATTACTTTGTAAAAAAAATGTATTCTTCTCCTCCTCTGATCTTCCATCATTTTTTGTTTTTGCTTCCTCCCTCTTCTCTTTAAGTAATTCCAGTTCCTCTTGTGTTAGTCATCTTTTTATCCATACATTTTTGAACTCCTCTTTTTCCATGAGATTCTTTGCGTTTTTTAGTATCTCCTCCACGGTGTTTACACTCTGATAGGTTACCTTTAGGGGTCTTGACTTGCTTTTCTCGTATTTCCCTAACTTTTTGTGTTCCTCTATGTCTTTACTACAGATTTCCTCTGATACTTCTTTCAATATGCCCATTACATTTGCCATCTCCTGTTTGTCTCTTGAGATCTTGTTTTTTACTTCTTCCTCTTCTATACCAGTGATTACTATAGATTTGTTGATATCTACTGAATCTCTTACTAACTTTGGATTGTTTTGGATTATTCTTTTTCATTCCTTTTCAATGCTTTTTTCTTCCACCCTTGTTTCCAAGTCTTTCTTTATTTTCACCATTTCAGCATAAGTGGTTTCCACATCATTTTTGTAGCTTTGCACAGCTTCATTCACCTGTGTTATCTTCTCCTCAATATCACTGCTCTGATCTATCAGACTGCTTACTTGCCTAATTGTCTCTGTATCATTTTTGAACTCATCCATAATACTCTCATGGTTGACTACTGTACTTGCCATTTCACTAATTTTCCTCCTAAGTGTACCCACTTCAACTGTTAGCTCATTTATGGTTGTTTCTTTCTTGTTGACTTGCTTTCCTAATTTTTCTATTTCTTCCTTTTGCAAGTGTATCTGTTTCTTAATTTCATCAATCTCATTCTGAAAAGCCGTCTCTAACCTAGGTACTCTTTCAACCAGTTTGTTGTGAGTCTCCATTTCAACCAGTTCTTGGTAGAAATCATTAACCTGCTTTCTACCTTTATCCCTTTTCTTTTCCAAATTTGCTTTACTAAAGTATGTGATCATTTTGCAGTACTAAATGCACATATAGTACTTACATTCCCTGGGGCAGATTGTAGACTAAACAACGATCAGCTGATTGTGCGCATTCTTGCACTGCTTGTTTACTTCTCTGTTTGACCAAGTCTTATTTAAAACTTTTTTTTTTTTTATTAGAACACCATTTAGTCTAACCTTGTACAGAGCTTGACTCATATAAAGATACTTATTTAGGTAATGCTGCTGGCCAAGTTGGCCAGGTATAGTGCGGTGTCGACGTACGTCTGCTCTCTCTCGGTGCCTCGGTTTGTGTGTGTGTGTGTGTGTGTGTGTGTTTTAATAAAACAATCCAGTTTTGATCCAACAGTAAAATCTGGTCAGTCAGATTTCGTGGAATGACTGTTGGTGAGTGAGGAAACTAACAATTATTTATTTATTTATTTTTTCTCAAGCTGTAGATTCAAAAGCTGAGGTCACAGAACAAGGCCATAATTCGACAGAGTAAGGTTACTTATGCAGTGTTCATATGATGTAGATAAATCCTAGTGCAGTGATTGAGGTTAAGGCAAAAATGAAGTCAGTTTTGAAAACTATGGAAAGTCAAGCACACAGGCCAACCTAAAAATTCAACCCTGTGTCTGTGTACTATGTCACTACAGAATCACGATTTTTACTACGAATGTTAGTTCATTATTTTCATATCAATGCACCATATTGCTATATACTTTGTAAAACTGTAATATAGACAGACGCCATGGGTACGACAGTTTGGCGTGACCGAGCGATATGTAGGCATTAATATGTTAGGAAATAGTATGAAACTCTGTAACTATATAGCTATAGGTAACAATATGTCAGACAGGTAGTTATGTCTGAAGTTCTTTAGTAAGTGGTTACATGCATTTCCCTACAGCCAGACAACTATTCTAAAGTACAGGATGACCTCATAGCTGTTCGTGTGTCGGAAATGTGACCCTACACACACACACACACACACACACACACACACACACACACACACACACACATACTTAGCCAGAAGTCAGAGGGGACATACGAGTATAAGTCCGAAATCACATGTAGGAGAGTTAGAGAGCCAGAGGAAAGGAGAGAGGACCACTAACCATACACTGGTGATGTCAAACTCATAACTTTTAGTCAAGCAACTGTTTCACAATAAACTTCCAACGACACAGATCTGCCTATTTCATCACCCCACTTAAAGTACGAAGAGGATAGCAGAACAGAGACGACCTACCCTGATATTCCCCTACAACTCCAACTTTTATTCTCCCTCTGCCTGGGTCTCCTCAGTCAGCCAGACAAGATAATACATCTTCTCTCTCTATAACAAAAAAAAGGCCACATAATCCTGACATCTGGTGGCCTTTGACATTGCTGACAAGTTTGCACCATACGACGCCTCAAGACTTTATACTGGCAGTGCTTAGACTATCTACAGTTACAACCAACCTCCCTATCACTCTACATCTATCTACTTCTACAGCTACGTCTATTGACAAATTGTTTGACCATATAACTCGAGAAGTTTTTGTTTGATTAGGACTAATTTTCATGGAAAGACTGAGTGTCAGCAGTGGATTAAGATACTGATTTAAAAACAGTATGTTAAGGATCAGGGTCACAGGACATGGTCAACTCAATGAGTTTAGATCCAGTTAGGGCCAAAGTTGGTTGAATGGTTAAAGGTTAGGTATGAATAGGGTAATTAGATTTTGAAAGCAATTTATTGAAGGTCAAGAACCCTGGGCAGTTACAGCTACCCTAAACCAGTCAGTGGGTGCAGGTGTTATACTCCCTGTGTGCTCTTTTTTGTTCAAAATATTACTATGCCTTCATTTCTTCATCAGTTCATGTCAAATTTGATACAGCCACCTATCTATCTATCTATCTATTTGTTACCAGATGCCTTAATCCCGTAAGGGGTGGCCACAAACAAATCGCCTCCATGTTGCCCTGTTCCCCGCCATTTCATTGCCCTGCTCGCAGCTCACACCTACCTCTCTCATATACCTCTCTACTCCATCCCTCCATCTCATCCTTGGCCTCCCTCTCTATCTCCCCCCCTCCACCTCACTCACATACACTCTCGTCAGTATCTCGCTTTCCATCCTCTCCACATGTCCAAACCACCTCTGTGTGTTTCACCTAACGTTTCCTATCACATCCACATCCACACAACAATGCTCCTTCACTTCCTCATTTCTCAGTCTCTCTCCATGTGACTCCACATGCTCCTCTCAAATAACTCATTTCCACTGCACTCACTATTGACTTCTGTCCCTCCAATAAGGTCCAAGTTTGACTTTCATACGTTAGAGTTGGTATCACAGTAGTGTCACATAGTAGTTTTTTCACTTCCATGTTCACTTCCCTGTTTCTTATCACTGCTTTCAAGGAACCAGAAACCTTTCTTCCCTGTTGCGCCCTTTCAAGCACTTCACCCTCTAAACTTCCATCCTAACTCATCAAACTACCCAAGTACTTAAATGCACTCACATTTTCTATTTCCTCCTCATCCAGCCTCACTGTACATTCACTGACCTCACTTCTCTCGAAGACCATAACTTTACTCTTCCTGACATTCACCTTTAGATTCCGTTTCTTGCACACTCTCCCAGAATCATTCACCAAGCCTTGCAGCTCCCCTTCGTCTTCACTTAACAACACAGAATCATTTGCAAACAACAGCACATGGAGTTTCCTAACACTGCCCTTTCTCACTAGGGTTGGTCCAACTTCCACTGCCGTATCTTAACTTTTTATAACCCCGTCCATATACAGATTGAACAACCATGGATGCAAAACATATCCTTGTTTCAATTCAACCTTCAAATAGAAAAATTCACCCAGTTCACTATCCACACACAGTGCAGCCTTAGAACCCTCATACATACTGTTCACGGCCTTCAACATCTTCCCATCTACTCCATTTATTCTTAATACTTTTCACAATCCTTGTCTATCCACCCTGTCTTATGGTTTCTCCAAATCCATGAAGGCCGCTTACAACTTCTTTTCCTTCTCTAGAAACTTTTCCAGTAAAGATCTAAGAATGAATATCTGATCTACACAAACTCTTTCCTTCCTAAAACCTCCCTGTTCTTCTCCAATTAAATCCTCTGTTATATCCCAAACTCTGTCAATAAGTATCCAACCCTGTACTTTTCCTATTACACTAAGAAGACAAATGCCCCTGTGATTACCACACACTCCTTTTTCCCCCTTTTCCTTCGTACAAGGGAATAATTATACTTGACTTCCAATCCTCCGGGACTTTACCTTCCTCACAGGCCAGTCTGGACTTCTTCCACATCCATTCTACTACTGTCTCTCCCCCATGCTTCAGCATTTCACCACACACTCCATCAATTCCTGGGACTTTCCCCATTTTAACTTTCTTCATTGCTCACAACACCCATCCTACTGATTTCTTCCTCTCTTCTCACATTTCTCTTTCTCCCAGCCATTCCCCAGCCACTTATACTTGCATTACTTTCATTCTCTATATTCAACAATTCCTTAAAGTGTTCTCTCCATCTGTTCACTTTTGCGCCCTTTACCACTAGTAATAAAACATTTTTATCTTTCACTTCCCAGCTAACTTTTTTGGCACCCTGTCTAACTTTCTTTAACTCTTTCCAAAACACTTTCTTACATTCCTCCACTTTACACTCAAGTTCATCCAAATTCCTCATCCACCCTCTTTTTACTCTCTCTCTTACTAATCTTATCACCTCTCTCTTCCTCTGTACATGTAACTCTCTCTTCCGTCTCTCAACTTCTTACACGCCTCTGTTTCTCATCCACTCACTACATGCTTTCTTCTTTTGTGCCACAGCCTCTCTCACCTCTTCAGTCCACCATGCTGTTCCATGCACCCTTTTTCGTCTTCTCTTCATCCCACACACCATCTCATGTGCTACACAGATTTTTTCTGTGAATATCTTGCCCACACCTTCCATGTCCCCCATCTGTTCCCCCTTATATTCTGCCTTTTTTCCATCCTCTTGTAACTTTTCCTCTCTCCTTGTATGTACTACTTGCTCCTGTCGTTCCCTTCTTCTATTTCTCTATTTTATTTGGACTTTAATTCTGACCACCACCAAGTGGTGGTTGAAAAATCCACTCTCCCAACCTCTATATAGTCTTACAATCATTATACACCTTATCCTTTTATCCACACACACATAATCAATCATTGCATTCCGTTCATTCAGTTCACCACCCACGCTTTTTATCACTCGCCATGTATGCCTGTGGATCATTTTGTGCCTGAAGTGGGTATTAGCTAACACCAACCTCCTCCCAGCACAAATGTCCACTAAAGCACTGCCATTCTCATCCATCTCTGCAGGCACACCCCACCCACCATTTACTCCATCCACCTTCCCATTCCCTGCTTTTCCATTCACATCTCCAATCAAAAACACTTTCTTATTCCTTTCAAACTTTTCCATGCACACTTCCACACTTGTCCAGAACTCTTTTCTCACTCTGCTTGCACGATCTTGCATTGGCGCATACGCACACACACAATCTCCCATATATGTAGGCCGACTTTCAATCTTAACCAAACAATCCTTGAGCCAACTGATCCATGGTCTTTTATATTCTCCTTCCGTCTGTTACTTACAACAATACACACTCCTTCTTTTGTCCTCTCATTCTCACCTACTCCTGTGCATATACCCCATCCTTACTTCTGTTCTCTCATACTCTCACCTCTCAATTTAATTTCAGTTAATCGACATATATCCACTTTTGCACCCTCAAGCACCTGGACATCTCTCTTTCATTCACTCATCATTTGCACCTAATACATTCCAAGTCGCCATCCGTATCGTGCCCTTTGTTCGGTCCTTAGTCGTCACCTTTTAGTCATTCCTGGTCCAAGGCTTCTTGTTCGTATTTTTAGTTAGTTGTTTTCCGGGGATGGGCACTAACCCTCTGCCAACCCACTTGTGTCACGTAGGGAGGCGGTGGCTCAATCGGTAGAGAGGTGGCCTGCAGTCCTAACGGACCCAGGTTCAAATCCCGGCTGGGGCAGGGAACAGTTTAAGGATTTGAATTTCATTAAATCAGGCTTTACTGATCTACCAGAAGACCCGTCACATGTCGTAAAAATACCCCCGCTAATACCAATACACCAGTCCTGTATGAGACAGCCCTAGCATGTATTCAATATGGACGGTGGGTGTTAGCGCCGAAGTGGTGACATGTAGAGGTGTATGGTGTGTAGGAGGACTGCTGGGCCTTGATAGCAGGCTGTGAAGCCTATGCCCAGAGTCGGACACATAAAAAAAAAAAAAAAAAAAAAAAAGGGAACATGTGTTGATTGGTTATAAGATTGTAAATGCTTTCGTGGTTTACAGGAAATCAATTGGCTTGCCACTAAATGCAGAGATATCCTAAAAACAGAGTATCACTACACTATGTGGGTGGATGATGGGCATCCCCACCTACAGTCATTCCTCAAGCAAAGTCAAGTGGAGGGAGTGGGGAGTGAAAGGGAAAGTCCAAGGAGGATTAGGGAAAGTGAGAGTGATGTGAGTGAGTCATTGCTCTCCCTACGTAGTGTGAGGCGGCGTAGTGGATCACGTGGGCCAGTGCGGGTGCGTTCCTTTTCATGTGGGGTTGTGAGGGAGGGGGAAGGTGGGGAGGAACCACTCCCAAGCAAAATTATGCTCCCCAATATCCTCTAACACGTGGTCGAGCTAGGGTGCGTGAGAAAGCACGTGGTGTTGTCATGGAGGGGGAAGGTGGGGAGGAACCATTCCCCAGCACATCTTCTGCTCCCCAATATTCCCCTATTTCATCCCCACAGCCCCATAATGTTCCTCAAGGCCGTAAGGGTAAGGGAAAGGGAAAGGGTAAAGGCAGAGGGAAGAGGAGTGACAGTGGGGAAGCCCTCCGCACTCCTTCTCCCCCACTTCCCCAACCAGGATCTCCTCCCCACCCAGACGAAGGCAGTGATGGGGATGATGGGGACGAGGGATTCGTGTCGTGGAATTGGGAAGATGAGAGTGATTTTTCTCCCCTCATTCACCCCTTCACTGAGCAGGGGCGATCTGGCTGCATTGCTCCAGGAATTCACCGTGATTCCACCAGGTTGGATTTTTTCCACCTGTTTTTCAGTGAGGCATTTGTTGATCAGATTGTATACCAAACCAACCTGTTTGCAAGCGCCCAGCGCCTAGAGAGTGAAAGATTGGGAACAAGGAGTAGGCATTCTATCATCTATGATTACCCTGTCTCCCTTCCAGAAATGTTCTTATTTTTTGCCCTGGTCCTTTTGATGGGTATTATACGAAAGAATAGAATTCCTGCTTACTGGACTAGGGACCCTGTTATGTTTATCCCAATATTTGGTCAAGTGATGAGCCGTAATCGGTTTCAACAAATTCTAAGTCGCCTCCATTTCTATGATGCTCATGACCCTGCAAATGCAAACAACACTGATAAAATGAGGCGAATTAGGTTGGTCTTTGATCACCTCAGGCAAACTTTTCGTTCCTCATTCTATCCCTATAGAGACCTCGTCACAGACGAGAGTCTCGTGTTGTGGAGAGGCAATATTTCATTTAGACAGTATATACCCAGCAAAAGGCACTGTTTTGGGTTCAAGATCTTTGTTATGTGCGACTGTAGGACTGGACACGTGCAAGACATAGTCTTGTACACCGGTGCACAGACAGACATAATAGAAGATCGAAGTATTGGACTGTCGGGAGCAGTGGTAAAGACGATGGTAGAAGACTACCTTCATCGTGGTCACGTTCTCTACCTGGACAATTGGTACACTAGCCCTCTTCTCGCTCGTTATCTTCACACGCATGAAACGGGAGTCTGTGGAACCGTAAAGGTGAACCGGCATCACATGGCCAAGGTAGGGCGGAAACTCGCAAAGAATGAGGTTGTCTTCTTCAAAGCCAACAACATCCTTGCAACTGTGTGGAACCACAACAGAGAAGTAAGCCTCTTGTCCACGGTTCACCGCCCCTTGATGCACCGTACTGATTCCGTAGATTACTGTAGCGAGAACAGGCATCGTGTTTGGAAACCTGAGTGTGTCATGGATTATAATATAAACATGCGCCTCGTGGACCAGTCAGACTCCATAATATCAACGGTACATTGCATATATGATCAACATATAAATTGCACAATTTATATTTACAGTGTTCTTAACCCGCCCAGTCCCATCGACGTATGGGTACGTTGCAATTATTTGCATTTGCCAGTCCCAGCGACGTACTGGTACGTCGTGCAATTGCAATGTGCATAATTTCGACAATTTTCAAAATTCGCGCTTGATTTGCGGTACGTACCCTCGCATGACCTTCCCCTACCTGCCACCAGGCGGGGACACTCGGCGACCCCGCACGACCCGCTCTAGCCCACCACTCGTCCACTCACCTGGTAGCAACGGTCCTGCTCAGACATGGCTAAGAGAGGTCTCTCAGAGAGCGAAATTCAAGTCGCCCTGGACACCTTTACCGGCGACAGTGATTCCCCACTGGAGGACGAGGATATGGACAAGGATTATGTGCAGCCAGAGGAGGAAGAAACCACCAGCAGTGACGAGGAAGTTCCGTCTCCCAGGAAGCGGCAGTACGTGACTTACCGTGCTGCTAGAGAGGGGCAGCAGGCAAAGAAGGCACGTGCAACATCCTATCTCTATCCCCAACGTGATTTGGAACCAGAATTCGAGGACGAGGACGAGGACGGAGCCGTGGGATGTGCCGCCATGTGGTATGGACGTGAGGTGATAACTTATTGTGGCCCAGAGCGCACACCACGTCGTATGAGCAGGTATGGGCCTAGCATTTTGTTTGGGGAGTTAGGAAGTCAAGTGGAGGGAGTGGGGAGTGAAAGGGAAAGTCCAAGGAGGATTAGGGAAAGTGAGAGTGACGTGAGTGAGTCATTGCTCTCCCTACGTAGTGTGAGGCGGCGTAGTGGATCACGTGGGCCAGTGCGGGTGCGTTCCTTATCACGTGGGGTTGTGAGGGAGGGGGAAGGTGGGGACGAACCACTCCCAAGCAAAATTATGCTCCCCAATATCCTCTAACACGTGGTCGAGCTAGGGTGCGTGAGAAAGCACGTGGTGTTGTCATGGAGGGGGAAGGTGGGGAGGAACCATTCCCCAGCACATCTTCTGCTCCCCAATATTCCCCTATTTCATCCCCACAGCCCCATAATGTTCCTCAAGGCCGTAAGGGTAAGGGAAAGGGAAAGGGTAAAGGCAGAGGGAAGAGGAGTGACAGTGGGGAAGCCCTCCGCACTCCTTCTCCCCCACTTCCCCAACCAGGATCTCCTCCCCACCCAGACGAAGGCAGTGATGGGGATGATGGGGACGAGGGATTCGTGTCGTGGAATTGGGAAGATGAGAGTGATTTTTCTCCCCTCATTCACCCCTTCACTGAGCAGGGGCGATCTGGCTGCATTGCTCCAGGAATTCACCGTAATTCCACCAGGTTGGATTTTTTCCACCTGTTTTTCAGTGAGGCATTTGTTGATCAGATTGTATACCAAACCAACCTGTTTGCAAGCGCCCAACGCCTAGAGAGTGAAAGATTGGGAACAAGGAGTAGGCATTCTATCATCTATGATTACCCTGTCTCCCTTCCAGAAATGTTCTTATTTTTTGCCCTGGTCCTTTTGATGGGTATTATACGAAAGAATAGAATTCCTGCTTACTGGACTAGGGACCCTGTTATGTTTATCCCAATATTTGGTCAAGTGATGAGCCGTAATCGGTTTCAACAAATTCTAAGTCGCCTCCATTTCTATGATGCTCATGACCCTGCAAATGCAAACAACACTGATAAAATGAGGCGAATTAGGTTGGTCTTTGATCACCTCAGGCAAACCTTTCGTTCCTCATTCTATCCCTATAGAGACCTCGTCACAGACGAGAGTCTCGTGTTGTGGAGAGGCAATATTTCATTTAGACAGTATATACCCAGCAAAAGGCACCGTTTTGGGTTCAAGATCTTTGTTATGTGCGACTGTAGGACTGGACACGTGCAAGACATAGTCTTGTACACCGGTGCACAGACAGACATAATAGAAGATCGAAGTATTGGACTGTCGGGAGCAGTGGTAAAGACAATGGTAGAAGACTACCTTCATCGTGGTCACGTTCTCTACCTGGACAATTGGTACACTAGCCCTCTTCTCGCTCGTTATCTTCACACGCATGAAACGGGAGTCTGTGGAACCGTAAAGGTGAACCGGCGTCACATGGCCAAGGTAGGGCGGAAACTCGCAAAGAATGAGGTTGTCTTCTTCAAAGCCAACAACATCCTTGCAACTGTGTGGAACCACAACAGAGAAGTAAGCCTCTTGTCCACGGTTCACCGCCCCTTGATGCACCGTACTGATTCCGTAGATTACTGTAGCGAGAACAGGCGTCGTGTTTGGAAACCTGAGTGTGTCATGGATTATAATATAAACATGCGCCTCGTGGACCAGTCAGACTCCATGATATCGACGGTACATTGCATATATGATCAACATATAAATTGCACAATTTATATTTACAGTGTTCTTAACCCGCCCAGTCCCATCGACGTATGGGTACATTGCAATTATTTGCATTTGCCAGTCCCAGCGACGTACTGGTACGTCGTGCAATTGCAATGTGCATAATTTCGACAATTTTCAAAATTCGCGCTTGATTTGCGGTACGTACCCTCGCATGACCTTCCCCTACCTGCCACCAGGCGGGGACACTCGGCGACCCCGCACGACCCGCTCTAGCCCACCACTCGTCCACTCACCTGGTAGCAACGGTCCTGCTCAGACATGGCTAAGAGAGGTCTCTCAGAGAGCGAAATTCAAGTCGCCCTGGACACCTTTACCGGCGACAGTGATTCCCCACTGGACGACGAGGATATGGACAAGGATTATGTGCAGCCAGAGGAGGAAGAAACCACCAGCAGTGACGAGGAAGTTCCGTCTCCCAGGAAGCGGCAGTACGTGACTTACCGTGCTGCTAGAGAGGGGCAGCAGGCAAAGAAGGCACGTGCAACATCCTATCCCTATCCCCAACGTGATTTGGAACCAGAATTCGAGGATGAGGACGAGGACGGAGCCGTGGGATGTGCCGCCATGTGGTATGGACGTGAGGTGATAACTCATTGTGGCCCAGAGCGCACACCACGTCGTATGAGCAGGTATGGGCCTAGCATTTTGTTTGGGGAGTTAGGAAGTCAAGTGGAGGGAGTGGGGAGTGAAAGGGAAAGTCCAAAGAGGATTAGGGAAAGTGAGAGTAACGTGAGTGAGTCATTGCTCTCCCTACGTAGTGTGAGGCGGCGTAGTGGATCACGTGGGCCAGTGCGGGTGTGTTCCTTATCACGTGGGGTTGTGAGGGAGGAGGAAGGTGGGGAGGAACCACTCCCAAGCAAAATTATGCTCCCCAATATCCTCTAACACGTGGTCGAGCTAGGGTGCGTGAGAAAGCACGTGGTGTTGTCATGGAGGGGGAAGGTGGGGAGGAACCATTCCCCAGCACATCTTCTGCTCCCCAATATTCCCCTATTTCATCCCCACAGCCCCATAATGTTCCTCAAGGCCGTAAGGGTAAGGGAAAGGGAAAGGGTAAAGGCAGAGGGAAGAGGAGTGACAGTGGGGAAGCCCTCTACACTCCTTCTCCCCCACTTCCCCAACCAGGATCTCCTCCCCACCCAGACGAAGGCAGTGATGGGGATGATGGGAACGAGGGATTCGTGTCGTGGAATTGGGAAGATGAGAGTGATTTTTCTCCCCTCATTCACCCCTTCACTGAGCAGGGGCGATCTGGCTGCATTGCTCCAGGAATTCACCGTAATTCCACCAGGTTGGATTTTTTCCACCTGTTTTTCAGTGAGGCATTTGTTGATCAGATTGTATACCAAACCAACCTGTTTGCAAGCGCCCAGCGCCTAGAGAGTGAAAGATTGGGAACAAGGAGTAGGCATTCTATCATCTATGATTACCCTGTCTCCCTTCCAGAAATGTTCTTATTTTTTGCCCTGGTCCTTTTGATGGGTATTATACGAAAGAATAGAATTCCTGCTTACTGGACTAGGGACCCTGTTATGTTTATCCCAATATTTGGTCAAGTGATGAGCCGTAATCGGTTTCAACAAATTCTAAGTCGCCTCCATTTCTATGATGCTCATGACCCTGCAAATGCAAACAACACTGATAAAATGAGGCGAATTAGGTTGGTCTTTGATCACCTCAGGCAAACCTTTCGTTCCTCATTCTATCCCTATAGAGACCTCGTCACAGACGAGAGTCTCGTGTTGTGGAGAGGCAATATTTCATTTAGACAGTATATACCCAGCAAAAGGCACCGTTTTGGGTTCAAGATCTTTGTTATGTGCGACTGTAGGACTGGACACGTGCAAGACATAGTCTTGCACAGACAGACATAATAGAAGATCGAAGTATTGGACTGTCGGGAGCAGTGGTAAAGACGATGGTAGAAGATTACCTTCATCGTGGTCACGTTCTCTACCTGGACAATTGGTACACTAGCCCTCTTCTCGCTCGTTATCTTCACACGCATGAAACGGGAGTCTGTGGAACCGTAAAGGTGAACCGGCGTCACATGGCCAAGGTAGGGCGGAAACTCGCAAAGAATGAGGTTGTCTTCTTCAAAGCCAACAACATCCTTGCAACTGTGTGGAACCACGACAGAGAAGTAAGCCTCTTGTCCACAGTTCACCGCCCCTTGATGCACCGTACTGATTCCGTAGATTACTGTAGCGAGAACAGGCGTCGTGTTTGGAAACCTGAGTGTGTCATGGATTATAATATAAACATGCGCCTCGTGGACCAGTTAGACTCCATGATATCGACGGTAGAGTGTGCCAGGACCACGATGAAGTGGTATAAGAAACTGTTCTTTCACTTGCTAGATATCACTGCTCTGAATTGCCACCACCTTCACGCCATGACAACAGGAGTTCAGGAAACAGTTGAAGGGTTTGTGAGGGAGCTCACAAGAGAAATCTTTGCAAGGTATGCTGTTGAAAGGCCCCAACATCGCACCCGCACTGCCTCTATTGCACCCGCACTGCCCCTGAGAATATCCTGCCGCCATTTCCCCACTCCTATCCCTCCACAGCCAAACAGACCTAGGCCCCAACCCAGGTGTCACGTGTGCAGTAATTCCCAGGTGAGACTCACGACACAGAGGAAGGACACCCGCTATGAGTGCGTGCAGTGTGACGTGGGTCTCTGTATTCACCCATGTTTCAGTGAATATAACACGTTGATGCAATTCTAATATGGTGTGAATGCGAAAGGACGCAGAAATTATGAGGTAAATGCGACAGACAGACGCTTAGTGAAATTATCAGTCATGTTGATCTCCAAACATTAGTATAAAGTGCATATGGGTAGAACATAAGTGCAAATATTGTATGTAGGTATATAAATATGCCCTAAGTGGAAACTTACATAGCGAGGGTTTTATGATCCGATATTCTGTCGCTCAGTGCAATAAATACGGCCCGTAATTATATAATTATTATTATTGGAAATTCTTACGGGTATAAGTTCAAATTATTGTAAGTGCTGAAATATATTCTAAGTCAAATATTCATAGCGTGTGTATAGAGATGCGATTTCCTGACGCTCAGTTGAATGAATAAGGTACGAATTAGTGAAAATTAAAGTCAGCAAGTGGTAAAGTGTGTATATATGTGAAGAATTAGTATATAAGTGTGTGAGTATTATGTTGGTCGAAACATTCATTGCGAGGGTATTTTCATGCGATATTCTCACGCTCACTTGAATAAATAATGCCCGTAAGTATGTACAGTGCATTATAGGGGTGTAAACGTGTGTAATGTATGTGGGAAATTATAATTGGAGTGGATAAATAAAGTAGATGATGAAACACGAGTGTTTGAGATCGTGGTTGCTACGTGAATATGCGCTAGCTTATCGCTAAATGCCCTCGTAATGAATGAAAATAATTGAAAACCTTTACAGTGGTGGAGGAAAGGTTCTATGTAAAGGGGAAAATAATTGGAAAGTGATAAAACAATTTGGTATGTTGAAATACGAGTCATAGCGAGTGCGCTTACTAAGCTGATGTGCGCTATACTTATGCTGCATGTCATCATAATGAATGAAAACATCTGAAAACACTTACAAACAGTTGTAATTGGTAAAATGTCATTGAAACAAAAGTATACAAGTAGAAAAAATGATAGGTTGACTCATACCAGACACTTAGCATATAGCATGTTACGACTCGGACCAAACTTGCTATGCTCGCGCGATGGTACAATGCTTATTTTTCATATATATGTGTCTGAAATCCATTATATTGTTACTGTTATTGTTTATTAGTTCAAATTCAATAAATATATAGGTGTTGTGTGTTGTTTCTCCCATTATTCCTTACCATAGAAAACGTAAGCGCATATCATGTCCATTACAGAACACCACACCTGGCTCGGGGGACCTCACCTGTATGGACCACTTCTAGACCGCGGGAACCACTTTCTTTGTGATTTTCCTTCGTTTCTCGACCTAAGCGGAAGTTTTAGCCAAAAAAAAAATTTTCCAAAAAGGCTCGGGACTGGGGGATGTCATAGGTGCGGAAAACCTCGGGACGTGACGGGTTAAATTCCAGAACATATACATGAGATTCTGTTAGCGAATTCATATCCATAAATGCATAAACACTTGTATATACACATACATACTCATATGGATGCCTAGCGGATAAACAATAAATAAATGACTAATGAGTAATCAATATTTGCTAAGTATATATTTCTTTGTATTTATTTTAAACGTGGCTTTGTTATTGATACATTTTAGTGTTCAGGCAGATCATTCCATTTTAAACATCCATAATATGACACAAATCTTTTTTGAGATTCAGTAACTGGAAAAAGTGGTCTAATCTGATCTCTATTTCTGGTATTTATGTTATGTATTTGATATGCTGTCTGCAGTTCAACAGAATGAATTATATACAATTGTTAATGGAAATATTTTAAACATTCAAGTATATAAATATCACTGATTTTAAGAATGTTGTAGTTTTTAAATAATTGTTCAGTGTGTTCATAATAATTAACCTTTGCTATTGCTCTAATTATCCTTTTCTGAAGCAACTGTAGTGGTTTTAAACTAGTCATGTGTGCCATACCCCAAACAACATTGCAATAATATAAATGAGGATAAATTAATGTGTACTTTAGTGTGAGGAGTATGTCAGTGGTTAATAAACGTTTAATTTTATGTAGTATGCCTTATAATCTCTAGAGACTTTATTGTGTATACATGCTGTGTAGTATTTCCAAACAATATTTTGGTCTGTCAAGACTCCTAAGTACTTAACTGAATTTGAACTTTGTATTGTTTCCCTGCATAATTTGATCGTAAAATTTTTTTCCAAAATTTTATTGCCAGCAAATACTAGATACTTTGTTTTTTCAATATTTATAGATAATTTGTTTGCTGTTAGCCAAGTTGTAACATAATTTAATTCAAGATTTAATGTGCTCAATAATAAGAGTATATCATATGCTGAATAAATAATATTCGTATCATCAGCAAAGATAATAAATTTTAATAAGTTTGATGACTTAATATCATTTATGTATATGAAAAATAGTAAAGGACCTAATAATGATCCTTGGGGAACTCCAGTTTAGTTTTCTACATCTCCTGGCATTATTTCATTTACTGAAGTATGCTCTTTTCTATTGTGTAAATAGCTCTGAAACCATTTAAGACATGGGTTTCTTATATCATAATGATGCAGTTTCATACTAAAGATTTCATGATTTAATGTATCAAAAACTTTTTCTAAATCCAAAAATACTGTTATTACATATTTGCCATGCCCTAATTCCTGCAGCACATGAGTCATTAATGTTGTAATTGCTAATTTTGGAGAAAGATTCTTCCTGGATCCAAACTGAAATTCCATTAAGATATTATTAGTTGTATGAAAATCATCTAAACATTACTTAATACTAGAAGCATTGAAATTGGTCTATAGTTGGAAATTTCCTTCATCCATTTTCCCCCCATTGTGAATAGGTATGAGTTTAGCCACTTTTAACCTCTCTGGAAAAATACCTGATCGAAATGACAGATTAATTAATTCTGAGATAATAGAAGCCAGGATTGTACGATTATTTTAAATACCTTAACATGAATACCATCATATCCAGGTGCTGAATCTTTTATAGATTTTATTATAGAAATAATTTCTTCCTCTGATGTAGTCAACAGTACAAGGTCTTGGTATATGTTCGACATACAACACATGGGAGATAAATTACAGGTAGGAAGCTCACTAGATAACTGAAGACCGATATTTGAGAAATAGTTATTAATGTAATCACTTATAATTTGTGGATCACTAGTATCACAGTTGTTGATATTCATACGTTCTATGTTTTGGTTTCTTTTATCTTGAGAGTTGATCATTTCATTGATTAATTTCCACGTTCCTTTAGAGTTACCTGCACTATCTTTAAATTTAGTATTATAATAATGTTTCTTTGCTGTTTCCAACATGTTGTTAACCCTGTTTCTGTGTTCTCTGTAATGAGCTCCAAATGTCAAAGGGCGTTTATATATTTCTTGTATAATTTATGTCTCTCCTTGATATGCCCAAGTAGTTCGGATGTAACCTCTGGTTTGTTGACTTATTTTGCCTTAATTTTTATTGTTTTAACCCCTACACTGCGGGCTTGTTTACCAATGACTTGCGTGTGCCGCGGGGTTATTTGGGCTCCAACAGACTCTCAAAAAATATTTGCCAAAAATCAGTTATTAGTCCTAGAATAATAAAATTACATATGCTTATGGCACATACCTTCAGCTTTCTCCTGGAATGATTGTTGAGCCTTCGTCAGTTACCGTAGGACTTGTGGAGACCTCTGAAGTAGGGTAACGAAGTCTCCACTTTACACTTCCCGACAACCCGTAATATGATTACCACAGCCAGATACAAACACTATAAACACTATTCTACAATTTTCAAGTAGTTTGGGATCCATACTAAAAAAAAAAACACTGTGAAAGCAATGGAAATTACGAGCGCGTCTGATCGTCGCACTGGCACTAGTTCGCTCTTAGTAGTCTGTCATTTATTATTCATAAAACCCCTCACACTTTATATTTCTATTACTATATAACACTTATATATATCTACAGTCTTTATTCATAAGTTTCCTTCAGTAGTATTAGTTTATTGTCACTGTAGGGATTCAATTTCTTTCAGTAAAATACGTAGCATTCACTTTCTCGTCCTGTATACTGGCATTGAGAGTGAATGTCACTTTCATCTTCACTCTCATAACTCATAGCATTCAGACATGCTAGAGTGAAACTTTCACTTTCATTACTCCTAGGGTATATACTCGTATTCTTATAATACTACTCATTTACATTTCTATTTACGTTCTCTATTTTATTTACGTTATTTACATTTCTATTTTATTTACACTGTGTTGTGCACTGTCACTTGAAATAACTTATAAAACTGTTTTCCATTGTTCACGTATATTTACATTCATTACTTTCACTTGCTGTTTACACATTATTTACACATTATTTACAATTCCACTTGCACTGTTTTACTCAATAGAAAGATCGTAGTCACTCTTTTATCAATTGTCAGCCCTTTACCTCTTTCCACACGAGGTTTAGTAGGGGGTAAAGGTCACAGGGCCATTTGCATGGGGGTGAAAAAAGGCCTTGAAGTCAGCAAGAAGTTGAGAGTAACCTGATAACGGAGGGCTAGCGTGGAGGCCTGCTAAGGGGTAATTCAGGGTTACCAATATTACTTCTTGAAACAGCTAAGTCTAGCACTGATATGATTGGCAGGAAATCTAGACAATACATTATAAATTTGGTAGTTCCAGGTGAATGTAAATATCACTTAGGCTTCTCCCTTCCCTCCTTACATGTATATTTATTTCGAAAATAGATTAGAGGCCTACTTAGGAGATATATTTTCAGAGCTACCAATGTTAGATCTTGAAACATCTTTGTTTAGCACTGATATGATTGGCAGGAAATCTAGACAATACATTATAAATTGGTAGTTCCAGGTGAATGTAAATATCACTTAGGCTTCTCCCTTCCCTCCTTACATGTATATTTATTACGAAAATAGATTATAGGGCATATTTCAAGTGGAAAAAAACAGCGAAAATTAGCGAACGAGTGCACGTGAGGTGTTGTCAGGTGATAATTAGCCAATTCCAGGTGTTTGGCACTCTCACTTACCTTATTTCTTTCTTGTATATATTATTTGGTATAAGAATAGGACATAGGGCTTATTTCAATGGATGAAATCAGTGAAAAATTCCAGGGAAGATTTACTTAGTGTAGCACGGCCGGGCAGGCGAGAGGATAGGGTAATGGAGGGGGGGTAGGGAGGGGAGTCAAGAACGGGGAGAAATGGCTAAATTGTCAACAATGGATGGGAGTACAGATGAGATTAGGAGTGCTGACTAGTGTTGGACATTGGCAGTACTGATAGATGATACAAGCCCCCACTTGGAAGCCCGGGTGAATTCAAAATAACACAGAATCACAAAAGCGATGCCCCGCGGTATGATCCCTTGCTCCCAAGCGTCACGAAAGTGACGCCCCGCGGTTAAGGGGTTAAGGGGAAATATTTTCATCCACTACCCTTGTTACGGGATCTGAAATTATATTATAAGCAGTATTTGGATTGTTATCCATGTGTATATTATCGAACTCCTCTTTCATTGACCGACATAAAAGCTCTTGATTCACATTGTTATAATCTCTGTATGAAAAAAAAAAACAATGGTTCTTTTTCACTCTTACTTTTACAATGAATAACTGGAGCAAAATTATCAGTTACATTGGTCAACAAAATACCGGATCCTGATATAAAACAGAGGCTATTAGTCCATATGTTATTAATGATTGTGGCACGCTTCTTATTTACTCGTATGGGTTTAATGATGCATGGATAATATCCAAAACTGGCTAGTAAATCTATGAACATTCTAACATTTGTTTGCGAATTATTAAGTAAATTGATATTAAAATCCCCTAGCAAAATACATTTTTTACCAGTTACAGCTACGTCCCTAAGATTTTTTCAAATATTTCTATATATGACAGGATGCTTGCATTTGGTCTCCTATGTAGAACACCACAAATTATGTGTTTACTTTGGTAAGAGGCTTCAATAAATGTTTTGATAGTATCACTCATCATACATAAACTATCACAAACATGGCAAGAAATAATATTTTTCACATACAGACAAACCCATCCTCCATAATGGTTCCTATTATTAGTATATAATGTTGAGAGGATGGAGGGTGAGAGACTGATGAGAAGAGTGTATGTAAGTGAGGTGGAGGGGGGGAGAGGGAGGGGGAGGCAGGGGATGAGATGGAGGGATGGAGTGGAGAGGTATATGAGAGAGGGGGGTGTGAGTTGGGAGCAGGGCAGTGAGATGGCAGGGGATAGGGCGACGTGGAGGCGGTTTGTTTGGGGCCACCCCGTACGGGATTAGGGCGTCTGGCAATAGATAGACAGATAGATAGATTTATATACATCCTTTCAGTTTATATAAATTCTCA
Source organism: Coenobita brevimanus (assembly GCF_032717465.1). Lineage (NCBI taxonomy): Eukaryota > Metazoa > Arthropoda > Malacostraca > Decapoda > Coenobitidae > Coenobita > Coenobita brevimanus. Next base: position 17,528,643 of record NC_137065.1, on the reverse strand, counting down.
GTATCTTTGGAAAATCGTGTTTCACAATAAGCCATTATATCAATATTACGGCAATCTGCAGATATGCCGGAATATAATAGAAACTTTTCTAAATTAGTGGGAATACTATTAATCTTGTACAGTAACAGTATTGGACAAGAATATTTACTGTTTAACAATTGATCAAAATCTTCTTGATTATAATATTTAGAAATAGGCAATGAAATATTATAACTACTTAATTCATCAGAATTGTTTAAACCATTTTAATCATAATTTATACCAAAATGATAATTTAAGGTATTAAATTCATCATAAGTTAACACTGATGAACTCTTATTCAGCAAATCAAGAATTTCATCATCATCCAAATGTGGAAAAAAGCCATTATGAATGAAAACTATATTATGAATGAGAACTACACAATTTTTCATGTCTATACAAGTACTTACAGGACACCTTTTGTCTTTTTTGATCTTGCACTTTGGACCATTGCGTTGTCTCTGAGCTCCTCATCTGCCTGGTCGGATAGTTGACTTGGAGGGTGCTGCACTGACGGAGCCATGGCAGCAGCTGAACTAACAGCTGAGCGGCTCCCATCTAGCTGCACAGTAGCCCTCATGCAGTCGGCACCGGCTGGAACAGCATGAGCCACAGCACCCACATCAGCCCGATGTTCCTCTGAGGTCTGCATGGTGAATCCCTGCACCAGTGATATCCGTTCCCCTGTTTTTAAGTTTGGAAGAGTTTCGTAGGGTTAGCTGACGATCTTCAAATTTGTTAAAACGAGCCACCACAGTACAGGGACGATTGACTTCCGAATTGGCAGTGGCCCACTCTGTGCACCCGCTCAAGCCGAACTGGGCCCAGTTCCAGTTTATCTCAAAGCAGTCACTGAATCTTGGCCTGATTTTGTTCCCACGTCACGTTTGGGTTTTCCTCGAGTCCGTCAAAGCGAAGATTGTTCCACCTCAAGTAATTCCATCTGATCGTTTAGCTTGTTTAACTTCTCTTCGAAGGTAGATTTCTTGTTTATTTCCTTCTTCAGTGTAACTAATTCTTCTTTGAGGGTCTTATTATCACATTTCCTTCTTCAGTGTAACTAATTCTTCTTTGAGGGTCTTATTATCACATTTTCTTCTTCAGTGTAACTAATTCTTCTTTGAGAGTCTTATTATCACATTTCCTTCTTCAGTGTAACTAATTCTTCTTTGAGGGTCTTATTATCACACCTCAAATTGTCCACTTCCTTCTGTGTGAATTCCAGTGAATGAGTCAGTTCAGTGTTGCATAGCTCAAGCTGCCTCATTCTGTTAGTTAGATCATTCAGAAGCAACTCCACTGCATCCTCATATGCTTTCTGTTGCATTTCTTGATGTCCTCTGTTGTCAACGTTTTCTTTGATACTAAGTTTTCAGTTGCTTCCTTGCTGAAGTTTGCCCTCTAATAGCAAGCCAGGCACGGAGCAAAAACAGCACCCTCTCGCTGATGCGGCCAGAACATCTCTCTCTCTCTCTCTCTCTCTCTCTCTCTCTCTCTCTCTCTCTCTCTCTCTCTCTCTCTCTCTCCATTTACTACTCTTCATTTCCATGCATACATCATTTCTCTAGGTGCCTCGTACCTCTCATTCTGTCTCCATGGTTCCTCTCCATCCACTCAATCATTGTCTCTCATTCCCTCAGTCCGTCTCTTCTCCTTTTCCGTCCTTCCCCTTCCTACCCATGTACTAATAATCCCGTCTACATTTTGTTCCCAGGGAAAGCCTTAATGAGGCTATACTTACCCTCAAGGAGAGTGGGGACCTCGCCAGATTAAAGAACAAGTGGTGGTTCCATAGATCCGAATGTGGGAAGGATATGCAGGTTAGTCCTGTTATTGCAGTAGTGATACTTCTTTTTCTTCTCCTTCTTCTATTATTATTATCAAGCTTCACCATATATATGGCGAAACATCGTTTTGGTAAGAATCTGCATTTTCTTTTCCGTAGATCTTGATATTTCACAAGAAGGTATCCTACGGTATCCCAAGTACTTGTGCCAAATATAAATGACCTTGACCTATTTTTTAAGGACATACTCATTTTTGGTAAAAAAAAAAAAAAAAAACTTCATACTTGAAATTAAAATATCTCAGGAACTAATTGAGAAACAGCTATTTGGTTGAAAATCGTATTATAAAAACATTTGCTCAGAATTTTCTCATTTAGCCAAGTTGAAAGTACAGAATTCAAAGCTGTTCAGTATTTTCTTTGTAACACGTTTTAGAGAAAACCACCAACGCGTAAAGCTGTGGTCCCTCTCATTATCCTAAAGGAATATGGTTACAGTTAAACGTACAGTTTGCCAGTTTTTGTGACAAATGTAAAATGTATGAATGCTTCATTTACTTCTTCCATTTTATCTTCAGATTTTGTTTATATTACCCAAGAAGCTACCTTAAGTTAATCTAAGTACATATTGTGTTCATATGAAGTTTTATGCAGTGAATACAAAAGCAACATTTGCATAACTACAAAGACAATACAGTGAATAATTACAGTATTTTAAAGGGTCCTTGCTGTGGCTACACAGTAAGTAAATAGGTAACTATTTAGTAGTAGTAGTAGTAGTAGTAGTAGTAGTAAGCTTTGCCATATATATTGCAAAACTTGTTGTTTTGGTATGTATTATTATTTTTCCTTGCCTTTTTTTTTTTTTTTTCTTAGATCTTGATGATATTATACAGGAAGGTACCTTAGTGTGACCCAAGTGACTGTGCCAAATAAAAATGTCCTTGATCTACATTTGAAGCTCCTATACTCATTCTTGGTGCAAAAATTACATATTTGAAATTGAAAAATCTCAGAAACTTTTTGGGCTAAAATTATAGAGTTTGATGTGGAAACAACGAATTTCGCTGTTAAAATGGTGACCGAGGCTCGGGAATGGGTTTTATTCAGTCTGGCACTCATCTACGGGTATAGCAACTCTCTCATGTTCACCACGTACGTGAGAGAGAGCCGTTTTCTATGTAAGGTATACTCAGGTATTTATGCTGGGAAGGTATAGCAATGTTCAGTACACTTTTCTGATTACTTATTACTTCAGCATCTATCACAATTTGCATGTCTTTCTCACTGTGAATGCATTATCTTACACTTACTTGAAGATAGGTACATCCTGACTTCATTATGTACAGTCCTGGCACATACAAGAATGTGTTTACAACCTGACTTCACTATATAGTCCTTACACTTACAAGAAAATATTTACAACTTACACTTACATGAAAATACTTACAAAATGCCGTCACTATGTACAGCACTGGGTGAGGCACAAAGGCAGAGTGAGGCAGAGTGAGCGTGAGGGGGGGAGCGAGTGAGTGTATGGCCTTGACAGCCTTGGGGATGGTAGAGGAACAGTTACCTTACATGCCTGCCAATTTTTACCTACGAATCTTGAAAAATCCGGTCACAGTGAAGTTTTTTATTTTAGACCGTTTAAAAACGGCACTGGCACTGAGCGCGCAATTACATCAGACCTTTTTAAAACGGCACTGGCACTGAGCGCGCAATTACATCAGACCTTTTTAAAACGGCACTGGCATGGGGCGGGTTAATCCACCAACCTGAAATTTTACCGCAATATATAGCCTTAAGGTGGGCACATTGTGGAAGTGGGTATGGTTCCACTCAGTTGAATCTTCTCTGAGATCGCCTGGGGTAAAAAAAAAAAAAAAAAAAAAAAAAAGGACATTTCTGGATATTACAGATGTCACCTAATTTTCCATGAAAGATTACAGCTATTGCCATCAATACTGGGGGCTTTACACTCTGTAATCTCGTAAGATGACATGCACAAGATCACTGGCCGTGACCTCAAGCTCCATTTAGAGCTCGGCTCATAGGAAAGCATTTTTTTTTAATAAAATTGTTCTTGGACAATTTTACAATGGTCTAGTTATTATTATTATTATTATTATTATTATTATTATTATTATTATTAATTATTATTATTATTATTATTATCATTATTATTATCATTAATGTTATTAGTATTATTATTGGAAAGAGGCAAAGAGAGTAGGACAAGGTGATAAAGAAGTTAGTCCGGGATTGAAAGATAAAAATGGTAGATTGCCAGTGGAGAAAAAGTGTGCAGATAGAGAGAACACTTTCAGGAACTATTAAACATAGAGAATGAAAGTGATGTGAGGTAAGTGGCAGGGGAATGGCTTGGAGAAGGAGGAAGGTGAGAAAAGACGAGGAAATCGGTAGGATGGAAGCGATGGAAGCAAAATGAAGAAAGCCTCAGCAATAGATGAAGTGTGTGATGACATGCTGAAGCATGTGGGTGAGATAGTAGTAGAATGGATATAGATGTGAAAATTGGCCTGGGAGGAAGGTACGAGTAGGGTCCCGGAGGATCGGATGTCAGGTATAATTATTCCCCTGTACAAAGGGAAAAGGGAAAAAGAAATGTGTTGTAATCATAAGGGCATTTATCTTAGTGTAATAGAAAAGTGTATGGTTGGATATTTACTGACAGAGTCAGGGAAATAACAGAGGAATAAGTTGGTGAAGAACCGGCAGGTTTTAGGAAGGGAAGAGGTTGTGTAGATTAGATATTCATTCTTAGGTCTTTAGTGGAGAAGTTTCTAGAGAAGGGGAAGAAGTTTTATGCGGCCTTCATGGATTTGGAGAAAGCATAATTTATGACAAGGTGGATAGACAAAGGATGTTGAAAATAAGACTGTATGGAGTAATGGGAAGTTGGGGAACGCCTTGAAGAGTATGTACTCGTATCAGGGAGCAAAGGCTGCAGTGCATGTGGATAGTGAATTGAGTGAATATTTCTTTCTGAATGTTGGACTGAAACAGGGATGTGTCATGTCTTCCTTGTTGTTCAGTCTGTATACAGGTGGGGTTATAAAAGAGAGACAAGGCAGGGCAGTGGATGTTGCATCCTAATGAATGAGGCCTGCATTTGGAAACTCCTTGAACTTTTGTGTGCAGATTATACTGCATTGTTAGGTGAAGACGAAGGGGAAATGCAAAGCTTGGTGAATGAGTTTGGAAGTGTGTGTAAAAAAGGAATCTAAAGGTGAATGTAGGGAAGAGTAAAGTTATAGTCTTCGAGAGAAATGAAGTCCGTGGATGAACAGTGAGTTTGGAAGATGAGGAATTGGAATATGTGAATGCATTTAAGTACTTGGGTAGTGTTATAAGTAGGGATGGAAGTTTGGAGGGAGAAGTGCTAGAAAGGGTACAACAAGAAAGAAAGACTACTGGTTCTTTGAAAGCAAAGTTATGAAACTGGGAAGTGAGCATGGAAGTAAAAAAGTCGCTGCCTGACAGTATTGTGATACCAACTCTAACGTATGGAAGTGATGCTTGGACCTTGTTGGAAGGACACAAGTCAAGAGTGATGGCAGTGGAAATGAGTTATTTGAGAGAAGCATGTGGAGTTACACGGAGAGACATACTAGCAAATGAGGAAGTGAAGGAGCATTGTGGAGGATGTGGATGTAATAGAGAACATTAGGAAAAATACACTGAAGTGGTATTGCCCTGTGGAGAGGATGGAGAGCGAGACACTAACGAGTAGAGCGTATGTGTGTGAGGTGGAGGAGGGAAGAGGTAGGAGAAGGCCACGGATGAAATGGAGGTATGAAGTCGATATGTATACGACAGAGGGTGTGAACTGGGAGCACGGTAGTGAAATGGGCGGGGATTGGGTGACATGGAGGCGATTTGTTTATTTTCACCCCTTACATGATGAAGGCGTCTCGAAATATATAGACAAATTATTATTATTATTATTATGATTATGATTATGATTATTACATTTTTTCTAAGGAAGAAGCAACCAAATGTTAGAAGTACGCAAATTGTTCCCTCTAAGAAAAAATGAAACAAATGTAACACAGAACCAAACCAAAGGCCCTTTTGTTTCGAGGTGACTGGACACACTGCATTTAAAAGACTGGAGGTCATAGGTAGTAGGAAATACAGACAGAGAAGACAGTTCCAGGGCTGATCTGTTGCAGAGGTGAAGGGCTGGGAGAAACAGTTAACTCATGCACCTGAGAGGTGGATAGAAAAGAGTTGAAAATTTGCTCCTAGGCGGATGCTATGCTGTCACTGTAGTGGTGCAGCAATGCAGCGATGCATGCAGACTGTTCAGTTGAGAAGTGACAACTGAAGCAGCGATGGAAAAGAGGTAAAAATGCAACAGAGTTACGACAAGATAGAGGTTGAAGGGAGCCAGTGACACTAGGAGAGATAGACCCCCCCCCCTTGTTGACAAGTGCTGTATGTGGGGAGCCTCCCCACACATAAGAGCTGTACTCTACAAAAGGGCGAATAAAACCCGTGCATTAAATAAACAACTGTGCAGAGTTAAAGAAGGCATGGAGTTGGCTTACCGTACCTAATCTCTTCGAATCAGATTTTACAAGACAGGTAAATCCTGAGAGAATGAAACCTCAAATATGATCAGAGTGATACAGGATTGAATTGAGTTGTAACATATTCCTGTGGTAGGTCTTGAAGGATTAAGAACTAAGTTTTGTTGCATTAAAGACAATAATATTGCTTTTACCCCAATCAGAGATAATATTAAGAGCTTTAACAGTCTTTATCCAATTCACACTATTGTCGTAATATTCTTCGTAACAAATATGCTTGAAATTACCCCTGGGTATGCTGCTGTTTGCATTCCTTTCTACTACGCTTCCTTTGGCTTATTATACCATCTCATCCTTTCTTCTCCTCACTTTCCTTATTTCTAATTTCCCTCCTCCATTCTAATGTAGGTTGGCCACACCAATGCCTTGACCCTGAGCAATGTAGCGGGCATCTTCTACATCCTAACAGGGGGCCTGGTATTGTCAGTGGTCGTGGCTCTAATAGAATTCTCCTGCAAAACGAAAATGGAAGCCAACCGAGCCAAGGTAAGTGGAAGAAAAAGATGCAACGTTATATCGTGAAACTGAGAGACTGCAGTATGCAAACCCACAGTGCATGACGATCATTTATGTGCTGCTTATGATATTGAAAGATGCCTGGTAGTTTAATGGTTAGAACTCCCTAGTCTGAGTGGCAGCCTTGCATAGGTTCGATCATAAAAGATGACTAATTTTTTTTTCCAATAAATGTATTGTCACAAATGGGAGTACGCTGGTCATCTACCTTTAATGTAATCACTGGACACCTTGAAGGGACCAATATAGAATTGACTGTGACAGATTACCATTATGATTAATTGTGATTAGCTTGCATCCGACGTTTCAAAGTAATAGCATATGATATTAAGAAGCCCTTCAATTTCTGTCTTCATCGGGTGATTCACAATGTCAGAAGAATGGGGCGTGCAATATCCTGTCCCCTACAAATTTTAATAAAATGATTGCCACTTTTCTTGAGAAGTCAAATGTGTCTCAAAATACCTCACCTTTTTCAAAACGACTGTTGCTTTGAACTAGGAAACATTGACAAATAAGCTTTCTAATAACAAAAGAGCATGACAGGTATAATGTGTGTTTTTGTTTCAAAAAAAAATAATAATAGGAAGAACTTCGTGTTCTGGGACACCCTGTATACCTGGCCCTGCCCACCAGATTTCTACATTTACAAGAACCATGACAAGGTTACTGAAGTGGGTGGTGTAAGTGGGAGGATGATGATGGTGTCGGCAGTGCAGGTGCATGAGCGGTGTAGGTAGGTGGGTGGGTGGGTGGTGTGTTTGTCTTTAGTAAACTCCTTGTCTTTTATGTAGTATAACTCTCTCTCTCGTATATATATATATATATATATATATATATATATATATATATATATATATATATATATATATATATATATATATATATATATATATATATATATATATATATATATATATATACAGGGTGGGCCAAAAGTTACTTTACGATAATATTATTTCATTAACACAGTTATATTACAGTTAAAACAGTTATATTTCACCATCCATATTAATTTGGATGCAAGATGGTGCGCCTCATCTCTATGGTAGGACTGTGCGAGAATTTCTCGGTAACACTTTTGACACATGGGTTAGAAGAATGGGCACTGCTGATTGGCCTCCAAGGTCACCTTACCTAACGCCATGTGACTGCAGTTTGACGGTTGATCTCAAAGGAAGTTAACATGTCAAAACCCAGAAGTCTTCAAGAACTGAAAGAAAGAATAACAGCAGAATTTGACAACATGAAAAATGTTCATGAGTTGAGAAGATGAATTTGCCAATCAGTGTCTGAGAGGTGCCAAGTTTGTTTAGTGGAAGGAGGTCATGTTGAATATTTAATTTGATTTTTAATTTACTTGATGTACACTTCATTAGTTCAAATATAGTTGGTGTACACTTTATTTGGTTGAAATATTACTGTGTTAATATATATATATATATATATATATATATATATATATATATATATATATATATAATATATATATATATATATATATATATATATGGTTGTGTCTGAAAAATAAAACTTTGGTATTTCCTTGTCTCATCCCGTGCTTTTGTTCCACTCCTTACAGAAAGAAGGCAAACCGATTTTTGTTTCATTTGGATGATATTTAGTGGTCGCCCTCGAGCAGCAAAGTTATAGCCACTTGTCACCCATTGTTGTTGTTCTATACTCAGAACCACCAAAGGGCCAGCGTTCAGGCATTCATGGATTATGTTTGTTTTGTTTCAGTGTTCAGTAACGGTGTTGCTTTATCAATGTTATTATTTTTTTAAAGTCATTCCCAGATGAAAGCTCACAAGACAATCTACATGCTTGGTTTAATGATTACAAAGATAACTGGGAGCACACTACCGTTGAATTGACACACCTTTAGGTACTTTATGCATCTGCACAGAGAGCAACGGAAAAAGAAATGGATTAATTTCGTGATACAGTTCGTGCAGTGAAGACATTGTGGGATAAAGCAAATTTACCATCTTGACAGGAATACCACTGTATCAGCTAGTTGGAAAAGATCTCCACAGCATGGACTGGGCTGAAGATGCATTCTTCCCATACAACAGAATCTCACAAGGGAAAGGAGCGGTTGTTTTTGGATTCCCTTGAAGATTTATTTGAAATTCCTCATGCTGATGCCGAGTGGCTTGTATCTCATCGAGATGACTGGGAATTTCTCCTTCTTCAGCGCCAGAAAGGACGTCCTGAAAGCCTGAGGGGACTCAACATGATTCACCAGAAAAATGTCAAAGCTCGACAACAACGAGAGGAAACTACGGGGAAGTTGAGAAAGCGTTTCAAGCATGAGATGGAGGTAGCTTCTGAGAAAATCATCCAGGAATCCTCCTCATCCAGTTCTGATGATGAGACCAAGATTTAAGGATCCTGTGCTGGACCATCCACATCACTTCAGACACATACTAATGACCCTTTTCCTCCAAAATGACGTGTAATGAGATATACTATAACGAAGGACTTATCGGCCACGCTCGACCAAACAAACATATCCTCCTGCAAGGCAATGTATCTTCAGATGGAGACTGCTGTAGGTTTAGGTCATGATCCTCGTGAACTGAACATCAGTCAATCAACCAAACACCGCCCTCAGACACAGTTTCGTGCCCAAAGGGTTCAAGAACTAAAGAGTGAGCTCAAAGGAAATAAATAACTGACAGTGTACTGGGATGGAAAACTTATGGAAAATCTTACTTCAAGGGAATCTGTGGACTGTTTTCTGATTTTGATGTCTGGCTTCGGGATTGAGCAACTGTTCGGAGTGCCAAAGCTTCCTTTTGGGACAGCAGAAGCCCAAGCCCACGCCATCATGGAGTGACTTCATGACTGGGGCATAATCCACCTGATCAGTTCCATGTACTTTGACATTACCACGTTGAACATTGGCCAGCATGGAGTAACCTGTGCTGTCCTTCAAGAAAAGGTCGAGTGATAATTACTTTACCTGGTGTGTCGGCACCATGTGATGGAGTTAATCATGGGAACTCCATTCAAAGTCACCATGGGGACCACTTCAATGGGACCAGATAATTTGCTCCTTGAGAGGTTCAGAGACCACTGGAATTTAATAGATCAAGCAAAGTTTGAAGCCACAGATACTGATAAGATAGCCAAGGCAGCAATTGCCAAGGTGAGAAAAGATGTTCTTTGCTTTGCTATGACCCAGTCAAACCAGGCACGCAATGATTATTAGGAGTTTTTGCACCTGTCCATTATTTTTCTCGGCAGGACTCCGAAGAAGGGAGTGAATTTTCAGGCTTCAGGTACAAAACACCTTGCTTTGTGGATGGAGAAAAATATATACTCCTTGAAGCTGTATCTCTTCTGGAGCCAGTTCCAGATGACGGAGGCAGAAGAGCGTGGAGTGTGAGATCTGTCCCTCTTTTCCGCCCTCATCTAATCGAAGATCTGAATTTCAGCTCCATTTTCAGCCCAAGCTCCCCTCAATGACTGCATCTTGATGCAGCAACTCATCAAGTATCCCAACAAGAAAATATCTGAAGCCACCACGAAGAAGTTGGGCTCTCATCTATGGTATCTTTCGGAGGAAGCAGTTGGCTTTGCATTCTTTGATGACAGGATCACTGTTGACACAAAGCACTGGATGGTGCTGGCACTCGACAAGGAAGCCCCAGAATCACCACCGAAGGGACCTCAAATACCCAAAACCGCTTTTGCAGGAGATACTTTGGATGGCCTGGTAACTATCAACACCAGGACTTTCTTTTCCAGACTTTGCCTTCCAAGTGACTTTCTTCAGGATGACCCCATTTCCTAGACAGAGAATGCGGCTTACACTCAAGCTCGTGCTATAGTCTACAAGCTCCTCATTGTCAATGATAGGGCTGAGGGGGGCTGTGGCCCTCATAAACGAGCTGAAGAAGCTCAGCAAGAAGGAAGAGCAGCTCCAGTTCCTTCTCCGTGTTGTAACGGACCACATACATCGGTGTGAACATCTCTACTTGTACTATAACTTTTTAGCATATGAACTTGTGTTATAACATCTGGTATCAAGGACGACCCCTAAATATTAAATAAAATGAATGATTTTTGTTGGTGCACACTTTTTTTCATGAAGCAGAAAAAATTTGCGGGGTGAGACCATAAAAATTTTTAATATTTTTCTCTCTCCTACCCAAGACACACCCTATTATAAATTATATATATATATATTTATATATACAGTATATATATATATATATATATATATATATATATATATATATATATATATATATATATATCATCTCCTGTGGCACCCCACGGGATGCATAGGGCCTCGATGATCTCTCTCCACCAATATTTGTCTCTTGCCATCTCCTTCAGGTCCCACCAACACTCCTCTCCTGCTTCTCTTTTCATTGTCCTCAACCAGGTTTCCCTTGGCCTACCTCGACCTCTTCTTCCTCTAGCAGTCCACTCTGGCACGTCCTGTATTAAACTGCCTTCTTTTCTGTATATGTTCCCCAGCCACTTCCAGCGGGACAGTCTCACATATTCATTAACTGGTTCCACTCTCGTAATATCCCTTACTCTTTCATTTGTAACTCTGTCTTGCTACTTTACCCCAAGAATCCTTCTCAGTATTTTACTCTCAAACCGTAATATTTTCTGATCTGTTGCAATTGTACTGTACCATGACTCATGCCTATAAATTAAAATTGGTCTAACCATGGACTTGTAAAGTTTTACTTTAGTATGTACCGAAAGCATATTATTATTCCAAACAGATTCCAACATTATAACAGCTCGCCAAGCCTGTCTAATCCTCCCCTCAATTTCATTGTTTAATGATCCATTAGATGATACAATCGTTCCCAGATATTAAAAGTTTTCTACATTCTTCACCACATTATTCCCAGTTACACAATCAATTTGGTTCTCCACGTTCATATTAATAATCTCATCTTTTGCACAATTTATTACCAATCCCACCTTTTCTCCTTCCTCCACCAGACAATCAAGCACCCTCTGCATCTCGTAAATACTTCCTCAAATCAGTACATCACCATCAGCATAGTCCAAATCCATCAGCTTCTTAATTTTTCCAGTTAATTCCTGCACCTGTTCTCCTTACAACCTTTCTCATAACATAATCCATAACCAAAACACACAGCAATCGCGAAAGAATTCCATGAATCACGCCTGACCTATCTTCAAATGGATCACTCAAAGAACCACCCACCATTACCTTACAAAAAGTACCTTCATGGAGACTTCTAATAATATTTACAAACTTTTCTGGTATACCACAGAATCTCATAATTTTCAACATAGCTCCACGTGAAACACTATCAAACTCCTTTTCAAAATCCACAAAACACATACTAAGTGGCATTTTCATCTCATTAGCTTGTTGCATTAGATGCCTTACAATAAAAATCTGATCATTACAACCTCGACCCTTTCTAAATCCCGCTTGTTTTTCTCTTAAAATTTTATCAATCACTGGCTCTATTCTGTTCAACAAGATTTTGGAAAAGACTTTTGCAACTACAGGTGTCAAAGTTATCCCCTCCATTTGCCACAAACACTAAAATCTCCCTTTTTGGTATTTTTATAATCACTCAATTTTTCCACTCTTCTGGAATTCCATCATTATCCCAAGCCACATTAAAAAATTTCAAAAGCGCTTTTATCAACTCATCACTTTCCACCTTAAACATTTCATGAAATTTTTTATCCTTTCCTGGGGCCTTAAAATTCTTTAACTCCTTTATAGATTTTGCTACCTCTTCCAAGGCTATATCCCCTGTTTCTGTTTGCAAATCTCTCTCGGCTGGCAAAATGTCCTCTTCATCTGGGATTGGTTTATTTAGAACAGATTCAAAATGCTCTTTCCACCTTCCTTTTATATCCAAATCTTTAGTCATCGAATTACCATTTCTGTCTCATACAGGTATTTCCTTCCTTCTCTTTTCAGTCCCAGTGAACACTTTTATGGCCTGATACGCTGCTCTTGTGCTCTGACAGTCATTTTTACTTAATGTCTGTCTCTGTTGCCTTTTCATCATATAGCCTCCTCTTATCACGGCTAACGAGTCTTTTTACTTCAGAATGTAAACTCCAGTACTTTGCTCTAAGTACTTTAACTACCTGGCCATCAACATGTTGTTCTACACGTCTTAACTTCGCTTCTTTCCTTTTCTGAATTGCATTCCATGTTTCATCTGACATCCACTTCTTCCTTCTCGCTTTTCCCTTTTTCTTAATAGGAACCTTAGCACTCTCATCCAAAACCTCTTTTGCCTCTCTCCACATTTGATTAATATCATTGTCTTCAGATTCCATCAAAGTGTGCAGGACTATAAACCTGTTCCTACATTCCCACCGAAATTTTTCCTTTGTGTTCTCACTACTTTTCAACTCATCAAAATCATAATTATTGCCTCCTGTACAGTTACCATTAACGTTTCTTTTAAGTTTTATTATAATCTTACATACACACACACACACACACACACACACACACACACACACACACACACACACACACACACACACACACACACACACACACACACATACATATATATCCATCCATCCATCCATCATCCAGTCCTACATTGCCCCAAGAGGAGCGTAGGAGTCCGGGGTTAGGCAGCTGGTCTCGTCATTTAAGATGAGAGTGACCAGCCTCACTCATCCCTGAGTGGCATTACATGAGCAATCAACTCCAACCAACCCTTGGATATAAACCTTCACCAGCTAAATCCGACTGGAGCGCAATAATTACCCACTAAACCACCAGGTGCCAATATATATATATATATATATATATATATATATATATATATATATATATATATATATATATATATATATATATATATATATATATATATCCCATTGGATCCCAGGGGTGCTGGGCGAGGCATTGCACTGGGAGGGCACTAAGAGTACCGCCCTCCGCCTGTCGGCTCATAGTCGTGAAGCTCGTAGGTCCCTACCCGGGGGTTCCCCACTTTATAAAGACTTTAAAAATCCCAGTTCTGTCCAATAATCTGGACACTGGGCTCCAATGGGTTAAAGAGACCGATAGGTTTGTCAGTCATTAACCCATTGGATCCCAGGGGTGCTGGGCGAGGCATTGCACTGGGAGGGCACTAAGCGTACCGCCCTCCGCCTGTCGGCTCATAGTCGTGAAGCTCGTAGGTCCCTACCCGGGGGTTCCCCACTTTATAAAGACTTTAAAAATCCCAGTTCTGTCCAATACTCTTCTGGACACTGGGCTCCAATGGGATATATATATATATATATATATATATATATATATATATATATATATATATATATATATATATATATATATATATATATATATATATATATGGAGCCCCTGTGGTACAGTGGTAGAGTCTGCATTTCGTACACGGGTGTACCAGGGTTCACGCCGCTCCAGGGTAATAAATATTAGGAGTGTTCACCCGACCACTTACTGCATTGGCGGACACAAAGGATGCTGTGGTTGAACCAGTGTCGCTTACTATAAAGTGTGGTTGCACCCAGTCGGCTTGCGCGGGCCGATTACACTTGGTTCACAGACTACACACACATCCAAAGCCACTCCAACACTACAATTACACTTACAAGCACTTCACACCATACTTAAAATCTCTACTAGACAGCCTAAGCCACTTGGTAGAGATACATTGGCTGTATCGTCCCGACTTCGGTCGGGATAGGCCAGACCTGCAGTGGATACTCAAATAGCTGATGATATATATATATATATATATATATATATATATTTATATATATATATATATATATATATATATATATATATATATATATATATATATATATATATATATATATATATATATATATATATTTATATTTGGCATAATCTAGTGCTGCCTCGTCCACTGACATGGAAGGTTGACCTGGGGTTTGTATTCTCTCCCTGAAAAACTTACATCTCGCATAAGCCCACAACCCTCTTACAGCTGCCAACCTGCCACAGCTTTTTGTCCTGTCATGCTGGCACCATTCATGATGGTTGCTGGGTAAACCCTACGGGACCCCAGCAGCCAGATGATAGGGAGGAGTCGCTAACCCCATCCCTGCTTTCAACTTGCATCACAGTCACACAGAGGAGACACAAACCTGTAAATCATGCGTGAATTTAATCTTCTGAAGGTACTCCTTGTGGGGGCTTGGAACATTCCCAGCTTTTTGAAGGATGATTGACGGCCTCTGTTTTCATGAGAGCTGGAGCAACTGGGAGACAGCATAGCTACTCTGTCTGAAGTGATGTGTCACGGGCATGGTGAGATGATTAGCGATGGTTACAAATAACTCTGAACTGAGTGTGAAGGTGGTGCCCAGCTTAGAAGTGTTGCTGTGGCAATTGCTGCTCACTTTGTCCTTTGTGTCGACAGGTTTACTTCGATTGATAAATGTAGATTGTTACTGAGAATAAAACTCTTCATGGGATTCAGCTATCTCTTATTGCAGTGTAACTCTAACTGAGACGAATGATCCTGAAGAGACAGAGCTGTTATGTGCCGAACCTTACTTCTCAGTTATGGAATGTGGCTGTTGCAAGATGCACTGTTTGTCCTGGGTGACTTCAGTGTAGTAACTGTCTTCAACAGGGAAGGCTACGAAGATTGTGTAGGACTCAATTGCTCTGGAACCAAGAATTCTGACAGTTGTGATGGGATGGTGGGGGTGCTCACCATCCACTAACTTGATGTAGTTCTCCTCTCGGGTGTCTGCTCTTTCCTGTCTTCCATCCTTCTTTCCTTCCTTCCTCTTCTGTCCCTCTTTCCTTCATTCTTTCCTCTTTTTTGTCTACGGGTGACTACACTGAGTGACAAGCCAAATGGTTTCCTGCACCAGGAAATCATTTACTATACTGGGTGGTAACCACATAACCAAATTATGGCACCTGCTGGTCTAATGGGTAATTAAGGCGCTCCAGTCGGATTGAGCTGATGCAGGTTTATATCCAAGGAATGGTTGGGGTTTAATTGCTCACGTAATGCCTCTCGGGGATGAGTGAGCCTGGTCACTCATCTGAAATGTTGGAGATCAACATGCCTAGGCCCGGGCTCCTACGCTCCTCGTGGGGACAACACTGGATTAGATGATGAATGAATGAATTATTATCTTCTGGATTTTGCTAAGTCCGGTAAGTTGAGAACCGCTGCATCCTGGTTCCAGCTGTCAGATATTCATCGGTGGACTTAGTGTTCCAATACCACATCCCTGTAAGTACTTGCCTGTCTGTCATTTAGCAATGGTGTATTTTCAGGAGCGCAGAGTTCTCTGCTGTTGAACCCAGACTACAAATTAAACTGAGAGGATCTCAGGATGCTATCATAAACGAACACTAAAAATGATTCCTGCTTGAGAAACACAGGGATGAAGAGTGTGTTTTTGAGTAAATATTGGCTCTCTCAGATCGGTTTCAGGTGCTTAATAGTGTTGTGGACACTGCTGAAGAAAGGGAGAGCTGTAAATATGCTACCCTGATTATTTTGTTGGAGATTTTTAAATATGCAACCCTGATGAGTATCTTGGACGGCACCTGAGATCAACAATGAATTATGTTTCGCTGGGGACACTGGTTACATTTGAGGAGAGTCATGATGCCAGATTGGCTGGGGATTGGGATAGCACAGACTTATCTTGAAGGGACGTGCTTTGCTAAGATGGGAGAGATATGTCAGGAAAATCGCAGATGAGGTGGAAGGCCATTTTCCTGCAAATTACCCTCACCCTGCTTACCAAGCCCTGAGGAAGCTCCACTCCAAAACTATCTCACAGGTTAACTCCGGAAGACAGATGGACAGCTCATGCAAGGGCCAAGTAAGTATAGGGCTCCTTGGACTGCACTTTGAGCAGCTGTATATGGCCGAACCTCAAAGTAGAGAGCTTCCATCAGTTGGTGTGCAGTCATTGTCTGCTTTCTCACCACCTGATGATATCGTGTCTCCTCTAGAGTAAATCAGGAGGGCAGTGGGTAGATTGAAAAGTGGAAGAGCAGCTGGTGTTTGTGGTATCCCAACAGCACTGATCAATGGTGGGGGTAAAACCATGTTCAGGGCATTTCTCGCATTTACAGAAGCTGTCTGGTGAACTGGGTACTGTTCCTTCTGACAAGGCAAGGGTTTGGTCACTCTTATCTGGAAAGGAAAAAGAGGAGACCAACATGATTGTAGTAACTACTGTGGTATTGCAGTGCTCAATGTGCCAGGCACGGTTCTTGCTCAGATACTCCTGATGTGTATCCGGGTCCATTTGATAAAGTTTCAGAGCCCTGAGGTGTCCAGATTCACACCCAAGAAGTCTGCAGTTGATTATATTCTGTCGCTTCAGGTTCCCATCAAATGGTGCTTTGAGTATCGAAAAGGCCTGATTGCAACCTGTGTGGCGTTTGACTCAGTTAACTGGGAGGTACTGTAGGAACTCCTGCAGTTACAGTGGATCCCTGCAGAGATGATCCAGCTTCATTCAGACACTGAAAATACTGTGTAGTGTGAAGAGGGAGCATCTGATTCCTTCCCAGTAAGTCCTGGTGTAAGACAGGAATGTGTCCTTACTCCCCCCCCCCACACACACACACACACTTTTCAACATGTGAACTGATTCGGTACATGGTTGGGCTGTGAGTTGAAGTCACTGTGGAGTACCAATTGGTAATTTCGGAGATACTGATTTGCTGATGATAGAAGTACCCCAGTGCAAGTGCTGGAGATACTATTGAGAGCAACTGAGGAATTTCATGAGAACGAGAAGCCATTGGGATTAAATATCTCCTTGGCCAAGAACAAGTCAAGGCATTTGGTGGCTTGTTGCATGAAGCAGTTTAATCTGTCCAAGCATGTGGGGAGAACATGCAAGTTTTTGAAAAGATTCACTTTTCTTGGTAGTATGGTCCACAGTATCAAGGTCAGGCAACAAGATATTTTTTGGTCACATTGGACTGGTCTACAAGATTAGGAATTCAGTTATCTTGAGTATTTGGCTTTGTCGTTATTTGTGTACAAGGACAAAGGTTTGCATGTTCAAGACACTGTTGTTTCCTGTCTTATTCTGTAACTGCGAGATATGGAAACTAAACAGTGGGTTGAAGCTGATAATTGACTTCTTTGGTACTAAGTGCCTTTGCAGAATAATGTGATATTGCTGGTAGTCAGGTGCTAACGAACGATTCTCCGTGAGAATGAATCGTGGCCTATTGCCCACATAATACGTCAGTATCAACTCCATCGCCTCAGCACATGGCCCATTTTCCTGAAGCTGATCCTTCTCACAGAGTAATCTATGAAAGAGTTAACGCTGGGTGCATGAGACAAAGGGGATGGCTGAAGAACCCGTGGCTGGAGCATGTCAATCGTCTTTGTCAAGAGAGACTTAAAGGGGGGGGGGAAGAGTCACTGCTTGGAGGGTTGCACGAAAGGCCTGATGTTTGGTGGAATTGGAGGGTGAGTGAGGCCGTGCGACCGGTGTCATTTGCCCCTTTATAATTATATGTATATGTATATCTATCTATCTATCAATCTATCTATCTATCTATATATATATCTGTCTATCTGTCTATATCTATATTTATCTATCTATCTATCTCTATCTATATATCTGTCTATCTGTCTATATCTATATTTATCTATCTATCTATCTCTATCTATATATCTGTCTATCTGTCTATCTCTATATTTATCTATCTATATCAATCTATCTATATCTACATCTATTTAGTAAACAAATCTGACCGAAAATGCAGGGACTTCTGCATTTATGATCTTCCAAATACATTCAGCTTTACTGACAGCAGACTTCTGCTACTGGTTTAAAACTACAATAAATCTATCAAAAGACATTAGGAAAACACATAAAGAAGGTCAATCTATCTACCTATTGCCAGAGGCCTTATTCCCGTAAGGGATACCACAAAGAAATTCCTTCCATTTCGCCTGGTCCCCCACCATTTCACTCGCCTTCTCCCAGCTCACTCCCCCCCTCTCACATATACGTCTCCATTCTCTACCTCTATCGCAATCTTGGCCTCCCTCTGCCTCTCCCCCCTCCACCTCACTCACATACACTCTCGCTGTCCATCCTCTCCACATGGCCAAACTATCTCAGTATATTTGTACTAAAGATTTCTATCACATCCACAGCCACATTACAACGCTCCTTCACTTCCTCATTTGTCAATATGTCTCTCCATATAACTCTACATGCTCCTTTCAAATAACTCATTTCCACTGCCTTCATTCATGGCTTTTATCCTTCCAAGTAGGTCCAAGCTTCACTTCCATACATTAGAGTTGGTATCACAACACTGTCATCCAGCGACTTTTTTACTTCCATGCTGACTTCCCTGTTTCTTATCACTGCTTTTACCAAACTAGCAACCTTTCTTCCTTGTGGTACCGTTTCAAGAGCTCGCCCTCCAAACTTCCATCCTAACTCATCACACTACCCAAGTACTTAAATACACTCACTTTTTCCATTTCCTCATCAACCAGTGTCATTGTACATCCAGTGACTTCATTTCTGACGATGACCAAAACTTTATTCTTCCCTATATTCACTTTTAGATTCCTTTTCTTACACACTCATCCAAATTTATTCACCAATTCATGCAGTTCCTTTTCGTCTTCACTTAACAATACAGCACCATTTGCAAACAACAGTACAGGGAGTTTCCAAACGTTGCCATCTCTCATTACAGCTGCTCCAACATCCACTGCCCTACCTTGTATCTCTATCATAACCCCATCCATATACAGACTGAACAGCCATGGAGACATGACACATCCCTGTTTCAGTCTAACATTCAATTAGAAATATTTACTCAATTCACTATCCACACGCACTGCAGCCTTGGCCCCCTCATACATACTCTTCACGGCAATGCACAACTTCTCCTTACTCCATATATTCTTAATACTTTCCACAATCTTTATCTATCCACGCTGTCATATGCTTTTTCGAAATCCATGAAGGCTGCTTACAACTTTATTCCCTTCTCTAGAAACTTTTCCACTAAAAACCTGAGAATATCTGATCTATGCAACCTCTTCCCTACCTAAAACCTCCCTGTTTTTCACCAACTAATTCGTCTGTTATTTCCCTAACTCTGCCAATAAGTATCTTACCATATACTTTTCCTATTACAGTAAGACAAATGTCCCTATGACTTCCACACACTTCTTTTTCTCCTTTTCCTTTGTGCAGGGGAATAATTATACCTGGCTTCAAATCCTCCAGGATCTTCCTAGCAGGCCAATCTGCGCATCTTCTATATCCACTCTATTACTGTCTTTCCCTAATGCCTCAGCATTTGACCTCAGACTCCATCATTTCATTGGGCTTTCGCTATTTTGGCTTTCTTCATTGATTCCACTACTCGTACTTCCATCCTGCTGATTTCTTCCTCTCTTCTCACCTCCCTCCTTGACCCAGCCATTCTCCAGCCACTTATTCTCGCAATACTTTCATTTTCGACATTTAACAGTTCCTTAAAGTATTCTCTCCATCTGCTCACTTTTTCTCCCTTCTCCATTAGCAATCTACCATTTTTATCTTTCACTCCCCGAATAACTTCTTTAAACCCTGCCAAACTATCGTTACCTCTTTCCAGAACATTTTCTTACATTCTCTACACTTACACTCAAATTCTTTCCAAATTACACGTCCACTCTCTTCTTACTCTCTCTTATTAATCTTTTCACCTTTCTCTTCCTCTATGCATATAACATTTCCTTCTGTCTCTCAACTTTCTCCACACCCCTGTTTCTCATCCACTCACTATATGCTTTCTTCTTTTGTCCCACAGCCTGTCTCACCTCTTCAATCACCCATGCTGTTTCCTTCACCCCGTTTCACGCCATACACCACCTCACACGCCTCACAGATTTTTTTTTTTTCTGTGAATGTCTTGCACACACCTTCCACGTCACTCATCTGCGCCAAATCATATTTACCCAATAACTCCTCCCCTTCTCTCTTATATTCTGCCTTTTTTTTCCATCCTTTTGTAACTTTCCACCCTCTTTATATGAACAACTTTCTCCTCTCTTTCCTTTCTTCTATGCCTCCCTTTCATTTGCACCTTGACTCTCACCACCAGAAAGTCCACTCCCACAGCCTCTATATGCCCATGCATCCATTACACACCTTCTCATTCTATCATCCCCACGCACATAATCAATCATTGTCTTCCATTCATTCAGTTCACCACAGAAACTTCTCATCACTTGCCACCTTTACCTGTGGATCATTTTGTGTCTGAGGAGGGTACTGGCTATCACCAACCCCCTTCCGGCACAAATGTCCACTAGAGCACTGCCATTCTCATCTATCTCAGCAGGCACACCCCACTCACCAACTACTCCATGCACCTTCACATTCTGCACTTTTTCATTTATATCACCAATCAAAAACACTCTCTCATTCCTTTCAAACTTTTCTATGCACGCTTCCACATTTGTCCAGAACTCCTCTTTCACTCTGCTTCCACGACCTTGCATTGAACACACACACACAATAGCTCACATTTGTAGTTCAACTTTCAATCTTACCCACACAATCTTTGAGCCAACTGATCCACACTCTCTTAACTTTTCCTTCCATCTCTTGCACACAACAGTACAAACTCCTTCTCTTCCTATATCCTTCTCAACCACTCCCGAGCATATACCCCATCCAAACTCCCATTCTCTCACTCTTACCTCTCTACTTAGTTTCAGTTAATCCACATACATCTACGTTTGCATGCTGAAGCACCTGGACAATCTCTCTCTCTCTTTCACCTCATTATTTGCACCCCTTACATCCCATGCCACAATGCGTACCATGTACTATTTTCAGTCCTTCGTTGTCACCTGTTGGTCAGTTCTGGTCCGAGACTTCTTGTTCGTATTTCTAGTTAGTTGTTTTCTGGGGAGGGGCAGTAACCCTCCGCCAACCCACTTGTTGTCACATACGGAACACTTGTTGCTTAGTTATATTGTTACCACCCAGTGTTGTTGTGAAAAATATTTGACTTTGTAAAAATCTGTATCCTCTCTCGCGGCACCAAAATGTGAAAAATATTAAGAGGTTTTGGTAAACAAAGCAGGGCTCCTCTCTCGAGGCACCACAATATAAGAAATGTCTAGTATTTCCTAATAAACAACTCATATGTCGTTACTCGTCCCTAAAGTTGTCCTTAAGTAAATTCAAACAAGTCTCATAGAGTTAGGTGAACCGTAACTTAATCTTAACTCACCTACAGGAACTATTTCTCTTCTATCTCCTAGCAAATCCCCCCTTGAATTGGCCAATTCTTAAAGGTTACCTAGCCAGTGGAGAGGGAGTGTAGGACAACCGATGACGACGAGACTGCTACTCTGTAGTTGCTTAGGCTGTCAAGCGCCCTTGAGTGTGTATGTACAAGCTAACTCAATGAAGTCTAGGAGCACAGTCCCCACTCGAGTAGGTCTAGGAGCAGAGTGCGTGAAAACGACGGGCCTCTAGTACCTCATAGAATTGTAGGGGTGCCAACTATTAATAAATTACAGTACTAAACATAGTTAGATTACATCATGATATATACAGGGCGAATCTAACAAATTAATCCTAGTTTTAATTAACCCACCCCGTCCCGACCACTTTTTCACCACTGGTACCCCACAATCCCGACCATTTTTGGACCCAAATTTTTTTTGCTAAAACTTTCGCTTTTGATCAGAAACAATGGTCAATCACCAAGAAAGGTTCACCGGGGTCCATAAGTGGCCTAAACAGGTATACCTTCGTTACACCTGGTACCGTGTTCTGTGTAGGTGGTCTGAGGCTCTCACGTTTTCTATGGTATTATAAGTCTGGGAAACCAAGGAAAGTAAGTAGATATGTATTTATTACAAACATAAAAACATGTGATACAAGGGTAAATTGGATTTTATACAAAAATAGAGTTGAAATAAGCATTGTACCATCGTGTGAACCGAGCAAAATCGGCCAGACTGGTCACGATGAATCGCTAACATTGCTGAATCATGATACATATCATTTTTTCTACTTACATAATACATTTCCAATAACATTATACCATTTTACATTTTATTGAACTGTTTTTACGTATTCACAGGCCTTTCGATAACATTTAGCGTAATGTTAGCGCTTATTTACGTAGTGATTGAACTCGCTGTGACTGTTGTTTCAACTCATATTGTGTTCTTTCAACTTACATAATACTTTCCTAATAACATTATACACTTTTCCACTTTTGAGAACTGTTTCGAGATAGTTTCAGGCCTTACGTAAATATTTAGCGTAATAATAGCGCATAATAACACAGACGGTGAAGTCGCTATGACTACTATTTCAACCTACAACCTATTTTTGTACTTATATAATACTTCTCCACTAATATTACACATGTTTCCACTTGATATAATTGCTATCACATAATTGGAGACCTTACTATTCTACTGAGCGTCATATTATCGCATATTTACACAGTGAGTGCTATCGCGATATCATTTGTTTCATCTTACACTAGTATTCAACTTATAAATTACTTTCCTACTAACATTACACCCCTTTCCACTTTATATTCTTGCTATCACATATTTACTGACCAGAGTGTTAGACTGAGCGTCATATTTTCGCAGGTTTACACAGTGGGTGTAGTTTTGATATCACTTCTTTCAACTTACACTATTTCTCAACTTATACATTACTTTCCTGCAAACATTACACCCGATTCAACTTTATATAAAACTTAGCACATACTGACTGGCCTTACCATTATACTGAGAGTCATATCGCCATCCCACACAGTTTCAGTAGTGTAGGAAGTTATGGTACTCTCTGAAACATGGCTGAAGGCACAACGCAACATTGCACTCTACACACTCGTACCTTGTGTCTTTTCTCTGAGTGGCTGGTCTGACTGTTGAGTGCTTGCATACATGGCAGCGGCGCTGGGGTTTACGACGGTTTGGGTCGGAAGGGATTGTGCTAGGATAGTGGCGTCCTGCGAGGCGTAGGGGAGTCTGGGCAACCATGGGGGTGCGGGTGCGGTGTGTGGGTCTGTCCTGGGCATGCCTGGCGATTATTTCACGTGCCAGCTCCCTCACAAACCCCTCAAAGGTCTCTGATACTCCTGTTGTCATGGCGTGCAGGTAGTGTGCGTTCAGGACCGTGATGTCGAGCAAGTGGAAAAAGAGCTTTTTGTACCACTTCATCGTGGTCCTGGCACAGTCAACACTGGAAATCATCGAGTCTGACTGATCCACTTGCCTCATGTTCAGATTATAGTCCAGTACAGACTCAGGTTTCCAGAAGTTGCACCTCCTCTCGCTACGGTGATCAACGGAGTCTGTGCGGTGCATCAGGGGGCTGTGTACAGTTGATAGGAGGCAAACTTCCCTGTTGTGGTTCCACAGGGTGGCAAGGATGTTATTTGCCTGGAAGAAAACCACCTCGTTCTTGTCAAGTTTCCTCCCTATCTTGACCATACGGCGACGGTGTCTCTTGACTGTACCACAGACTCCGGTGTCGTGTTGGTGGAGGAACCTAGCGAGAAATGGGCTAGTGTACCAGTTGTCCAGGTACAACACATGACCACGATGAAGGTACTCCTCTATCACTGTCTTCACCACGGCCCCTGAAAGTCCTATACTACGATCTTCTGTTATATCTGTCTGTGCGCCCGTGTACAAGACTATGTCTTGCACATAACCAGTCTTACAGTCACACATAACAAAGATCTTGAACCCGAAACGGTGTCTCTTGCTGGGTATGTACTGGTGAAAGGAAATATTGCCTCTCCACAACACAAGACTCTCATCTATGACGAGGTCTCTGTAAGGATAAAATGAGGAGCGGAACATTTCCCGTAAATGATCAAATACCAGCCTAATTCTCCTCATTTTATCAGTGTTATTAGCATTAGCTGGATCTTCTGCATCAAAAAAGTGGAGGCGGCCGAGAATCTGCTGAAATCTATTATGACTCATCACCTTTCCAAAGAAAGGTGTGATGGTCATTGGGTCAGTGGTCCAGTTTGCAGGTATTTGTTTTTTTCTTACCACACCCATCAAGAGAACCAGGGCAAAAAATAAGAACATCTCAGAAATTGTCACAGGATAGTCATATTGCTGAGAATGCCTGCTCGTTGTTCCCAAACGTTCACTTTCACGGCGCTGTGTTCGTGAAAATATGTTTGTTCCACTATCCGCCCCACAAACGCCTCCCCAAAGAACAAGTGGAAGAAATCCACCCTAGAGGAACCCGCATGCATATCTGGAGCCGTGCAACCAGACCGCCACTCCTCAGTGACAGGGTGAATGATGGGAGTAAAATTACTCCCATCTTCCCAGTTCCACGAGACACCACCGTCTCCAGCCACGTCCCCATCGTCGCCTTCGTCAGGGTGGGGAGGTGAGGGTGGTGGGGGAGGTTGGGGAGGTGGAGAGCGGCGCCTTTCATCACTCGCACTTCTCTTCCCTCTCCCTTTTCCTTTACCCTTTCCCTTCCCTTTCCTTCCTTTCCTCACATCCTGGGGCTGTGGGGAGGAAGTTTGGGAATATTGTGGGGAGAAAGACGTGCTGGGGGGTGGCTCCACCTCCTCTCCCCTAGGCCTACGTGCACCATGTGCTCGTTCTGCCTCCCTCACACCACTTTCCCTTTCACCCCGCACTCCCGCCACACCACTTTCCCTTTCACCCCGCACTCCCACCACAACACTTTCGACTTCCCCAGAGAAAACACTTGGACCATACCTTATTTGCCTTCTCACCCCACCTTCTGATCCTCGGGGTGAGATTTTTTCCTTCCCCAACCACGAGGCGACATCACATCCTAAGCCGCCGTCATCGTCATCGTCCTCATCCTCATCCTCATCAGAATCTCTCTCTAGGGGATGGAGAGAGGTCCGTGCAGGTGGTTTGGGTGCAGGCTGGCCTTCCCTTGCCTTAGGATATGTCACATACCACATTTACCGGGGCGAAGGGACCTCCTCTTCACTGCTTGTTATTTCCTCCTCAGACTGGACGTAATCTCGATCCACCACATCATCATCAAGTGAAGAATCACTATCTCCAGTGAAGGCATCCAGGGCGGATTGTATTTCATCCTCTGAGAGACCTTTATGCGCCATGTCTGACCTGGGTCACTGCTAACAGGTGAGTGACCGAAACAAGGGCGAGCGCGGGTCATGCGGGGTCTGGGACGCTGTCCGCCTGGCGGCAGGTAGGGGAGGCTTGGGTAGGTGGGCGAATCGAGAATCTCGCGCGAATTTTGAAAATTGTGGAAATTATGAACCTTGCAATTGCAGGACGTTAAAGTACGTCGATGGGATTGGCAGTGACAAAACGTGAGGACGTGGAAGAACGTCGACGGGACACCGCGGGTTAAACAAAAGTTAAACCAAATACTCTGATTAACTATGAGAATATCTTAAATCCACATCTGCTTTACATGAAGACGTTTTCATCCTCGCCACGTCATCTAACGTGCAGATGCAGTTTTGGTCCGTGAAAAAATTCCATACAAGCACATGTATTTACAATATAGTTATCCATGAGGGTTAAACGCAGTAGCAATTAGTTTATCAATAATAAAAATTATTAAAGAGAACGTAATTTCTGGGTTATAATAACCGTTTGAACAAGTGACAATGGTCTCTAGTTTTCCTCTGTTTCTAACCAGGGACAACTATTATAATAAGCAGAGAGCACAACTGCTCTGGAGGAAAATATTTCACACAGTTTTGGGGCCGGGCAGAAAATGATACACTGTATCATGTATTATGACCCTTAGCCAGAAGTTCCCTCCATAGATCTCGAGAACCCTGTGCTGCAGCCCTTCTAGGTCACGCATCCTGTCCCGTTTGAACTTCACCATACCCTGGATCTGGAGTGGCCACTAACTCAAGGGTACCAGTTTATCAATAGTGTTTATACTGGTATGTCCCCTACATTTTACTTTTACGAGTCTCTGCACCCCCTCTGAATCTGGGTGCGTAGAGATCACTTTAGCTAATGGCCACTGGGATCTTAGTTGTTCAGTTTTCACAAAAACCACATCCCCTATGTTTATAACAGATTTGTTGCTGGCAGCCTGAGCCCCACAAAATCTTTCTCATAGGCTCAAAAGAAATTCCTCGCTCCAATGTCTATTCCAAGTATCCAACACCTTTTTGAGAGGTTGATATCCCTCCTGCAAATATTGTCCTAAATCATTATTTTCCATGGTAGGATCATCTACTTCCTGCATATCCACACAAGGCACCGGATGGAGCTTCCTGCCATATAACATTATGAGCTGATGTCAAGGCCTCTAGCGAGATACTAGTGTCATCTAGATAAGTCAGGGGTCTATTATTAATCGGAAAGCGGAATGTAAGGGGAGCCAATGATGAGGTGAAAGAGAGAGAGATTGTTCAGGTGCTTTAGAGTGCAAAAGTTGATGTATGCAGAATAACTGAAACGAAATGGAGAGGTGAAAGTGTGAGAGAATGGGAGTATGGATGGGGTATATGTGCAGGAGTAGGTGAGAATGAGAGGGCAAAAGAAGGAGTATGTATGGTTGTGAGTAAAGGATGGAAGAAGAGCACAAGAGAGTATGGATCAGTTGGATCAAGGATTGTGTGGGTAAGATTGAAAGTTGGAATACAAATGTGGGCGATTGTGTGTGTGTATGTGCCAATGCAAGATCGTGCAAGCATAGTGAGAGATGAGTTCTGGACAAGTGTGGAAGTGTGCATGGAAGAGTTTGGAAGGAATGAGAGAGTGTTTTTGATCAGTGATATGAATGGTAAAGTAGAGAATGTGAAGGTGGATGGAATAGTTGGCGAGTGGGGTGTGACTGCTGAGATAGATGAGAATGGCAGTGCGTTAGTGGATATTTGTGCTGGGAGGGGGTTGGTGATAGCCAATACCCTCTTCAGGCATAAAATGATCCACAGGTATACATGGCGAGTGATGAGAAGGGTAGGTGGTGAACTGAATGAAAGGAAGCCAATGACATTATGTGCGTGTGGATGAAAGGATGCAAAAATGTGTAATGGATGCAAGAGCTTATAGAGGTTGGGGGAGTGTACTTTTGACCACTGCTTGGTGGTGGCCAGAATCAAGGTTCATTTAGGATGGAGAAATAGAAGAAAGGACGAACGGGAAGAAGGAGTATTTGTAAGGAGCGTGGAAAGGTTACAAGAGGATGAGAAAAAGACAGAGTATAAGAGAGAAGTGGAGGAATGATTGGGCAAATATAAATTGGAACAGATGGGGGACGTGGAAGGCGTGTGCAGGATATTCACAGAAGAAATATGTGCAGCATGGAATGTGGTGTGTGGGATGAAGAGAAGACGGATGGGTGTGCAAGGAACAGCGTGGTGGAATGAAGAGGTGAGACAGGCTGTGGCACAAAAGAAGAAAGCATACAATGAATGGATGAGAAATAGGGGCGTGGAAGAAGTTGAGAGGCGGAAGAGAGAGTTACATGTAGAAAGAAAGAGAGAGGTGAAAAGATTAGTCAGAGAGAGTAAGAAGAGAGCAGATGAGGAATTTGGAAGGAACTTGAGTGTAAAGTGGAGGGACTGTAAGAAAATGTTCTGGAAGGAGGTGAAAAGAGTAAGACAGGGTGGAAGTGACGTTAGCAGGGGAGTGAAAGATAAAAATGGTAGATTACTAGTGGAGAAGGGAGAAAAAGTGAGCAGATGGAGAGAACACTTTAAGGAATTGTTGAACATAGAGGATGGAAGTAATGCAAGTATAAGTGGCTGGGGAATGGCTGGGAGAAGGAGGGAGGTGAGAAGACAGGAGGAAATCAGTAGGATAGAAGTTGTGGAAACAATGCAGAAAGTTAACTTGGGGAAAGCCCCAGGAATTGATGGAGTGTGTGGTGAAATGCTGAAGTATGGGGGAGAGATAGTAGTAGAATGGATGTGGAAAATGTGCAGATTGGCCTGGGAGGATTGGAAGTCAGGTATAATTATTCCCTTGTACAAAGGAAAATGGGAAAAAGAAGTTTGTGGTAATCATAGGGGCATCTGTCTTCTTAGTATAATAGGACAGAGTTAGAGAAAGAACAGAGGAAGTAGTGGGAGAAGAACAGGGAGGCTTTAGGAAGGGAAGAGGTTGTGTAGATCAGATATTCATTCTTAGATCATTAGTGGAAAAGTTTCTAGAGAAGGGAAAGAATTTGTATGCGGCTTTCATGGATTTGGAGAAACCATATGACAGGGTGGATAGACAAGGATTGTGCAAAAAAATATTAAGAATATATGGAGTACATGGAAAGTTGTTTAATGCTGTGAAGAGTATGTATGATGGTGCTAAGGCTGCAGTGCGTGTGGTTGGTGAACTGAGTGAATTTTTCTCTTTGAAGGTTGGGTTGAAACAGGGATGTGTCATGTCTCCATGGTTGTTCAATCTGTACATGGATGGGGTAATAAATGAGGTACAAGGTAGGGTAGTGGATGTTGGAGTGGCCCTGTGAGAGAGGGTAGTGTTTGGAAACTCCATGTACTGTTGTTTGCAGATGATACTGTGTTGTTGAGTGAAAACGAAGGAGAGCTGCAAGGCTTGGTGGATGAGTTTGGGAGAGTGTGTAAGAAACGGAATCTAAAGGTGAATGTAGGGAAGAGTAAAGTGATGGTCTTTGAGAGAGGTGAAAACAGTGAATATACAGCGAGGCTGGATAGTGAGGAATTGGAAAATGTGAGCACGTTTAAGTACTTGGGTAGTGTGATGAGTAAGGATGGAGGTTTGGAGGGTGATGTGCTTGAAAGGGTACAGCAGGGAAGAAAGGTTGTTGGTTCCTTGAGAGCAGTGATAAGAAACAAGGAAGTAAGCATGGAAGTGAAAAAGTTACTACATGACAGTATTGTGATACCAACTCTAACGTATGGAAGTGAAACTTGGACGTTGCTGGAAGGACTCAGGTCAAGAGTGAGAGCAGTGGAAATGAGTTATTTAAGAGGAGCCTGTGGAGTCACATGGAAAGACAGGCTTACAAATGAGGATATAAAGGAGAGTTGTGGTGTGGATGTGGATGTGATAGGAAGCGTTAGGAGGAATACACTGAGGTGGTTTGGCAATGTGGAGAGGATGGAGGGTGAAAGCCTGATGAAGAGAGTGTATGTGAGTGAGGTGGAGGGGGGAAGAGGGAGGGGGAGCCGAGGATGAGATGGAGGGATGGGGTGGAGAGGTATATGAGAGAGGGTGGTGTGTGTTGGAAGGGGGGCAGTGAAATGGCGGGGGACATGGCGACGTGGAGGCGATTTGTTTGTGGCCACCTCGAGCGGGATTGAGGCGTCTGGCAATAGATAGATAGATAGATTTCAATTTTAATTATTACTGTTCTTAATTCTTCTCTCGTGATCTTAGTCATGTGTAATGTTTTCCTCAGGCAGTTCTTGACAATACCAATCATTCACTCGGTAAATGCATTTTGCCGTGGAGCTCTTGGAGCTGTGAACTCCCAGGAACAATTTCGGATTCCCAGTGCCGAGATAACCTTTGGGTCATTCATTATGTTCAACAGTAAAGGTGCTGCTTCAACGAAATTTGTTGCATTGTCGCTTATTAAATTGCCAGGACAAGACCTTTTTTTTTTATGCGAGGAAGAAGGAACCAAAGGCCGTGAGCCGCAATTATTGTTCCTTCCAAGAGAAAAACAAAATACAAGAGAGAGCCAAATTAAAGATCCGATCATTTCAAGATGCCTGGACACACTGCGTTTGAAAGACTGGAGATCATAGGAAGCAGGAAATACAGACAAAGGGACCTGTTGCATAAATGAAAGACTGGGAGTAACGGTTAACTCTTGCATTAGAGAGTTGGACAGAAAAGGGATGAGAGTTTGCTGCTAGACGGGTGCCTAGCACCCGTCGTAGAGGAGGAGGAATGCATGCAGACAGTTCAGAGGAGCAGTGACCATTGATGTAAGAATAGAAAAGAGATCAAGATGCAACAGTGCAACGAAGAGACAGGTTGAAGGGAGTCAGAAAGAGGAGGAGAGTTAATGAGACGAAAAGCCTTTAACTCCACCCAATTGAGAAGAGCTGTATATGGGGAGCCTCCCCACACATGAGAGTTGTACTCCACACAGGGGCGGATAAAACCCATGTATAAAGTCAGCAACTGTGCAGGGGTAAAGAAGGTACGGAGTCGGCTTAGCACACCTAATCTCTTGGAAGCAGATTTTACAAGAGATGTAATATGGTCTTTCCAAGATAAGTCCCGAGTAAATGAAACCCCAAGCATGTTCAAGGATGATGCAGGATTAAACTGAATATTATTAAACATTAGTGGGTATACCTGCAGAATATTTTGTCGGGTTGATAGGTGTAAAAACTGAGTCTTTGATGCATTAAAAACAACCAGATTATTTTTACCCCAGTCAGAGATACGAGCCAAGTCAGACATTAGGGGTGTCATAGCCTCATCTCTTGTTTGTTGAAGTAACTGCTGAGATGGACATTGCAGGAACCGAATGGATAGGTGAAGGGTGGAGTCATCAGCATATGAGTGGATAGGGTTAGATGTACAGCTCAGAAGGTCATTGATGAATAAAAGGAAGAGAGTTGGTGATAGGACAGAGCCCTGAGGAACACCACTGTTGATAGATCTAGCAGAAGAACGATGGCCGTCTACAACAGTGGCTATAGAACGACCAGAAAGGAAGCTAGCTATGAAGGCAAGATAGAAGGATAGAAACCATAATTGGGCAGTTTGGAAATTAAAGATTTATGCCAGACTCGATCGAAAGCCTTTGAGATGTCAAGTCCAATATCAAAGCTTTTGCCAAAGTCCCGAAAGGAGGATGACCAGGAACCTGAAAGGTAGGTGAGAAGATCGCCAGTGGAATGTCCCTGACGGAACCCATATTGACGATCAGATAGAAGGTTGTTATAGGAAAGATGCTTTAAATTTTTTCTATTAAGAATTGACTCGAAAACTTATGAGGTACAGGATGTTAAAGCAATTGGACGATAGTTAGAGGGTTGGGAATGATCACTCTTCTTTGGGACTGGCTGAATGAGAGCAAACTTTCAGCAAGAAGGAGAGGTATAAGTTGATAGACAAAGGCGAAAGAGTTTGCCTAGGCAGGGTGTAAGCACAAAAGCACATTTCTTGAGGACAACAGGAGGGACTCCATCAGGCCCATATGCCTTGTTAGTATTGAGGCCAGTGATGGCAGAAAATACATCAGCTGAAGAAATTTTAATGTCAGCCATGAGGAAGTCAGAGGGGGGAAGTGATGGAGGAACAGCACCGGAATCGTCTAAGGTGGAATTGGAGGAGAAAGTCTGAGCTAAGAGATCTGCTTTATTAGTAGAAGAAATAGCTACAGAGCCATCAGAGTAGAAAAGAGGAGGGAAGGATGATGAGGTAAAGTTGTAAGAAAGGTTTTTGGCAAGGTGCCTGGAGGAGCAGGAAGAATTTGAGTTGGAGAGTTGAGAGCCTTTAGTACGGATGATATTATTTTTAGCAGAGCGAAGAACGCACTTAGCACGATTCTGTGCAGAAACATATAAAAGATGTGATTCAGGGATGGGTTGGGTCGTAGAAGTAAGATAGTTCAAGAATTTTTGATAGTAGAATTAGAAGATAAGTAAACTTAGGTTTCCCAACTAGTTGGTTAGTGGGTTTTTTCTTTATTTCAGTCTTC
Source organism: Coenobita brevimanus (assembly GCF_032717465.1). Classification (NCBI taxonomy): domain Eukaryota; kingdom Metazoa; phylum Arthropoda; class Malacostraca; order Decapoda; family Coenobitidae; genus Coenobita; species Coenobita brevimanus. The sequence continues at coordinate 17,496,042 of NC_137065.1, read as the reverse complement.
TGTTTGACATCAGTAGGTTTTACTGCTCCTTGCAAATGTTTATAGAGTTTCATCAAGCCTTCCTCAATCTCTTCACAGGAGAAATTACCCTTTTGGTACCTACCATACAAAGCATCCTTGGTTTTCGGTGGATGCTTTAAGGACACAATTCTTGAAAGCACCCAGTGTGATGCCTTAATATCTTCGTAAGTACCTAAGGCCTTTAAGTTACAACTTAGTGCAATCCTAAAGTTATGTAAGGAATCAAAATTGTGTCTAGGTATGGGCAGTTTAATTAGAGCCTTCAGTAATTGAGTAATAACATGCTCCCCGTCTTCGTAGCTTTGTCTAAGGATAGTCAAGGCCACCTCATAATTATTTGCTTCTACTGGTAATTCTTTTATCAGCTGATAATGATGTTCCTTTGACCTGCCCTAACAGATATGTAAGTTTGCTGACTTTATTGAGAGCTGTTCTATCATGTACTAAATATTTGAACTGGTCCCAGAAGGATTTCAAGTTCTGCTCCGCATCAAACTCTGGAAGAGTTATTTGTGGTAACACAGCTCTACTCTGCTCTTCCACAATTTGTGTTTCCGTGGCAGTCTCAGCTAGTTTTGACTCTAGTGTCTTCACTACAGTTAGGTATTCTTCTAATTTACCTTCAAACTTCGTAGTTTCTGACTCTAAGAGTTCCTTATCATCAGGCTTTACTATAGCTGCTTCTAAAGTTATATATCTTTCTTCATATTTGTTCCAACAGTCTTTCAGGACATTTAGGAGACTATTTAATTTATCCTTGGACAGAGGTATTTCGTCCAAAGACTGTTTACAATCATTTATGACTCTAGTTACCCATCCTGCTTTACCTCTAGAAAATCTTTGCAATAAAGAAACAGACATGTTGACTGGTTTCTAATTTACTAATATAATTATGAGTTTCAACCACAAATTAACCCCAGCTTAATAATTATCGCGGCCTTTCCTCTAACTTTCGCTCTGTTGAGCACCACCTCTCCTCCTCTAAACCTCACCTTCTTTTTCTAACGGAGACTCAGCTGAGGCAACTGACAGCAAACCTTTTTCTGTATCCTCCTACTTTCTCTATACTCATTTCAAAGCCAAAGGCGACCGTTGTGTATATATACGCAACGACTTATCTTGCTCTCGTGTTCCTGAACTTGATTCTTCTGAATTCTCCACACTCTGGCTTCGGCTTTCCTGTCATTCTCTGACTAAATATATCTGTGCTGTTTACTTATCCCCTAATTCTACTGACTATCAAAAATTCTTCGACTATCTTACTTCTACGATGGAACATATTCTATCCATTTCTCCTTTCTCTGAAATCTCCATTCTGGGAGATTTCAATGTTCACAACCACCTTTGGCTCTCCTCTCCTTTCACGGATCCACCTGGTGAACAAGCCTACATCTTCTCTATCCTTAATGACCTAGAGCAGCTTGTACAGCACCCTACCCGTATCCCTGACCGCCTTCAAGAGAGCTCCAACATACTTGACCTCTTCCTCACAACTAATCCTTCTGCTTACTCTGTTAATCTTTTCTCTCCGTTGGGCTCCTCCGATCACAACCTTATTACCTTAACCTGTCCTATCACTCCGGTACGGCCTATGGACCCTCCAGGGAAAGGTCGTCTGTGGCATTTTGGAGTCGCGGACTGGGAGGCCCTCAGGCAGTACTTCTTTGATTTTCCTTGGAATGATTATTGCTTCCATGGCCGTGAGCCATCTGAGTGTGCCTTGTGCATTACGGAGGTTATTCTTTCAGGCATGGAAGCATACATTCCTTTCTCATATCCTTTGACTAACGCAAGAAAGCCTTGGTTTAATCATGCTTGTTCTAATGCTGTCCGCAACAAGGAGAGGGCCTACAAAAGGTACCGGACCCAACCCACCCCTGAATCACATCATCTTTACGTTTCTGCCCGGAATCGTGCTAAGTCTGTTCTTCGCTCTGCTAAAAATAATTTCATCCATACTAAATGCTCTCAACTCTCCAACTCGAATTCTTCCTGCTTCTTCTGGCACCTTGCCAAAAATCTTTCTAACAACTTTACCTCATCATCCTCCCTCCTCTTTTCTACTCTGATGGTTCTGTAGCTCTTTCTTCTACTGATAAAGCAGATCTCTTCACACAGACTTTCTCCTCCAATTCCACCTTAGACGATTCCGGTGCTGTTCCTCCATCACTTCCCCCCTCTGACTTCCTCATGGCTGACATTAAAATTTCTTCAGTTGATGTATTTTCTGCCATCACTGGCCTCAGCACTAACAAGGCATATGGGCCTGATGGGGTCCCTCCGGTTGATCTCAAGAACTGTGCTTCTGTGCTTACACCCTGCCTAGGCAAACTCTTTCGCCTTTGTCTGTCAACTTGTACCTTTCCTTCTTGCTGGAAGTTTGCTCTCATTCAGCCAGTCCCAAAGAAGGGTGACCACTAACAACCCTCTAACTATCGTCCAATTGCTTTAACGTCCTGTATTTCAAAGTTTTCGAGTCAATTCTCAGTAGAAAAATTTTAAGGCATCTTTCCTATCACAACCTTCTTTCCGATCGTCAGTACGGGTTCCGTCAAGGACGCTCCACAGGCGATCTTCTCACCTACCTTTCAGACTCCTGGTCATCCTCCTTTCGTGACTTTGGCGAAAGCTTTGCCATTGCACTTGACATCTCAAAGGCTTTCGATCGAGTCTGGCATAAATCTTTAATTTCCAAACTGCCCTCCTATGGTTTCTATCCTTCTATCTGTGCCTTCATCGCTAGCTTCCTTTCTGGTCGTTCTATAGCCGCTGTTGTAGACGGCCATCGTTCTTCTCCTAGATCTATCAACAGTGGTGTTCCTCAGGGCTCTGTCCTATCACCAACTCTCTTCCCTTTTATTCATCAATGATTTTCTAAGCTGTACATCTAACCCTATCCACTCATACGCTGATGACTCCACCCTTCACCTTTCCATTCGGTTCCCGCAACGCTCATCTCAACAGTTACTTCAACAAACAAAGGATGAGGCTATGGCACACCTAATGTCTGACTTGGCTCATATCTCTGACTGGGGTAAAAATAACATGGTTGTTTTTAATGCATCTAAGACTCAGTTCTTACACCTATCAACCCGACAAAATCTTCCACGGGTATACCCACTAATGTTTAATAATATTCAGCTTAATCCTGCATCATCCTTGAACATGCTTGGGGTTTCATTTACTCGGGACTTATCTTGGAAAGATCATATTACATCTCTTGTAAAATCTGCTTCCAAGAGATTGGGTGTGCTAAGCCGACTCCACTCTTTCTTTACCCCTGCACAATTGTTGACTCTATGCAGGGGTTTTATCCGCCCCCGTGTGGAGTACAACTCTCATGTGTGGGGAGGCTCCCCACATACAGCTCTTCTCAATAGGGTGGAATCAAAGGCTTTTCGTCTCATTAACTCTCCTCCTCTTACTGACTCCCTTCAACCTCTGTCTCTTCGCCGCACTGTTGCATCTTTATCTCTTTTCTATCGCTACTTTAATGGTCACTGCTCCTCTGAACTGCCTGCTTGCATTCCTCCACCTCTACGACGGGCGCGTAGCACCCGTCTGGCAGCAAACTCTCATCCCTTTTCTGTCCAACTCTCTAATGCAAGAGTTAACCGTTACTCCCAGTCTTTCATTTATGCAACAGGTCAGCTCTGGAACTGTCTCCCTCTGTCTGTATTTCCTGCTGCCTATGATCTCCAGTCTTTCAAACGCAGTGTGTCCAGGCATCTCAAAATGATCGGATCTTGAATTTGGCTCTCTACTGTATTTTGTTTTTCTCTTGGAAGGAACTGTTACTGCGGGCTCATGGCCTTTGGTTCCTTCTTCCTCGCATAAAAAATAAAATAAAAAATAAAAATTCGAAGAGGGTAGGGATTAGGTCCTCTTTGTGCCCTGTCTCCCTGGGTTATTAAACCTCTAGGTTTATATTTATCTCCCCACTCACTTTCCAAATACTCATTACAGCTCAGCTAATTATTCATTTAATTTTGAGGAGTGTAGGGATTAGGTCCATAATTTCAACCTATCCCCAGGGTTATTAAATCTCTAGGATTACATTTCATCCCCACACTCAAAATCCAAAACATTCATTTTCCCTTAACTCGGTATGTACGTATTTCCACGTTCTCCACTTCAACCGAACGTGGTAGTAAACTATGCCCAACAAAAGCAACTTTAAACACATTCAGCACTCTGGCACACATCGGCTTTCTTCACTTGGGGCACCAAAATGTGAAAAATATTTGACTGTATAAATCGGTATCCTGACTCGGGGCACCAAAATGTGAAAAATATTTAGAGGTTCTGGTAAACAAATCGGGGCTTCTCTCTCGAGGCACCACAATATAAGAAATTTCTAGTATTTCCAAATAAACAACTCATAGGTCGTTGCTCGTCCCTCAAGTTGTCCCTATGTAAATTTAAACAAGTCTCATAGAGTTAGGTGAACTGCAGCTTAATCTCAACTCACCTACAGTAACTATTTCTCTTCTATCTCCTATCTAATCCCTCCTTGAATTGGCCAATTCTTATAGGTTACTTAGCTAATGAAGAGGGAGTATCAGACAACCAATGACGATGAGGCTGCTTTTCTGTAGTTGCTTGGGCTGTTAAGCATCCTTGAGTGTGTATGTACAAGCTAACTCGATGAGATCTAGAAGCACAGTCCCCACTCGAGGAGGTCCAGGGGCAGAGTGCGTGAAAATGGCGGGCCCCTAGTTCCTCATAGAAGTGTAGGGGTGCCAACTATTAATAAATTACAGCACTTAATACTGTTAGACTACATCATGATATATACAGGGCGAATCTAACAAATTAATCCTAGTTTTAATTAAACTAAAGTTAAACCAAATATTCCCTTTAACTATGTGAATGTCTTGAATCCACATCTGCTTTTCATGAGGACCCTTTCATCCTCGCCACGTCATCTAACGCGCAGACGCAGTTTAGGTCCGTGGAGAATTCCATATAATAATATGTATGTACAATATAGATGTCCACGAGGGTTAAACACAGTAGCATTTTGATTATCAATGTTAAGAATTATTAAAGAGAACGTAATTTCTGGGTTATAAAAACCCCTTGAACAAGTGACAACGATCTCTAGTTTTCCTTTGCTTCTAACCAGGGACGACTATTATAAAAAGTAGAGACAGTAACTGCTCTGGGGGTAAATATTTCCCACAGTTGTCAATGATTTCCTGGTTTACAGGAAAACATTTGGCTTGCCACTCGATGTAGAGATACCCTAAAAACATAGTACGACAACACTAGTAGGTGGATGATGGACCCCCTTACCTATGACAGTATATATATATATATATATATATATATATATATATATATATATATATATATATATATATATATATGTATATATATATATATATATATATATATATATATACACACACACACACACACACACACACACACACGTCTCGTACATTCTCATTGGTCTATAAAGTCTTCCTCACTCCTTTCCACCTTTAAATAAACTATACCACATTCACTTGAGCCAGTGACAAGGAGCCCAGAAACAGTTAGAAGGTTGCTGCTGATTGGCCGATATAATACTAGGTGTGGCAGCGAACAGTGAGGTGTTCCCGTTTAGTTTCACTGCGGTGTTCTCTTGTGCTTCACACAGTGTATTCGGAATATACATTGTTTGTTTTTTATTACATCCTTATACTACATACATTGCAAAGTACCCGTGGCAGTCACTGCCATACAACAAGGCATGAAAAGTGCCGTGAACAATGGATAAGGAATGGTAACGACCTCTGTCCCTCAGTGGGTACTGTGGGTGCGGTGAGTGTTCGACCCGTGGTTCAGTCACACTGATTTCTGTCCCACCACTCTCCCCCCAACCCAACCACCGCACTTTTACCCACGTGTGTTGGTCAGTCATAGGCGTCAATTTTGTCCCAAATGACAGAGTTAAGCGATTGCCCTCTACTCTAAATCCTCACTCTAATCTCACTCTTCTTTTTCTCTCTTCCAGCTCAGCCTGTCGGATGCAATGAAGGCTAAAGCCCGAATGTCCATCACAGGAAGGAAAGATTTAGACAATGGACGAGTGAGGAGACAGGTTTGATATCAGTTTTCACTCAGCCATACTTCTGAATAATTTTATTTAAAGACTCTTGCGGGTGTGGATCATTTTGCCATTCGTCTTTTCAAGTAACTTCGAAAGTCCATTTTTAAATGTATTTGTTTTTAGATATGCTTGTGTGTGTCTGATGTTTGTTTCCTTCTAAATATGTGTTTAAGTCAGAGGTAAGATCTGTTTTTTACGTCTTCATTTGTGCATTGATGTTTCTGCTTAGATGCGTTTGTTTGAGATTAGATATTTTTGTTTGGCACTGATTATATGTTATCTTATAATACCGTCGTCTTGTCATCACTAGATATCTTAATTCAGTTAAGGACGGACATGAAGTGGGTGAGATATTAATGATGGGTTTGTCTAACTCCCTCAGCGCCGTATTCTATGTTTCACAAATTCCGAAGCACCATTTCCTTGACGATAAATTTAGCATATTACACTGTAACATTCTCTTATACCATTTATTGCTTTTGTCGCCTTGATATGGAAATTGTCGGCATTAGGTAATTGCAAGAGGATACTAAGGCGAGATGTGCAGAATATAATGCTAACGAAGGAATACGAATCTCCAAAGCTACTAAGGATACGACCCTCAATGTTACATGGATGAGCTCAAACATACAGAAAAGTGTCTAATAGGAAAATCTCCCTAGGTGTGACTGCATTGATAATTTTACCCAGGTCTTTGAAGAGACACTGACTACGAAAGAGTATGTGAGTGGCGTGGAGGGGATAAGAAGGAAGGGAAGAACGAGGATGTGAAGGAACAAGGTGGAGTAGCATTTGCATGATGGTGTCGTGAGTTGGAGGAAGGGCAGTCTGATGGCAGAAGACAGGGTAACATGGAGACGATCTGTTCGAGGCCACCCTTTCTTTAATTAGAATGACTGATTATACAGAGAACAAAGATATATTTGAAGAAATAGTAGCACGTGTCCCAAAGCCTTTACTAGCATGGATTTTTTTTTTTTTTTCATTTTATTTTTGTAAGACATGTTGAATGCATTTTGTTTTGCTGAACCATTCGAAGAGAATGAATTTAATTTTTGTTGTTCCCCGTCTCACCTCTACAAGAGGTTTCCCTAAGAGTATGTATGAAGTTGTGTGGAATACCAAGAATAAAATAGTCATAATCGCACTGGATGGTGAAGTACTTAATTTTGTAATTAGTAATTCATGGTATACTCTGGTAGACTTGTGTCCAAGGTATGAACTTCTGGAAAATATCATTTTAAATCATAAACCTCGATGATGACATTTCTGTCTTTTTAGTGCTCCCACCAAACCATTTAGTGCTAATTGAGAAAAAACTTCTTCACCGAAGGAGTTAAGGAACGATGTACAGTTAAGGAACGATGATATGTGCCACCCACAATTCGAATATGCAATACTGAGCAGAGCAAAGTTGTCTTTAACAGCTGAGAATTAATTTTAAAAATCGTTCTCGAGCTGAACGCCTTAAACTGTAGTGTTTCGCAACAGGCATGGCAGACCATGATATTTTTGTGTATGTACTGTATTAGCATATCAAAGTGTGTATGTGCGTATATACTCGTTTATACAATATATGTATACATGTAGTGATAATTATTAGTATGTGTTTGTCAGTATGTGTGTATTATGTCTGTGTCTGCTGAATAATAGTAAACACTGATAGTAAGAAAGATCTACACATATGTAAACTTAGCATTCGAAAAACATTGACTCAGACTCTTCTGACTTACTCTGGGCTGAATAACATGCAACAGAGAGCTAGAGTTACCACGAACATGAGTGGATTAATGCCGGTGGTAGTGACACGCATTGGCTCCCAGGACTTGGCCTCAAATAGCTACAAAGCTTCCTGCTCAGTAGCCCAGGCTTCAAACACTGGTGCGGGCAGTTGGTTTAACTCTACTCAGGTTTCCATCCAACTGTTTGGTCCTTTTATTCAGCATGAAGCATTAAATTCATGGCTAGTTACCGTGGAGAAATTCTACGGCTCTAACACTCCAGTTTTACCACAAATACTGCGCGTTTTAAATTACAGATCTAAGCTGAACTGAACATTTCAAAATAGATAATTTATGATATAGAACTGCTTAAAGAGTTCATCCACTATGGAATGGTGGAACTTTTTATCTTCCTTTAGACATTTGCCTTTGACTGATTCTTAAAACTGAATCATTTCATCCATGTCTTCCCCTGAAGCCTTCCACCAAGTTTGACTTAAATTATATAAAAACATTTATTTCGCTATGTGATCCTGATCTTTGACTGTCTGACTGGCTAACTGACTGGGTGGGTGGGTGGATGGATGGCTAGTAAAATGGGTGGATCAGTCAAAAGTTGGCTGGCTGGCTGCTGGTTAGGAAGTGGATTAGATATATGGCTAGGTGATTGACTTATTGTGTACCTGGCTGTCTCGAAGGCTGTCTGGGTTGCTGGCTTGTTACTTGGCTGATTGGGTTGCCGGTTGAGTGGCTGGTTATGTGCTTCGCTGACTGGATGGATGTCGGGCTGACTTGCTGTTTGTGTGGCTGGTCGGGTGGCTGGTTGGTTGGCTGGTTTGGTGGCTTGCTGAGTAGCTGTTTGGCTGACTGCTTATCTGCCTGCTTGACAAGTTGTTTACCTACCAATCTGACTGTCTGCCTCCCAACTGGTCTGCCTGCCTGTTTAATTACCTGTGTGCCTGCTTGACTGACTACCTTCTAGCTTGTCACCCTGGCTGGATGCCTGCCTGCCTGCCTACTATATGGTTGCCTGCCAGGTTGGCTGGTTGCCTGCCTACTTGGCTGACTGCATGGCTGACTGACTGACTGCCTGGCTGGATGACTGGCTGGTTGTCAGCTTGCCTACATTCAAACATACCTGTCTGCCTGACTGCTGGGCTGCTTGCCTGGCTGCCTGCATGTCTTTATGCAGAGCTAATTGCCTGGATGACTGGCAGAATGCCTGACTGCCTGCCTGGTTGATTGCCGCAGTGACTAGTTGGCTGGGTAGCTGTTGGCCTGCCAGCCTGCAAGGTCGGTGGTCCGTGTCAAGGCATGGATTAGTTTACCTGTTAATACCAGGTCACAGTAAACGATTTGCATCCATGAAGGTCCTAGAGCTATACATACACACACATATATATATATATATATATATATATATATATATATATATATATATATATATATATATATATATATATATATATATATATATATATATATATATATATACTGTATATCATCATAATCATCATTATCCGCACTTCCTTTCCCACCCAAGGGCAGGGTGAGGAGTAGCAATGTCCAGACAGCAAAAAATTGCCCAATCCAATGGGCCACGCTTCCATTCAATCATCATTCAAGTCCCCGGAATCCTGGCTCTATTGGATATGCCAAAAACATTCACCACGTTCTGTAGCTTCACATAATCGTATCCGACAGAGTCAATCCAGACGCTGTCACGTTAAAAAGGGGTGCCAAAAATCCCTGATCATGCACTTCTCACAAAATTCATCCAGCCAGCTCGATCTCCTGTCAGTTCCCTAGCCTCACCGACTTCCAAACCTCTCTTCCTCACACATTCATCCACCATATCTCTCCACCTTCTCCTTGGCCTACCTCGCCTCCTCCCTCCTTCGAATTCGTTCAGATATACCTTCTTCACCACTCTATTGTTATCCATTCTCTCCACATGACCATACCATCTCATTACACTCTCTTCAATTCTGGTGTCCACCGACTTCCTCACTCCGCATCTTTCATGAATAACATTATTTTGTATCCTATCCACTCTCTGTATTCCACATACATTCCTCAGCAGTCCCATCTCCACTGCTCTTACTCTTGACTTTTCATTTTCATGCCACACCATAGTCTCACATACATATGTTAAAGTTGGCTCTAACACTCCTTCATGTAAGCCTCGTGCAGCTGCAGCACTCAAGCCTCTGTTTCTTATCAAGGCCTTCATTGCACCAGCTACTTTTCTTCCTTGTGTCACTCTACTTTCAACTTCTTTTGCACATTTTCCTCTTTTCTATCAATGTACCCAGGTATTTGAACTCTCTCACCAATTCCAGTCTCTCTCCATTCACTGTTACATTGCACTGGGAGTCACCTTCTTTCTGAATAACCATCACTTTACTCTTTTCTACATTTATCCTCAAGGAACTACGCTTACAGACATCAGCAAAACTCTGCACTAGCCTACCAAGTTCTTGTCCGGTACTTGCAAGCAGTACTGCATCATCAGCATACAAATTTGAGATATTCTATCCATCACCATTCATTACCAATGCCATCCTTCTCTCCATTACTCGTCTTTTCACTTCTCTCATCATCCCATCCATATATACATTGAACAACCATGGGGACATCACACAACCTTGTCGCATGCCCACACTGATCGTGAACCGTTCAATTAGATGCCCATTAACCCTGACAAATGCTTCACTACCATCATAAAAACTCTTGACGACACCTAGCAGCTTATCCTCTACACCGTACATGCGCAAAACTTTCCACAATCCTTCTCTGTCCACATTGTCATATGCTTTTTCCAGATCCATGAATGCCATAAACACCTTATGGTGTTCTTCTCACAAGCCTTCTCTACTATCTGTCTCACTGCAAATATTTGGTCCACACATGCTCTGCCACTCCTAAAGCCACCCTGTTCATCACTCACTAGGACTTCTGATGTCTGTCTTACTTTCTTTATAATAATTCTTCCATATACCTTCCCTACCACACTCAGTAAGCTTATGGCACGATAGTTCTTCCACTCACTTCGTTCACCTTTATTTTTGTACAGGGGTACAATCACAGCCTTTTTCCACTCTGCAGGCACAGTTTCACTCATCCATGCCTTCTTACATATCTCCAACAAGCACTTCATTCCATTCTCTCCACTACGCATTAAGCTTCTCTGCATACACCAACCCCAGCTGCTTTTCCATTTTTCAGCCGCTTCACAGCACTCTTCATCTGTGCGAGTGTCACGTCTCTTGGCACTGCATTCCTTCTCTGAACACCCCGAAAACCTATCATGTTTACAGCTGCTCTGCTCTCTCTATCCCCATTCATCAGGCTTTCAAAATATTCTTTCCATCTGGTCCTGACTTCATCTCCATGGGTTAATAGTCTACCACCTGCATCCTTCACACCATCCCATTTCTTTTCGCTTTCACTTCTACATTTCTGCACCTCTTTCCAAAATAACTTTCTATTATCAGAGTAGTTCGCATTCATTTTTCTTCCTAGATCCTTATTTACCTACTTCTTTTTCCTCTTCACTAGTCTCTTTACGTCCTTCTTGCTCTCAACATATTCAGTTCTTATTTCAACTGAACCCCTATCCTGTAACCACTTTAGCCACTCCTTCCTCTTTTCCTCCACCACTCTCTTTACCTCCTCATCCCACTATGCCGAACATTTCTTCTTTGTTGTTACCCTTGCCACACCACACACCGCTTTAGCATTCCTAACCAAGCAATCCCTATGCATTCCACAGTCTGTCCAGATTCATTTCATTTCAGTTCAGTAATTCTAACTCGTCCTCAACTTTGGTCCTGTATTCATCTGCCATTTCTTTGATCCTCAGCTTCTCAACTTTCAGTCTTTCTCCCCGACTGCTCCTCTCCTGATCCACCTCACTCATCTCAGTTTGATCTTGCATACCGCAATCATATGATCTGACAGACCTCCACATCGTCCTCTCACAGGTCTCGTATCAGCAACCATTCCTATCATCGACCTCTCTACGAGCACGTAATTAGTCAGGGTTTTTTTCAACACGATCCCCGTTCCCTCTATACCATGTATATTTATGTGCATCTCTGTGTTTGAAATACGAGTTACAAATGGAAATCCTCCTCTCCTGACATATATACTTTAGTCTCTTCCCATTATCATTTTCTCCTGGTGCTCCATATATATATGAATATAATAGAAATTTTGGTTAGGTGTATGTATAACACCGTAACATACGGCTTAGCGTACTACATGTGTGTTCATATATGTATGTGTATTGCTAAATTATATACCACAGGTATGCTTTATATATATATATATATATATATATATATAGAGAGAGAGAGAGAGAGAGAGAGAGAGAGAGAGAGAGAGAGAGAGAGAGAGAGAGAGAGAGAGAGAGAGAGATTGACAGATAGATTCTAATACTCTGATATCTCTTTCTTTCAATAAAACTGTCATATGCTCTCTCGTCAGTCATTGAAATTTGCATGCTAATGTACGAATGTATAAGGAAAATGACACTGTTGGCAATGGATGATAGTGTATATGTGTATAATATGTATGTAAGCAAGTGTGCATGTGTATGTGCAAGCACAGTATGTCGGTATCATATCGTTTATCATATCGTTCGTATCGTTTATAAAAGCTCCAACATGCTTGCATGCTTCGGCATTGGTTACCTAATGGTGACTCTCTCTGGCACCCTCCCTATTCAGTCCCTTATCCCTAAGGTCACACTCTATGGCCTAGCCCCATATCATTTTTTGGTCTGCCTTCCGAAACCCTACCCCCGACGTTCACACTTCTCACTTTTTGCATCCAACTGCCATCCTTCATCCTCCCTGCATACCCAAAACATCTCAATCCACCACTCCACATCACAACACAAGTACACTCCAGTCCCATCATTCCTCTCAACTCTTCAGTCGTAAATCTAGTCCCTCCAGGCCGCTCATTCGGGTGTGTACTACACATCCATCGTGTTTAACGCTGTACATTGTCATTTCTGTACGTTTCAGCCTACGAATATCCTCTTCCTTTACCGCCAAGGTCTCACGTTGTAGCATTATACTTCTAACACATGCCACATACAAAGCTCCCTTAGCACAGAGGAAGTACCTTATCAGTGTCAGGAAAAGGCAACAGTTTTCTGAACTTCCTCCAACCACAACTTACCGTAGCCACAGACCTGGTTCCAGCACCATCTACAGCATATAACATGTCCCCCAAATAACAATACCCATCCACACACTCAAGAGACCCACCAGTAAGATCAATCCTTTCACGCATGACAGACTCTACATTCTTTCCCTTTACCCACTGCACACACGAAATCAGAAAGATTTCGCAATATATTTCTAATACCACTGCATCTATTACGCACCCATTTATCACAAATACTGCACAAGATGGAGTTACTTTCCACAGCAGTCCTAGATATCATCACTTTTGATTTATCTGCATTTATTCTCAAGCTCCATTCCATCTCTCCATTTCCTAAATCTTTCCTTCGCCTCTCTTTCATTCTCTGCAGTAATTCAAGTCATCAGCATGCAACATCTCTTATGGGAGTCCATATCTGAAGTCACGTGAGACAGCAGCAAGCACGATGACAATAAGGGGCTCAAGGCTGCTGATGCAAGCCAACATTCACGGAAAACTCATCACTCAAATCTCCATTCTCTTTCAACTGGGTGTGAGCATCCACATACATAACCAAAACTACTCTAACCAGCCACTCCTCAATCCCAAGCTTTCTCATTGCCCATCTCACCACCCTCACTAGGGACTTTCTCAAAAGCCTTCTACTAATCAGCAAAAAGTACAGCCCCTTTTTCCTAACTAGATTTTTTTCCTGAAGCTCCTAGACAGTGAATATGGCATCAGTAGACCCTTTGCCTAACTTAAACCCAAATTGCAGCTCGTCAATATTCCCTCGTTCCGAATCAATCCTTCTAGGACTCTCTCCATTACCTTCATTCTTTGGTCCAAAAGTTTTATGAGTATAATTTCCTCTTGCCAGGGCATCATCCTTCCCTTTGTGCACAATTACACTCACACTCTTCAGCCAGTCACCTAAGACAGCACACTTATATATCATACTCGTATTTATCAAACCATTAACTAAACCCACCCCAGTATTTCCTGATGCTATTAGCCTTTCAGCAGTGAATCGAGATACCCCTGCCGCCTTCTGCAACTGCATCCTGCTTATAGCACTGTTCACAAAAAACAGCATCAGTCAAATTCCAGGGGCCAGACTCTGGATCTGCTGACTCCAAGCCTTCCCTGTTCCTCAAACATGTCATTCAGCTACAGGTTATAATGCCCTCTCCAGGTATCTTTAGCATCCTCACTGTCCAGTAGTGTCCACCGCTACCTTTCCTTCATCGTTCTTCACACATTGTTCACTTTGTTATCCTTGTTCTCCCTCTTCATGTGATTGCCAGTTTAAATATCATATTATTCCTTTCATCGCTATTTATATTACCAAGTAAAAGTCTCTGAGACTCAGATTTTGTCCTGCACATCTGCTTTCTAGTCCTATGCTTGGCAGCAAAGGATTCCTCTTTGTTACCGCCCCTTTTTCATTCCGGAACAAGCCTTCTTTTCTCCTTAACTGCGGCTTGTGCACCCTAATCCCATCATCATGTTACCTTCCGTATGTCTTGTTGGGCCCCTTATCTACTCACACACTATATTACTAACTATCAGGAGCTTGTTCTTGAGAGCTTTATACTTTTCATTAACACTTCCTTAATACTTGAGTGTATTGTTATATAGGTACGAATGAATATACCTGTGTATACCACCAAATATATGTTGCATATGAGTTGTGTATATGTATCCTTATACATGATTATATTTGTAAGTATATGTATATACAGTATGTAAATACATATAAGTACAGTATTAATGTATTATGAATGACTTTTTTTTTACATGTGTGCACGTGTATGTGGAATTGTATAATATGGATACATGTTTATTCATGTATGTACAGTCGACAGCAGAAGTTCGTCCCGTGGCACGTGGTGTGGTGGGAGGGATTTTTTCTGGCAATAATGCGCTTTTCCCTTCCCTGCCCCCTTCTTCTCGTGCTCCTCCTCCTTATCAGTCTCGAGGCTTTATTCTGACCATTATGAATTCCGTTATTGGAGGAAGTATCAGGTATGCTTATGCCCCGTGAAACACTGAATCTAGACATCCAGAACGTAACAGTGGCGATGCACGGTAAAGACATATTACAATGGGCAATTTTGGACAGAGTATTTCCATGGACGTAAAAGAGGATACTGAACTTTCCAATACATGGTATGGGGACTAAACAAGTATTACAAGTAATGTTTACCTCCTTTTATTTCACCTTGTCATAAACATGTCACCCAATAAAATGGACATCATTACTGCTATCGAACTCAACAGCACAATTCAGAACCACGTTAATGTCTATATCAGTAACAACAACTTAAACCTAAATACAGTGAACAATGTATAGCACATACATGAAATCATTAGTTGTCTACTCTACTGAAATGAAATGAAAAAGTACCAAATGGCACTAAGTTGCATTACGGAGCGAAAATATGGTAAAGGAGGAAAATAAGGGAACAACGGAAGATAAAATTAAATATCATACAAAATCCCTAAATGAGTTAAAAAGGACATTAAACGGGTAATAGAAAAATACCGAGACTCACTTAAAATATCGCTTAAATCTGGAGGTCGGCAAAGTGAGGATAAACACTGGAATAGTCAAAGGCGAACTCCTGTATGTCAAGGGCAGGTAATGAGAATCTGGTGTACTGACAGGGGAACATTGCAAGCAGGGCAGAAAGGTGGCGAATCGCCAGACATCAAATACCCATGAGTAAGACGAGTATGGCCAAACCATAAGAGAACGAAGGCAGTCTCCCAGCGGTGGATACGATGACAAGGACTGGACCAAAAGAAACAGAAGATTTAACAGTCTGGAGTTTATTACCAGTCAACAAGGACCAGTAAGACTGCCACTGCTGTCAGAAGAATGCTCAGGGGACAGGAAAAAAATTGGAAACTGGAACAGATCGAAAGGGCACAGAAGGGGACTGGAGGGCTTCGCCATCCAAGGCACCCACAACTTCGTTACCAGGAATGCCGACATGACCTGGCACCCACCAGAAAGACACTGATTTTTTCTGGACAGACAAATGAAACATCCACTCTTGAATCTCTAAGATGAGAGGATGGAAGTGTGAAGCTGACTGCAACAGAAGGAGTGCACTAAGGGAGTCAGAGAATAGAACGGAGGACGATGAAGGATGGCTGTAACAATTACGGGCCGCAAGTAATAAAGCATGAAGTTCAGCCGTCATAACTGAAGCTGCTGAAGGAAGGCTATACTGATATGAATGATGAGGGAACTGAACTGTAAACCCAATACTGTGTGCCATTTTTGATCCATCTGTATATACATGGACTGCAGAAGCATGTTCGACAAGATGTGCATGAAAGGAAATTCTAAGAACTATGGAAGAGGTAGACGAATTTGGGGAAGGCAATATGGAAGAACAAACAGAGGGACGTGGCAGCAGCCAAGGTGGAAACCGCCCAGGGTGAAATAAGAGAACATTGTCTATGGAAACTGGGGAGGACGAGAGGAAGGACTGAACACGGAGTATGAAAGGGGGTTGACGACGGGCAGGGGTTAGATAATAATCTGCAACAGGGGAATGTTCTCTACTCTAAAGGCATGCAATGCCTTCAGAAATCATAAGAATATACAATATACCTAAAATGATAATAGTTGTAGCCTATTCCCACTAATACCCACTCCATCCTCCCCCGTTATCAATAACATCCTGAAGCCTATGCGAAATCGAAGCAACTGTGCTGTAGATTACATGTTGGTCTCCTCTCATTCGTTCCCACTCGTTTCTGGTGTGAAGAAGGAGCTGACGAGAACTTCTTTCCTGTCCCGGTTCCCATGCTTTAACAATGTTACCCCAGCAATTTTCGATGGGGTTCAGGTCACAGCCCTTCCTTGGCCAGGCCAACAGGTCTATGTCTCTTTGCTCTTCAAACCAGCGGCGTATGTGACAAGCGGTGTGAACTGAGCAGTTATCCTGTTAGGCATATAAATTACAGAGTAGCCTGTATATTTATTGAAATATTTATTTATTTATTTCCATATATAGAGAGATCAATTGCGGGCTGATACACTACCAGACACACAGCATTAATGGAATGGTTCATAATTACTTACATGCACAAACAGAATCCTCTCTGGGTAAGGTAGGGCCATAGCCCAGACCGTGGGCACCGTTATTTCCTCTAAGATTTCGAGGTAAGTTGCAGTGTTAAATCTACCCTCAATTTCCGTCAGTTCACCTACGCTGTATATATGTATTCAGGCCCACACACTGCAGGTCACATGACCACTTTGTGCAACCTCGTAGATGTTTTCACTGGCGTATCTTGTGCCCCGTTGTCGATAACAGTGGAGTGATCCATGTGTTGTGGAACAACAGTTTTTTTCATCAGCAAAAATAACCCTTCCCCTGATGTCCAGTTCATCGTTAACATACGTCTCTGCAAACCTGAGACGATTAATGCGGTGTTACTGTGTCAGTTTTTCTTTCTGTGCAGGAATTCTGTGTTGCAGCCCCCTTTCCCTCAGGCGACGGCGCACCGTATCACTCAATACTCCGAGGCGAAGAGTGTCCCTGATAGCCATAGCACTTGTTAACGGCGTTCTTGTTGCTTGCTCTACGATTCTGTTGTTGTCCTTAGGTGTTGTCGTCCTAGGCGCCCCCTTTCCAACGTCTCCACCATTTATTAACGGTTTTGTGGGTTACTCCTAATTCTTGACATATTGCAGCCGTAGAGTGCCCAGCTTCCTTCATACCTACTGTAAGCCCTCGAAGAGCAATCTAGTTGTGGGTTTGGGCCATGGCCTTGGGTCTTATTAGACAAGGTTAAAGTTGTCTGGTGTTCTGTGCACGACTGTGGCAGCCCATGGGCGGCCCCGACGACCAGACATCGGTTGGGGGTAGGTATTAGTGTTCAATGCTTCACGAGGCATAATCAAGCCTGATAATACCTCCGATACCCGAGTTCATAATGGTCTGAACACAGCCTCGAGACTGATAATGAGGAGGAGCAAGAGGGGACGGGGGCGGGGAAGCGACCAGCGCATTATTGCCAGACAGTATTCCTCCCACCACACCACGTGCCATGGGACGAACTTCTGCTGGCAACTATACATCCACTAAAAAAATTATCGGAACTATTTTAGCGTGATAAAATTTGACTCACATGACGAGAGATCTGAAAAGACACTAAGTTGACGTGCGTGATTGCTATCCCTGAGCTGTGGAGCCTTAGGTCCGTATTCATAGTGGTATCGGAGGCTTCGCAGCACCGCTTACTAAGCAGTTTGTCTTTACTTATTATCACTGCCTTTTACATTGCTTCAAAAGTTTGAGTATCAACACAGTTCTTATAAAAACTGTCAACAAGGATGCTGATGTGTAATGTAAATCATATACAAAAACTTTAAAACTCCTGCCGCTCATTCGAAGCTCAAATTGTCCAAGCTGAAGCAGTTTCGTAGGCAACACATTCCTCACAGTTTATGCAAATCGAGAACCTTCTGAGGTAAAAGCCTATCCTAGAAAAAATGAATATACCTATCGATCACCCCCTCCGTAATGTTATCATCTTCGTCAAACTGGTGATATAGGCTACCATTCTCGGTTGCATAATCCATGCGCTACTACATTCACGTGTCATTGATGTGGTTAATATTATAGCAACACTACAATGCATACTGTATATGCTTTCAGTGAGTTGTTCATGGGGCTTTGCATATACTGGACAGTTAGACCTGTAAAGTTTACCATTAACCGCCTGAAAAGTTTGCCACCAACCCATTCTTAAAATTCTAATGATGGTTTTCACTGTATCATATCGTGTAAGAAAATCCTAAGAAGGCAACCTCGGATACGATGAGTACCCAACAGAAAAACAGCACTTTGATTTTTGTATTACCGTTCCCGGTATCTAGTGGATAATGCTTTTCTGTTCTGAGACCTTCCTTCAAGCATTATGTCCATTGCAATGATTTATTCGTTATTCACGCCATCTATCTTTCTATCTATCTATCAGTTTATCTGTCTGTCTGTCTGTCCCTCACTCTTTATCTCTCTCTCTCTTTCTCTCTCTCTCTTCAGTATATATATATATATATATATATATATATATATATATATATATATATATATATATATATACTTTCTGTAACTTGTATAGTATTATGCATCTTGTGTGGATGCATGTGCGATTACTTACGTGTGCCATGAGATACATGTGTGATTACTTACGTGTGCGCATGTAAATGAACATTTTTATTATACTTTATTATAGGGTTTATATGCAGTCACAGCTTTTGTTTTTCTTTCTTATGTTGTAAATCTTACGTAACTCTTTATACTTATACTTTCAAACAACAAAAATTTTAATGGTGATTCCGCCAGTGTTTTGTCCACGTTCTTGTTTTCGTCATTGAAGATGCCTTTCAGAGAATTTCGCTCTGAGAAGGCTCAGCCAGGTACTTTGATCATTGTATAACATATTGGACCAATACATATTTTCGGTTTAATTAACTAAACATAAAATTAAAAATGAAACTTCTTTCCTCTCTGTCTGTGAGGTTCACTGCTTACATACCAGTTTGGGTGGCCGGTTGCTTGGCTAGCTGATACTCTGCTTGCCTGCCTGCCTGGCCAGCTGTCTGTCTGCCTGTCCGGCTAGCTGGCTGACCGAATAGCGTGACTGATGCATGTGTGCATTAATGGGTGGAGGGATGGGTTCCTGGCTGGCTGCATAAATGGCTTCCTGGGTTGGCAGTAGACTGGCTAGTTGGCTGGCTGACTGGACTGTTGATTGAATGCTTGGGTGGCTGACTGGCTGTGTGATAGCTGGGTGGGTGGCTGGTTGTGAGGGTAGCTGAGTGGCTAGTTGACTGAACGGTTGGCCGTGTGGGGGACTGGGTGATTACTGGCTAGCGAGAATTATATATATATATATATATATATATATATATATATATATATAATTCTCTAAATGCTATATAATGTAGGGAAATGCCTATTGTTTTTAATAATAACAACGACTTTTTATAAATATCACAACACTTGGCAACACTGCTTTCCAACGCTGTCACGCTTGTAGATGAGTCAGTGAAGGTAGGTCAGGTGTCAATCCGCAGGTCACTTCCTCTCTGACCGCCATCAAAGATGAAAGCTTTTCCTCAAATTATAATAATTAATAAAACCGTATAGACTTTTTATAGAAATAAATCTCCATAAACTGTAGATTTTATATGTAGAGAGAGAGAGAGACAGACAGACAGACAGGCAGACAGACAGACACAGACAGACAAACAGACAGACACAGACAGACAGACAGACAGACAGAGACAGACAGACAGACAGATAGGACAGACAGACAGACAGATAGGACAGACAGACAGACAGGACAGACAAAGTCAGGAGGATTTTCCTCAAATTCTAATAATTCATAAAACCGTATAGGCTTTTTATAGAAAAAAAAATCTCCATAAAATATTGATATTATATCCAGAGAGAGAGAGAAAGAGAGAGAGAGGTGGTGAGCTGAGAGAGAGGGTTAACCCTTGTCTCCAATCCGATAATTGGCCCAGTAGAAACTGTGGCAACGTCGCACGTAGGGGAACTCCCGTGAGGGGCAACGCCTAAACGATCTGGATATTTTGGAAGGGCTATAACTCGTTAGATGAATACCTGCCTGCCTGCCTCCTGCCTCACTAATTGACTGCCTGCCTGGTTGCTTACCTGCCTGGTTGTTTACCTGCCTGTTTACATGGTTACTTGGCTGACTGCCTGTCTGCATGTCTACCTGGCTGGCTCCCTGTCTGCATGGCTACCTGGCTGGCTTGTTACCTGCATGCCTGCCCACTGCCTACTTGACCGTTTACTTGGCTGCTTGGCTGACTGGGTGTTTGCCAGTTTAGTTCTCTGACTGCCTGTCTGCCTGCCGGCCAGACTTTCTTATTCGCTACACGTCTCCCTGGATGATTGGATGTCTGTCTACTTGCCTGGCAGGCTGCATATGTACTATTGCGGCCAGGAGTTCTTAGCCACCCTCGTCCAGCCAACCCGTGTATGTGGCAGCGTCGCATTCACGGCCACAGAAGTTGCCTTCGATGCATTTCTGTTGAAAAATATCCCTTCAGCTTTGGGCTTGTACTAATGGATAAAGCAATAGTAATATTTACTTTGAAGGTTTGTCCCTGATAACACGATTATATCATACTGATTATTTAATAACTTGTTTCTCGTATAGAGCCAAGCAAGTGACAGATTTGTATATTTAACTCCACTCCACGACTTTCTGTAGGTTTGAACCAGCGAACACAGAGTGAACAAGTTCGAAGCATTCATTTGTTACCAGGAGAGAGAGAGAGAGAGAGAGAGAGAGAGAGGCGGGAGCCCGTGAATTTTAGAGGAATGAGGTGGAGAAATGAGGTGCTCAACACAGTTAAACAGGGATTTTTCCTTTCGTTTCGGTTGGCTTTCTATGCCTAAATGACTAAATGAAGATAAATTATGAAATATAATGACTGGATGACAAAGTGGTAATCGGATCTGGCTAATGGTTGTTTGGTCCAAGGTGTGTAGTGGTAAACTTATTTTCAGGCAACGGTCGCTGTTAAAAGTTAGATATTTTAAGTCCCATTTATTGTAAATATCTCTATGTATGTTTACAGTACGTGTATGCCCTTATGGACCTATTTTCACCCCATTAATATTTTTATCAATGGACATTTTCACCACTCGGAGCACAATCCCCCATGAATCTATTTTCCTTAGACTTTTTTTTTTTTCAAAGACGCCTACTTTTCTACGTAACCTATTTTCCCACGAACTAATTTTCCCCATTGGTGTATTTTCTCCCCACGGACCAATTTCTCCGTCGACCTTGAATCTCTCCATGGATACAGGTTTCCTACCTGGACGTATACCCATGGATGTATTTGTCACAATGAACCTATATTCCCCATAAACCTGTTATCCGACGTGGTTATATCACCCACTGATGCGTGCAGTTCAAACACAGACCTCTTAACCAACAGACGTATTGCACGATGGATCTTTTGCAACCCACTGGATATATATATCTACTTCAGCATGATTCCATAATAATATCCTCTGTGCACCGATATTCCCAACTCGGACATTAACTCAAATCACCTAATTCCAGTGGCCTGTTTTCCCACAATCCGTCCATCCACCTACACACCCACCCATCAACGCACATACCCACAACTTTACTCAATACAGTATGCCTCAAGAGTAGGACGACACAAACCCGTCTCTTGCCTTGTCCTACAGGTAGCCCCACCACCCACCCCGTTTAAACAATGCACGAACCCCACTCCACCCCACTTAACCAGCCCAACAACCCTTTCCCTCCCTCTCACCCACCCACTCCACCTAATCCGCCTGTGAAACAACCAGCCTACACTCACCAATCCACCCACCCAGTCACCAACCTACCAAGCCGCATACCATGCACCACAAGTCAGATGACTCCAATTCAACACACACACACACACACACACACACACACACACACACACACACACACACACACACACACACACACACACACACACACACACACACACACACACACACACACACACACACACACACACACACACACACACACACACACACACACACAGAGTCGGGGTGGATTTCCTTACAAGAAAGATGAGTTTCACCGCTTAACTCAGTCTGTCGGTAGAAAATAGTACTGGGTACTCTTTACAGGGAGTTTGTCAGGCCGCAGATCAGAGACTTCATTTCGGCTACATACACATGATTTTATGCGATATGAGTAAATAAGGTGCTCGAGCTAAACAGGGAATTTTTCCTTTGCCTAATAACGAAGGAGTTTATTTATCCCAGGATAACGTCTCCTCGGACAAAATGAAAGATGGGTTTTATTCTGAGTAACGCCAGTTGACTTTGTCAAATAATTTGGCAGGCCGCGTAACTTCTGTTATATGCCTTATGTTCGCATTTTTTTCTCTCTCTGGTGGTTGACACCTGGAGATTTTTGGCAAACTCATGAGTATTTTTCTCATTAACTGGATATCTCTCTCTGGACAGAGATGCAAATTACTTAAGCACAGCTTTTTGTTAAATCAACATGCTTTTATCTCCTAATTCATTATTCCAACGAAACCAACCCTAAAAAGAAAAAAATATATATCACAAAACAAGGCAAGTTCTAGTGACTGATGGAAGAAATATTCACACTGTGGCCTGTTTCCAATGGATCACACGAATCCAGGGTTTCTCCTCCCTTGCATTTCCCTGCGCCAGTCTGCCTCCACCTCATTATTCCAAAATTCACAGGCGCCCACCATACACGCTCTCTCTCTCTCTCTCTCTCTCTCTCTCTCTCTCTCTCTCTCTCTCTCTCTCTCTCTCTCTCTCTCTCTCTCCTGGTAACAAATGAATGCTTCGAACTTGTTCACTCTGTGTTCGCTGGTTCAAACCTACAGGAAGGCGTGGAGTGGAACCAAATATACGTATTTGTCACTTGCTTGGCTCTATACGAGAAACAAGTTATTAAATTATTAGTATGATATATTCCTGTTATCAGGGACAAACCTTCAAAGTACATATTACTATTGCTTTATCCACTAGTACAAGCCCAAAGCTGAAGGGATATTTTTCGACAGAAATGCATCGAAGGCAACTTCTGTGCTCGTGAATGCGACTCTGCCACATACACGGGTTGGCTGGACGAGGGTGGCTAAGAACTCCTGTCCGCAATAGTACATGACTACCGGTTTGCCTGCTTACCTGGCTGTCTGCCTAATGGCCTGACTTTTGGTTGCCTGCTTACCTACCCACTTGCCTTCATGTCTGTCTGGTTACCTGCCTGTCTTCATATCTGGCTACCTGTCTTCCTATTTGCCTTGCTGACTTCCTGGTTAGCAACTTGTCTGTCTGCCCGCCAGTCTGCGTGGCTGCCGGCCTGTCTGGCTTGCTGTTTGTCTCTCTGCATTGTGAACTGGCTGGCTGCCTGTCAGTCTGGCTTGCAGAGTAGCTAACTGCCTGCCTGCCCTCCTGCCAGCCTGCTTCTTTGGTTCACAGTGATGGTTGCCAGCTGGCTGAGTGGGAGGGTGGCTACTCTTTGATTGAGTTGCTATTAGGCTGGCTGTGTGAATGGCTGGCTGGCTGTCTACCTGTTTGACTGACTGATTGATAGCCTGCCTGCCTGCTCCTGCACTGTCTTTAAACCAATCTATCTTCCCACTTGGTTGGCTAACCGGTTGACTCTGACTGGCTGGCAGGCTTCCTCCATATATGCATTCCTGCATACATGTCTGCTGGTCTTCCCTCCTGGCTGGTTGGTTGAATGGGAGGGTTGGATGATTGGTGAATGGCTGGGCAGGTTGCTAACTTCTGGCTGGATGAATGGCTGCTTGGTTGGGTTGCTGGTAGACAGGGTGAGTGGATGGGTAAGCGGTTGGTTGGGTGGCTGACTGACTGACTTGCTGCCTAGCTACTTGAAGTCTACCTGCCTACCTGCCTGCGTGTCTTCCTAGCAGGATTGCTGACTAGGAGGGTTGAAAGCTGGATGAGAGTATGGGTGGGTAGTTGTCTGAATGGTTGGCTGTTTGATTTGGCTGGGATGCAGAATGGCTGGCAGGTTGACTGGCTGGATGGTTGGCTTCCTGCCTGACTCCCTGCCTTCCCTCTTGCCTGACTGGTTGACTGGTAGGGTTGTAGGATTAGAGACTAGGTGTTTAGGTGTCTGACTAGTTGGCTGGCTAGGCGATTTGCTGAGGTACTGGCACGTTGGGTGTGGGGCTAGTTGGCTTGATGGCTGGCTTTATTCCTGGATGACTCATTAGGTTACTGGGGCAGAGGCTGGTTGGCTTTCTGGTGATCTGGCTGGAAGGGCTCCTTGCTAACTGATTGGCTGGTGGGCTTCCTGACTGATTTGTTTAGTAGAATGCTTGTTGGCTCGCTGGACGGTTGCCCTGCTGTGAGACTGGCTGGATGACTGGCTGGCTACCTGCATGCGTGCCTCAACGGCTGCCTCCCAGCATAGTTGGCTTGCTGCATAAATGCTTACCTCATTCACTGCCTGCATGCCTGCCTACGTGGCTGCCCTTCTGCCTACCTGTCATCCTGACTGAGTGCCATTCATTTCGGCTCAATAACTGCCTGTCGTCCGGAATGCCTGTCTGCTTGGCAGATAGATTGTCTTTTGCTATCCTGCCTTGCTAAATGTCTCGCTGCCTGGCTGACCGATTCCCTGCCTGCCTGTCTGCCTGTCTGCCTACCTGCCCAGCTGTTTGCATCCCTGCCTGCCTCCATGTTTACCTGCTTGCTGCCTGGCAATGTGACTGGCTGCTGTGTTGGCTGACAGGCTGGCTAGCTGATTGTCTGGTTGTCTAACTGGCTGGCTGTCTATTTAGTTAGTTTGTTAGCTGGCTGCCTTCCCACGTTGCTGCCAGGCTCGCTGGTTCGCTAGCAGGCTGCCTGCCTGCCTGCCTGCCTACCTACCTCTGAGGTTAGTTTGTTAACTACCGACCAGCCTGACTGTCTGTCTGGTAGGTTTCCTTCCTGCCTGACTAGCTACCAGTATGCCTGGCTTTTTTTTTTATATATAAATATGCAAAGAAGAAGGAACCAAAGGATAGAAGCTCCCATATTGCTCCCCCCAAGAAAAAATACAAAACTAGAATGGCACTCAGTAGAGCGCATACCTCCACTAACGCCCTATCTTGCAATGTTAAAGAAAGTGGAAAAAAAGAAAATCCTGGATCCGCACATTTATCCTTATCTGCACCAAAATTTAATTGAGTGTATTCTGGGCCAAGGCGCATTCTTCTTCCACGTTTCGTGGAAATCCGTCCAGTAGTTTTTGTGTAATCTTGCTCATAATCCAACCAATCAACAAACAAACGGACAGGGGTGAAAACTATAACCTTCTTGGTAAAAGTAAAAAAATAACGGAAAGCCAATTTCATGACGCGATTTTACGAGCTGCCTGGACACTACTTGTATATCTATCTATATACCAAGGCTACTTGTCTCACAGAAAGGTGGGGTAGCCGAAACAGGACAACTCACTCCCTATTGACTCATCCACACACGCACATTTATTCGTACCTTAGCCCCTGGGGGAGAAGGGACAGAGCCTCACCACACCATACCATATGAAGCTCAATTGTGCAGTGCAGTCAGTGACATTAGCAGGGCCCGACAACAGAGTTGGTTTGCCCCTGCCACAGCATAATGGACCCATCCCATTACCCGCACCTGTCCTGATCAGCTGAACAGACCAAATGTGGGAGAATATCCACTCATGGCTGGGTCACCATTTATTCATACACAAATTCTCTCCAATCATTCCTATCACGCGCAGCCACTCTTCCTTGCTCTACAAACATCCCTCTTCCATCTAATGCTCTCTTCACTCTGTCCATCAATCCTATTCGTGATCCTCGTCTCAGCCTTACACCTTTCACATGCGATCCAGTTACTTTTTTTTACCAATCACACTTCATCCATTCTCTCCATATGGCCAAACCATTGCAACACTCTCTGCTCATCTAAATCAGACATCTCTCGCATAACTCCAGTTCTCCTCTGCACTTTGTCATTTCTCACTCAATCCATACACATCACTCCACACATACTCCTCAGACACTTCATCTCCATTACATTCAAGCTTTTCCTCTCTGCTACACCCATATTACATGTTTCAGCCCCATATAATGCATTCGGCACAATTACACCCTCATACAACCTTCTCTTTACATCCATTCTAAGCAAACGACATATGAATTCTTTTTTTATCCCTCCCAGCACCTCTCTTACTACATTCATTCTTAACTTTACTTCTACATCTATTCTTCCATCCACAGCAACGTGTGACCCTAAATACTTAAAACTACCTCCTCAAGCAACTCACCATTCAAAACTATATTCATCCTTCTACCATCTACCAACCACATACACTTCATCATTTTACTCTTATGTCACGGGGTTTTTTAAAAATAAATGCAAAATTTTAAATGATAATGCTCAATAATACTGAAGAGGAGGGACAATGACTTGTCTTGCTAAATCAAGCAATGATTACTTTATATCGATCCGCTTGTGAGACTCTCTCAGAATGAGAATTTATGAACTTTCTCAACAGTATGCAGCAGAGACTAATTACTCAATTGCTGTCTATTAGTACTGTTAGCCTCTGGAGAAAGTGACTTCACCCCTGACAATAAATAACTAATACTATTAATAATATCAGGTTCTTGCTGATGCGTAACTCCTAGAAGGCACAACGGATTTTAAGCTTAATACAACAAGACTGGCCTAAGTACCAGTTATGAATGGCAAAACGTTTATGCAAGCTAGGAGCTATAAGGGAAATAAGCTTAATTGTGGAGAAATGAAACACGAGTTTACATTTCATTAAGCTCGAGAAAAAGAACTGTTAAATTTATTGATTACAAAGGAATAAATTTAACGTTACATTTCAAAATGAATTCAAATAATGAGATCGCACTCACTCACTCATTCAAAAGCTAAATTATTAAGCCAAAAAAAAAAACAACATGCGGTGCAGCCGGCCAGGATGTGAGGAAACAGCACACTTAACTAAACTCTTAAACCTAGGAAAATACGAAAAGGAAATACTGGTCAATGAATGTAGTGTCTCACCAAAGAAGGGTGGGAGCCTGGAGAACTGTAGTCTAGTGGAGTCTGGGTGCTAGCTGACCTCTCACTCTCTCACTGCTGGAGCTCAGAACCTCACTCTGTCACGACAGACACTTGACTGCCCATTCAAATACGATGCGTGTGGTAGGACGCACAGGCCACCAGAAGAAGGCATGGCCAACGGTCGAGGCAAGCAGGGGCGAACAATAAAGAAACAATAATATCGCTCAGTAGAGCACTTAATGACGTGCATTTGATCGGTCACTTTTGAAACAGTGATGAATGTTTTGAAAAAAGCATACCACCGAAATGGAGAGAGAAACGGTTGACTGAACGATACACAGTGAGTTTTCCACTAATAGTTCGTGGTTTCTCACAAAAGGAAAATGTCGCGAATTTGATTCGTGACATTACGCCCCTACAAAATAAAAATTTTTCTTTACGGGAAAAAATTTGTGGATATATATATTTATGTACACCTCCTAACTCATTCACACAAGATTCACACTGCGGTGTGTATGCTATCCTGCTACAGGAGAAAATCACTATCGCCAATGAGCGTAAAAACCTCATATTTACGTTAATATAGGCAAGCTTGAGGGAAAAAACTCCATGACGACGGTGAAAATCCTGTGCTCAGGTCAACTGAGTGAAAGTTCGCTACATTTACACTGACAACTAATTGTTGTGTAGCGTTGTGTATGTGATACACGGTGTAGGTGTGACAGTTGTAATGTAACTGTACCTACGTGTAAAATCATGTAATACAAATTTATAGTAAATATTAATAATATGGCGACGACGAAGGCAGAGGAGAAGAGGCGGCAGCGTGCGGCAGATAATCAGCTGGCCCGCACAGCAAAACTGCTACACCCATCGCTGTACCTGCAAAACCAATTAAGGTGGAGCATCAAAAGTGTCAATTAGACAAAAATTCTTATTACATTGCAATTACTCTCTCTGCCTAGCAATCAGTACATGCTACGAAAGGTACACTCTAGCTGAAAAATACGAGTGACAGCCTAAGCTTCGTACATTCGAGGTCGCCATTAATTTATTAGGTACATTATTAACTAGAAAACATAGTCGTAAGGGATGTTAGCGGGGAAGCTCTAACCTGGCATGCACCTTGCTCAACATGCAGTGCAGCCGGCCAGCATGTGAGGATACAGCACCTTAACAACATCCCATCACCCAGTTTAGGGGGAGCTCTAACCTGGCATGCACCTCGCTCAACATGCGGCGCAGCCGGCCAGCATGTGAGGGAACAGCACCTTAAATGACGGTACATATGTATGCACAGGCCCTGGACATACTGTGTCCTGTGGGGCCAATGGGCGAGACGTCAGGTCTGCACCCACTTCACCACTACCCTGTCTCTCAACTGACTCAGAGATTACAGGTGTGGTTACAAACGGCACAGGAAGGACATGTTCTTGATTAGTGGTACTTTGACACACACTGCAGGAGCTCACAAAACTATCTATGTCTCGTCCCATCCCTGGCCAGAAAAAGTCAGCTCGGATACGGCCCTGGGTCTTCCTTTTGCCCATGTGACCTCCTGAGGCTGAACAATTACACCATTCTGACACTGCTTGGCGGTACTTGGCGGGAACGACAAACTGCAGTCGAACCTCGCCCTTGGGTGTTCGTGACTCACGGTAGAGCCGTCCTTGTTTACGAAGGAACTTGGCTCGACCTCCCCATGAATACTTTATCACTCTATCCTTTTGTTTGTTCCGCATGGCAGCAAGTGTCGGGTCAGAATGTTGTTCTTGAACAACAAGTTGGCTACACATCAGATCTTGCGGCGATTCAATGGTCACTGGGGTGACACAGTCTGGAGCCTCAGCCATGGCTCGTGTTACTGTAGCCGAAGTCTGAGTAGCGTCATCTTCGGTGCAACTATCCTTGACACCGGGAATGTTGCCTACAATTATGTCAAATAAAGGTTCTGGCATGACAACCGCGAGTGTCGTACCAGTATAAAATGGAGATGCCACCTGGATACATGCCTCAGGGAACAATCTCACTGATCCATCAATAAGGTTTGCATGGATCTGTCGACCTGTATACTGCTCAGGCCGAACTAGACTCTGCTTGACAGAGCAACCTGAGGAACCATTGTCTCTCAGGACCTTAACAGGAATGCCTCCCACAAACCCTGGCTGAACAAGGAAGGTACTGTCACCTGTGGGAGGGCCTGTGGAGGAAGCAGGTAGCCACTCATGAGGCTGCTGAATAATTGATGCAGAAAACATGGTGCCTTGAGAATTATTCAGCAGCCTCATGAGTGGCTAGCTGCTTGAGGAGTCATACTCACTGCCTGTGGAGATGGAACATTGACCATCTGTGGAGGGGGGTTCACTGTCACTGTGGGACTAGTGAACTGTGGGGGAGTACCCGTACTGGTAGGGACGTGACCACTGTGCTGCTGCTGAGGAATGAAGGCTGTGTTTGCTTCCTGCCTCCTATTCACTTGAGCTGGTGGTGAAAAAGACAGTCCCGACGGTCGGTCGGGCAAAACGTTTATGCTGGTTAGGGTACCTGTTGTACCTCTTCCACTCAGGTTTCTGAGTGTTTTGCCCCTGGTCCTTCCACTGCGGTTTTGGACCTTGGCCTTTGCTCTGAGAACGGCCTTGTTGCTGGGATTTAGTCTGAGATGGCTTCCCAGACTTGGCAGTATCTTTTCTGCTGTTCCAGGTGTTTTGCTTACGAGTTTGATACCCGTATGCAGTGAAATATGCGTCAGCCTTTTCTGCCATTTGACTGGCATCTTTCACCTGGCAGATCTTAAGCTGTGCTATGAGCTCAGCAGGCCACGACCTCTCTAGCTGTGTACGCAGCATAAGGTCAATTATCCCCTCACACGTGGAAGGAGTTTCATCTTTCTCCATCCACTCACCTAAGTAAGCAGTGAGACGGTCGAGGAACTGAAAAGCTGTCTCCTTGTCTTGGAGACGAGCTCGCATGAACTGAACTTTGGCGTCGTCTACTGTGAGACCATACGCCTTAATGAGTGCAGCTTTCATCATCTCATACGTGAGACTGTCTCCACGAATTCTGTGGAGAATATCGAGGGCAGGGCCCTCAAATAAACTAAGAAATTGGAGCCGCTTAGCTGCCTCATCCAGTTGATACATGTCTGCCATGTCCTCAAAACGAGCTATGTACGGCTCGATTCGCTCGCCTACCTTGTATGAAGGAAGCTTGATGCGTGGGGTCGCCAGGACAAGTGCAGGGAGAACGCTCGTGGAGCTTGGACCAACTGCACCAGACGTGTCTGAAGCCAAGGAATCTCGCTTGAGCTTCAGCACTTCAAGTTCATGTTTGTCGCGTGCTTCTCGCTCGGCACGTTCATGTTCTCGTTCTCTCTCTCATTCCTCACGCTGTTCTCGCTCGTGTTCTAAGTCGAGTTCGCGTTGTTTCTGCTCGTGTTCGCGTTGTTCTCGCTCGTATTCGCGCTGTTCTCGCTCGTATTCGCGCTGTTCTCGCTCGTGTTCCCATTGGATTCTACGCTCGTCACGAGCATCTTTCTCACGTTCCTGCTCGATATTAAACCGTGAGAGGACTTAGGTTTGAATTTTTTCTGGGTCAGTGAGGTCCATATCTTTCGCTTCCTGTACATAGACACTGGCTGCCATGATGCTAGCTCAATCTAAATAAATAGCGACTCAGTACTGACTGCTACTTCGCAAACGAATGCTAATAAACACAAGTAAAGAATACAGACACAAGCTAGTGGTGACCAGTCTTATCTAGTTAACTGGAAAAGGATAAAGCAAAAATGCAAATGACTGGGAAGACTCAATAATTAACACAATGGGTACGGCGATTTCCCAGGAGCGTATAAAATCGTCTGGCGCTACCAAGAATAAAGTACTAAATAGAGTTAAGTACTCTATGGATTAATAAAGCAGAAATTCACTTGCTAAACTAACGACAAACACCAGTAAGCTTGTGCCTATAAACTTTAATGATAAATACCTAAATATGAGAGAGTGAGTATTATCTCGTGAATAGCTTTAGAGCTAGGAGTTAATATCCTGGAATGAGGTCGCCAATTGTCACGGGGTTTTTAAGATAAATGCAAATATTAAATGATAATCTTCAATAATACTGAACAGCAGGAACAAGAACTGTCTTGCTAAATCAAGCAGTGATTATACTATACCGGCTTGCTTCGCCGATTTTCTCAGAACGCGAATTTATAAACTTTCTCAACAGTACACAGCAAAGACTAATTACTCAATTGCTGTCTATTAGTACTGTTAGCCTCTGGAGAAAGTGACTTCACCCCTGACAATAAATAACTAATACTATTAATAATATCAGGTTCTTGCTGATGCGTAACTCCTAGAAGGCACAATGGATTTTAAGCTTAATACAACAAGACTGGCCTAAGTACCAGTTATGAATGGCAAAACGTTTATGCAAGCTAGGAGCTATAAGGGAAATAAGCTTAGTTGTGGAGAAATGAAACACGAGTTTACATTACATTAAGTTCGAGAAAAAGAACTGTTAAATTTATTGATTACAAAGGAATAAATTTAACGTTACATTTCAAAATGAATTCAAATAATGAGATCGCACTCACTCACTCACTCAAAAGCTAAATTCTTACGCCTAAAAAAAACATGCGGCGCAGCCGGCCAGCATGTGAGGAAACAGCACACTTAACTAAACTCTTAAACCTAAGAAAATACAAAAAGGAAATACTGATCAATGAATGTAGTGTCTCACCAAAGAAGGGTGGGAGCCTGGAGAACTGTAGTCTAGTGGAGTCTGGGTGCTAGCTGACCTCTCACTCTCTCACTGCTGGAGCACAGAACCTCACTCTGTCACGACAGACACTTGACTGCCCATTCAAATACGATGCGTGTGGTAGGACGCACAGGCCACCGGAAGAGGGCGTGGCCAACGGTCGAGGCAAGCAGGGGCGAACAATAAAGAAACAATAATATCGCTCAGTAGAGCACTTAATGACGTGCATTAGATCGGTCACTTTTGAAACAGTGACAAAAGTTTTGAAAAAAAGCATACCACCAAAATGGAGAGAGAAACGGTTGACTGAACGATACACAGTGAGTTTTCCACTAATAGTTCGTGGTTTCTCACAAAAGGAAAATGTCACGAATTTGATTCGTGACATCTTATTCCCTTTTACTCTCAATTTCCTCCTTTCACACACCCTTCCAAACTCATATACCAACTGTCTCAGTATCTCCTCCAAATCAACCACAAGTGCGGTATCATCCGCAAACAGCAGCTGATTCAGATTCCACTCTCTACCATCAGCTTTCACCAAACTCAAACCTCCATCTAACACTTTCACCTCTCTTACAACACCGTCCATATCGATATTAAACAATCGTGGCGACATCACACATCTCTGCCACAGCCCCACTCTCGCAGGAAACCAATCATTCACAGTGTTTTCCACTCATACACCCACTCGATTATTTACTTAAGAATATTCCACTCCTTTTAATAACCTACCATCAAGTCCATACAATCTCAAAACAGTCCACAAAGCCTCCCTATCAGCTACCGGTATATCAAACGCTTTCTCTAAATCCATGAACGCCCAAAACACATCCTTACCTTTCACCAAATATTTTTCACACACCTGTATCACAACCACAATGTGCCTGGAAACACTGTGTTTAAAAGACTGGAGATCATCCACAGAAGACAGCTCCAGTGTTAATCTGATGCATACATAAAGGACTGGGAGCAACGGTTTATTCTTGAATTTGAGAGTTGAACAGAAACGGGTACTAAGCACCAACTGTAGCGGTGGAGGGATGCAAGCAGACAGTTCAGCAGAGCAATGACCATTGAAGTAGTTAAAGAAAAGAGATAAATGTGCAACAATGCAGCGAAGAGATAGAGGTTGAAGGGCGTCAGTAAGAGAAGGAGAGTTAATGAGATGAAAAGCCTTTGTTCCACCTTTTTGACAATAGCTGTACGTGAAGGGCCTCCCCATACATGAAAGTTATACTTTACACTGGGGATATAAAAATGTGTACAAAGTGAACAACTCTGCATGGGAAAGATGGCATGAAGTCTGGTCAGCACACCTAATCTCTTGGAAGCAGATTTCACATGAGAGGTAATATGATCTTTCCAAGATAGATCCCGAAAGAATGAAGCCCCGAGTATTATCACAGATGATACAGAAATGAGATGGGGCTTATTACAAATTTTCCGGTGGTAGATTATGTCTGGGGCCACTCTTTGCGGGATTAGGGCGTCGGGCTATAGATAGATAGATAGATGGATTATGACTGGACAAATAATGTAAGAACTAAGTTTTTGATGCATTAAAGCAACAAGATTACTTTTCCCCCAATCAGAGATCTGAGCCAAGCCAGACATTCAATGTGCCATGGCCTCATCTGCAGTTTCTTGAAGCAACTGCCGAGATGCATGCTGTGGGAAGCAGATGGAGAAATGAAGGGTGGAGTCATCAGCGTATGAGTGAATAGGGTTTGATGTACAGTCATAAAAAAAACTATCGTTACCCTTCAGAGCTATACACTATGACACAACGACGAAGTGTTGTGGAATGATGAGACAGGAAAGTTTGTACCGCAAACCCGTCAGTGTCGGTCATGCGAGAGACAGATATTAGAATTAGTACTTAAGGAAATAAAAGTTTATTAGATCGTTTGGCCTCTGTTCATAGAGACAATATGTTTTATTATCCGGCACCGAATTCATTAAATAAAACTATAACAAAATGGTGTGGAGTCAGCAACACACATGCAGACGGGCAATGATTATGTACACCCATGCCAGACGTATGATGGCAATTCAGCCGATACAAGCCAAGGTAGTAATTTTCAGTGTAATAATGATATGTATTGCGCTCTACATATAGTTAATGTTGAGTAGAAGGAAAATAATAATACGTGTTCAGTCTCATTGCTTTAATATTTTGTATACTCGCCCCCTGCTTCCAAAACAGCCTGTAGACGTTGATGCCTGGATACCACCAACTGAACCATCCATCTGAAGCATAACTGCTCTATACAGCCTGGGCTGTTCTGAGTGCAACTGCTCAATGCAGCCCTGGCCGCACGGGTGCATTTTGAATATAGTGCTACGGTGACCAAGTTCTACGCATGCAAGCATGTTGGAGCCTTCAAAACTTAAACCGAAACCGAAAACGAAACCAAAAATGAAAACCATACATTCCAATAGGGTATCAGACACTTCGATCTTCTTCCACGGCTTTACCGAGGTAAATATTCAGCTAATTTTTCGTTACTATATACTTTGGCTTGTATTCTCTCAATTCCTAAGACAAAATTTGGCCTTTGGGAAATATCACTTTTACTCCTATGTCTGAGCACCACAAACACCTCAAAAAATCAGCCATGAGCAGTTAACGGGTTAACCACCCATATAAAGCAAAAAAGTAAACTCGTGCACCCTGCTACACTATCATAAAAAAAAACAGTTGATGCCTATAGATTAAATACACATCAAAATTTGTTGTATTCTATAGAAATAGTTGAATAGTAGGACAATAATAAACGTGCTGAGTTTCATTACTAATCCCCTGCGGGGCGCTCAGGGTAACGCAAACACGTCCTATATATTTCCCCACCATATGGCTCATTCTTGCTCATTATTCCAACTCTTTTAATGGGACTGTGATATGGCAAGACTAAACGGGGGAGGGGTGAACAGCAAGGATCCACCCACATAGCCCAGCTAACGTTCGTTTTGCATTGAACATAATTGGGGGTAACAATAGTTTTTCTTATGACTGTACAGTTTAGAAGGTCATTGATGACTAGAAGGAAGAGAGTTGGTGATAGAACAGAGACTGAGGAACACCACTATTGATAGCTCTTGGAGAAGAATGGTGGCTGTCAACAACATCAGCCATAGAATAACCAGAAAGGAAGCTAGAAATGAATGCACAGATTGAAGGATAGGAACCATAGAAGGGCAGTTTAGAAAATAAACATTTATTACAGAATCGATTGAAAGCCTTTCTGATTTCAAGTCCAATGGCAAAGCTTTCGCCAAAGTCCCTAAAGGAGGATGACCCTGAGTCTAAAAGCAATGTGCGAAGATCACCAGTGGGGCGTCTGGAAGATGTATATGATAGGAAAGGTGCTTAATTTGCCAGCAAGAAGGAAAAGTACAAGTTGACAGACAAAGGCAAAAGTGTGTATCTAGGCAGGGTGTAAGCACAGAAGCACAGTTCTTGAGTACAACAGGAGGGACCCCATCAGGCCCATATGCCTTGTTAGTATTGAGGCCAGTGGTGGCAGAAAATTCATCAAAGAAATTTTAATATCAGCCACGAAGAAGTCAGATGGAGGGAAATGGAGAAACTGCACCGTAATCGTCTAAGATGGAATTAGAGATGAAAGTATGAGCGATGAATTCTGCTATATCAGTAAAAGAAACAGCTACAGAGTCATCAGAGTGACTGGCTGCCTGTCTGCCTACCTGATGGCTGCCTGTCTGCCTGCCTGATGGCTGCCTGTCTGCCTGCCTGATAGCCGCCTGTCTGCCTGCTTGATGGCCGCTTGTGTTTCTGCATGTCAGCCTATCATCCTATCTGCCTGGTCTCTGTCCTGTCTGCCTGCCTGACAAACTGCCTTCCTGCTTGACTGACTGCCTGTCGGCCTACCTGCCTGACAGTAAGCCTCCTTGCCATTTTTACTACACTCCTTCCTATCTGAATTAATTCTTTCTACCAGCCTGCCTGACTCTCTGGTTATCTGCCTTCTTGTATGAATCATGGTTGGCCGCCTGTCTGTCTGGCTGTTTGGCAGAATCCATAGCTGCCTGTTTGGCTGACTGGCTGGCTGGCTGGTTGACTAGTTTTTTGGTTGGCTGGCTGTCTATGTGAGTGGCTGGATGTCTGGTTGGCTGGCTCACTGGCTGGCTGAGTGCCTACCTGCCTGCATCACTGGATGCTTGCTTGCCTGCTTGACTGGCTCTCTGGGTGCCTGGCTGAGGGGCTAGCTGCCAAATTACCTGGGTGATGAATGCTTGGATTGTTGGTTGGCCGATTGCCTGGCTGCTTGCCAGCCTCCCTGTCTCCACGAAAACCTGTTTGCATTTAAGGCTTGTAGCCTGGTGGGGTGGCTGGCTAAAGTCCCGTCCACACGAGCATGAAACAAGTTTTAAAGCATGTTCTGAACATTGCTTCAGATGTATTCCATACTCGTACATGCTCGACGTATCTGGTTTGAAGGTTCAAACTCGTAAACTTGTTTCGAGACATGCTATCATCACTAGTCTGTACGTTTCCTGCTGGGAACAGGCTTGGAGATAATCAGTTTTTAGTTCGGCAAGAATACTAACATGTTTGTGACATGTTTGGAAGCATGTATCTAGCATGTTCCTGACATGTTCCTAGCATTGATTCGGGCAATATTTTAGGCACCATTTGGATGAGGCTTAAGTGTCTTCATGTCATTCTGGTTGACTGCTTTCCTGCCTGCCTACTGCCTATGTGCTTGCTAGCCTGCCTGGCTGGTTAACTATCTGTTTTCCTGGTTGGTTGGCTACCCACTTGGCTGACTGATGGACTGGTCAGTTGGCTGGTTGGTTGATTGGCTGTCTGGTTGATTGAGTTCTTTCTTTCCTGTCTGCCCGCCTGCCTGCCTTCCTTCCTGGTTGGCTGGCTGACTGGGAGGATTGCAACTTGGGTATGTGAATTGATGGGTAGCAGTTTTGGTGTCTTGGTGACTGACTGGGTTGCTGACTGGCTGGCTGGGTGGCTTGCTGGTTGGCAGGATGGGTGGTTTTGGTACTGGGTGTGTGAGCGGGCTGTCTGAATTTCAGGCTCACTGATTGACTGGCTGGGCACTTACTTCCGTATCTCCCTGCATGTGTGTCTGCCTACCTTCCTGGCTAACTGATTGAGAGGATTGTAGGTTGAGTGGATGGGTTGCTGAATGTTTGGCTAGCAAGGCGACTGGATGAATTGCTGCCTGGCTGGGCTTATGGCTGGTCAGTTGGCTGGCTGGATGGATGATTTTTAGGTGGCAGGTTGGCTAGCTGTCTTGTTGGCTATTTATTGCTGGCTGCCTGCCAGCTGGTCTGTCTGGCTGATTTAACGGACTTCTGGCTTACTTACTGTCTAGTTGGCCGAGCACCTATTGGCCTGGCTTGCTGGTTACCTGTGAGCCTGTCTGCTTCAATGGTTGTCTGCTTTCTGGTTGGCTTCCCGTCTGTCTCCCTGTCTCCTTGTCAACTTACCTACTTGGCAGGGTGGTTGTCTCCCTCTTAGCCTGTCTGCCTTCCTGCTTACCCATCATCCTTATTATGGGGGAAAGGGAAGTCGCCTCAGGA
Organism: Coenobita brevimanus; assembly: GCF_032717465.1. Taxonomy (NCBI): domain Eukaryota; kingdom Metazoa; phylum Arthropoda; class Malacostraca; order Decapoda; family Coenobitidae; genus Coenobita; species Coenobita brevimanus. The sequence continues at coordinate 17,458,069 of NC_137065.1, read as the reverse complement.
AACAAAGGGGATCGACTTACGGTATTCAAGTTTTAATTTTTTACTTTATTATCACTTATGCCGCCGCTTCACTGAAAGTGAGAAATTTACAAACCTTCTCTTCAAGCAGTGCTAAGCAAGAGATAAATCACTCATGGATGCTAAATTATTAATACTTTTGGCCTCTAAGAGAAAGAACCCTGCCCTCCTGACAATTAAAAATGCACCCTAGAACCTTGCAGTGGCTGAGTGGTTAGCAACGCTGACTGCAAAACTGCCGGATCGTTAACGCCAGGGTTAGAATCCTGGTGTGGGGAGCTGGTGCCCATCCACCCTTTGTGGGTTGATAGGTAAATGCGTACTTTGGATAACACCTGGGGAGGTAACTGTGGTGATCTGGATAATGCAGTGGCTTTGTATCCCAGATTATTGGGTGAATAACTCATTACAGGCTCAAAGGCTGAAGTTAAGGGGATTAGCACCGTGGCTAAGTGACTCATGGCATATGCTCCCACCTTTACCTTTACCTGGAATGTAGAAATAATAAACCAGTCTTATGCTTTCGCCTCTCCTAGCTTGAGCAAATGGTTTTATTATGAACTGATATGAAAGAATTGGCTTAACTACCAGTCGCGACTAGTACAAAAAAAGATTTGTGCAGACTGGGAGCAAATTGAATAAAGAACAAATGTAAAACACAATTTTACATTCAATCAAGCTCGAAAGAAAAGCTGTGAATCTACTAATTACAACAAAATGAATACTTATGTAAGCAGGTAAATTCACTTACTCATCCACTTAAACTACCTAACACTCTTAAATCTAGAACACAGAAAGAAAATACTGGTAAATGGAATGATGTGGAGTTGCAGAGCTGCAAGAAGACTGGGTTGCTGTCTTGTTCTGCTGTGTCCTGAACTCCCCTACGTCGAGAATGGAGTTGCAGAACTGCAAAAGAACTAGGTGATTCACTGCCTGAAGACACCGCTATGACACAAGGGTTGGTCTCTGCAAGCCACTGCCCCTTCACATTGCTCTGTCTACGTCCGTCTCACCCTCTCGACTGGTAATCTCCAACTAACTATGGTTAGTGGAGATGTATGGTATCACAGAGCTGCAAGATGATCCACAGATCGAGATATGAGGGGTAGTCTCCACGATCACCTCTCACACACCTCTACCGTACGTCTGCCCTTTGGAGCTATGACCCTCCAGCAGACTATGTTCTCACAAATGCACTGTGGCTATTTTGGGAAATGGGCACAGCCTCCCTTCAATGGTTACAGAGGTGGGGCAATGATATATCGGATATAAATTTGCTCAGTGATACACTAACGCCGTGCATAAATACAATCACTTGTGAAAATATGTTAAATGTTTTGAACATCTGTTCCAAACGGAGTGCAAAGGAAAGACAGTTAGAGCTGAGGGAAGTTCCATGGGACTTCCTTAATGTTCGTTGACTCCCACATTAATACAGGCTCGTGAATTTGCGACATTACGTCCCATCAAAATGAAATTTTACTCTGGAAATTTAGACAGGAGCTAATATATATATATATATATATATATATATATATATATAATATATATATATATATATATATATATATATATATATATATACATAAACATGATGGCATTGGCTGGAAATGGAAGCTCACTGACCTCTCTCCAAATGATTTTAGGACAGATAGAGAACTACTAGACTCAAGAGAGTAACACAACTCCCTCCCAGTAAAAGTATCCAGTGGTTTTTATGAAGTCTTTTAGAATAACCTGAAATCCTGATGGTATTCCTATGGGCTTACATATCACAGCGCTTAGGACATTGATCTGAGTCCAAGTGAAGTTAATAGCGTTGGTTCCTGGGGATGGATTCACCACACTTATTTTCAAAGTGCATATTTAGAAAATAAAGCAGGAGAAGCAACAGAACTTTTGATGACGACTGTACGCTAAAATCAATTAGTTAGGAAAGAGAAATTATTTTATGTGACATTAAAATAAAAGAAAATAAATTTCCTCCACCCTTTGCGGGATTAGGGCGTCGGGCTATAGATAGATAGATAGATAGATAGAAATTTCCTCCACAGATCTCCATTTCCTATGTACTTCTCCCTCCCTCTTCCTTCCATAAAATTATGTTACTAAATAAAATTCCACATCTTAAGCAACTATGAAATCTTACGACTACAACATTAACTCTAAACCCCCCACTCCATCCATCCCTGCCCCCTCTTGCTTAAATTAACAAAGTTAATTGAAGTAATTGTGTAATAACTATGTTACTACTAAAACGTCAACGTTCCTGTCCCAGTTCCACGCTCCGGCCAACGTGATCCTTGAAGGGCATGCAGTCAACAGAAATATTTAAAGTTACTAAGCCTTGGTAAATATCAATAAAACTGCTAAATAGAAATAAGTATCTCTAGATCCACACAGAACCTCTAGAATGCCAACTTCCCTCCACAGTTCTCCCGTCCCGCTACAGTTCACCCCTCTTCCCTCCCCATTGTTTTTCTCTATAAAATCTCTAAAATGCCACCTTTCCCTCAGCAGTTCTACGCCCCTGCCAGTCAGATCCTCGATGTGGATGTAGCGCATGTCAACACCCACACCCAAGTTTGACGGCAGCCACCTTCATCCTGCTGCCCAATCCCACAAATCCGGCTGCTGCACATCGCCCCACACCCAAACCCACACAACCACCAATACCCAGTCATTTCAGCACTTGTACAACGCACAGGAGCACCACGGGCCTTCACAGGTGGCCCTCAGCTAAACCTACAGCTTTCTAACATTCCAGCCACTGAAAGGACAAGGATCTCAAACTCAGTCATTAGTCTCTCAAGTGCAGATTATTACGAAGGTGACTTTCCCCAGCTGTGACTCACAGACATTACTTAGCACCACCCACCCTATGAGGTCTTAACACAGCTCCATAGATGTTTCCAAGGAGTCTAATGCCTCAAATGGATCCCAACCTCTGCCACAAACCCCCAACCAAATACTCCAGTCAGTCACAGCACAGACACCCACCTCATACATTTGTATGAAACCATATTCTCGTCGGTTAAGGAGTTTCCTTAGTACCTCTTCCTAACCAGTATATTGTATTTCCTGGATCTGGGTATTATCTGTGCTGTATTAATAAAAATGATACACAAGTCACAGGAAAAAAAAATGCACAGATTTATTTTTTCATTATGGCAACTCAATAACCCCTGGTATTTTACTGACACGTAATACATAACCAATGATGTCAAAGTGCGTACCAAGGTGTACAGATAATATGCACAACAATCGTCTGGGAGGTATGCTAATACCCTCTTATGATCACAAGAAGACGATTCTCGTCAAAAAAGAAGTCTCATTCGCCACCTAACTTTTTATTTCTGCATCTGATATTCTTTAATGTTACTCGTCAAATATGTGTTGGAATAGAAAGGTGTATAAGTCATTTACAAGTAATGTGAAGCTGAATTATAAGAAAAAAAATAAGGAAAAGGTGTTTCATAGCTCCCAACCTCATGATAATGCGGTTCTGGAAGCTTCTGGTTCCAACACCATTGTAAATATAGCATTAATCTGTAGCTATTTCTTTTGTACTGCACAGACATATCTAGGACGACATTATTACCGCCAACGTACTGTAACTGAGGAACCTACGCAAAGATGTAGGCAAGCCTCAAATTTAGGACAGTCAGTTTTTTAATTATTTATGTAGATGGGAAATCATTGGATTTCATTCTGTTCCACAGAAATGTGTATATGTTAACGGACCTTTATTTAAGGATATTGCTATAGCCACATGCTAACAGAAGGTGGCCTAGATTTTTTTTTTTTTTTTTAGTGTAAACAGAAAGGCAATAAAAGACAGGCGATTCATAAATACAAATCGCGCTACCTTCATTAACCCATACAATCCCTTGGTTACCTTCTGTTTACATACTGTACTGTACTTTACAGCACATCACCTGAGTTACCACTTGTTTACATATAGTCATATTTTTGAGCATTGTAACTCCTCTTATCATTATAAATCCCTTTGGTTACCTTATGTTTTCATGTCACCTGAGTAACCTTCTATGTATATATATATAATTGCAATTAGTCTTTTAGTTTCATGCTGATGCAAAAAATTTTCCGTTCAGTATCAAAATGTTTGAAAAGAAATGCGCTAACGTTCCGCTGAGGAAAACTTCAGATGTATCTATCAAAAGAGATGTACTAGATAAGAAAAATGTCAACTAAGTAATAAAACAAAAAGTATGGATGCATACTAGAAGTATATGAGATACCAAATTGACGGATGTTTCCCAGGATACAACAAGCAGTTTTGGATGGCACTGTATCGATCGATTCCATCACCAGTTTGAGCCCTTGCATCAGTCAATGACATCTGCAGCTAAGAGGTTAGCAGATTCATATCTCTTTGGTATCCTTCTCTTAACATACACATCATGACTATGTTCTGTACTTAACTTGATTCCCTCCTTTAACCTATCGTTGGTTGACTCATATTTAATATACACTAATTACCTACTGTCACATAAACACGAATCCTTGAATACTGCCTCCCAGCATACACACATCTCTTCATTTACCTCGTGTTAAGCACTGAACATTACACCCCGTTTGGGCAGTTTAATTGTCCTTTTCATGAAATATCCAGAGAATCTGGCCACTTTGTGAAATGATCAGTCCTACAGGCCAGTGTATGAAATACACATACAGTTACTCATTTCAAGAAATATGTAGATTCTGATCTTCTAACCCAGATGATATTGACAAGCAAGATTACAGCTACTGATGAGGATTCCCCTCTTGACAATGCAACATATCCAGCGAAGCAAACACGTTTGTTACATGCAGCAGGAGTAAAACAAGAGGCAACCACAATGAGAAAATTAGAAGCTCCCTGGACTAAGTATAAGCGGTAATGTGGCAGTAATTTTTTCTATGTTTCATAAGGCAAAGGAGATCCACCGAACAACACTGATGTTGTGTAAAAGACTGACAAGGATTAGAAATTTTCAATCTAAGTATGAATGTAAAGAAAACAGTCCAAACTCCTGAAATGCCGAGATATGAACACAGAGAAGGAGTTGCAAAAATACCTATGTTCAAGGGAGACTATCAAAATAAAATCTGTGTGTAGTGTATATAACTCTTTAAGAAATGCCAAGTGACCTGTGTAAGAAAATGTTTCCACTTCAAAGACAAAAATGCAACAGTGCTTGCCACTCACATGTCACTGGTGAGAATCGCGATTAATCATTGTTGTTGTCCACATTTTTATATGAATATGTAGCTGCTGTAGGTTTGACTGGTGATACATGGAATAAATTACCTGTGGGTATATTAATCATGTCTCTTCCTTCCATTTCTGATGATACTGAGCATATATATATATATATATATATATATATATATATATATATATATATATATATATATATATATATATATATATATATATATATATATATATATATATGGAGCCTCTGTGGTACAGTGGTGGAGTGTGCGTCTCGCACGCTGGTGGGCGCGGGTTCGCCTCCCACCAGAGTTGTAAAAACTTTAAGAAGTGTTCACCGAGCCACTGAACACTTTGGTGGACCCAAGGGGTGCTATGGTTGAACCAGTGTTGCACAGTAGTATGCTTGCACCCAGTCGGCTTAAGGCGGGCCGATTACACTTGGTTCACAGACAACACACTCACCCAAAACCACTTCATCATTATAATCACATTCACAAGCACTTCTCACCCTACATACAGTCTATACCAGACAGCCTAAGCCACTGGGTAGAGTTACATTGGCCGTATCATCCCTGCTTCGGTAGGGATAGGCCGGTCCTGCAGTGGAGCTCAATGGCTGCTGATGATGATATATATATATATATATATATATATATATATATATATATATATATATATATATATATATATATATGGAGCCTCTGTGGCACAGTGGTAGAGTGTGCGTCTCGCACGCTGGTGGACGCAGTTTTACCTCCTGCCAGAGTTGTAAAAACTTTGGGAACCATTGACCGAGTCACTTACTGCTTCGGCGGACATAAGGGGTGCTGTGGTTGAACCAGTGTTGCATACTAGTATGCTTACATCCAGTCAGCTTAAGGTGGGCCGATGACTCTTGGTTCACAGACTACACGCACATCCAGAGCCACTCCAACATTACAGTGAAACTCACAAACACTTCTCCCCTACTTACAGTCTCTACCAGACAGCCTAAGCCACTAGGTAGAGATACATTGACTGCATTGTCCCTGCATCTGTAGGGATAGGCTGGTCCTGCAGCGGACACTCAACAGCTGATTTTATATTATATATATATATATATATATATATATATATATATATATATATATATATATATATATATATATATATATAATCATACGGACCTCCTTTCCCACACTAGGGCAGGGTTAGGAGTAGCAATGTCCAGACAGATTAAATTTGCCCATTCCAATGGGCCATGCTTCCATTCACTCATCATTCAGGCCCCCGGACTCCTGGGCCTATCAGATGCCAAAAATTTTCAACACACTCTGTAGCATCACATAAACATATCCAGTTGAGTCAGTCTGGACACTGCTACGTTAAAAAGGGGCGCCAAATCCCTGATCATGCACTTCACCTCACAACATTCAACCAGCCAGCTCGATCTCTTGTCAGTTCCCTAGCCTCACCGACTTCCAAACCTCTCTTCCTCACACACTCATCCACCATATCTCTCCACCTACTCCTAGGCCTACCTCGCCTCCTCCCTTCTTCAAATTAACTCAGATATACCTTTTTCACCACTCTATTATTATCCATACTCTCCACATGACCATAAAATCTCAGTACACTCTCGTCGATTCTGGTGTCCACCGACTTCCCCACTACACATCTTTCACGAATCACATTATTTCCTATCCTATCGATTCTCTGTTCTCCACATACATTCCTCAGCAGTCCCATCTCCACTGCTGTTACTCTTGACTTTTCATTTTCATGCCACACCATAGTGTCACATCCATATGTTAAAGTTGGCACTAAAATTCCTTCATGTAAGCCTCGTGCAATTGCAATACTCAAGCCTCTCTTTCTTATCAAGGCCTTCACTGCACTAGCTACTTTTCTTCCTTGTGTCACTCTACTTTCAACTTCTTTTGCACATTATCTTCTCTTTTCTATCAATGTACCCAGGTATTTGAACTCTCTCACCAGTTCCAGTCTCTCTCCATTTACCATTACATCACGCTGGGAGCCACCTTCTCTCTCAAGAACCATCACTTTACTCTTTTCTACATCTACTTTCAAAGCACGACGCTCACAGACATCAGCAAAATTCTGCACTAGCCTACCAAGTTCTTGTCCGGTACGCTGCAAGCAGCACAGCATCATCAGCATACAACAAATTTGAGATATTCCATCCATCATCATGAATTACCAACGCCATCCCTCTCTCCGTTACTCTTGTTTTTACTTTTCTCATCACCCCATCCATCTGTATGTATATATATATATATATATATATATATATATATATATATATATATATATATATATATATATACATGGGAACATTACACATGGGAACATTACACAACCTTGCGCACGCCCACATCGATCGTGAACCATTCACTTAGATGCCCATTAGCCCATACAGATGCTTTACTATCATCATAAAAACACTTGACGGCACCTAGCACCTTACCATCTACACCGTACATGTGCAAAACTTTCCACAATCCTTCTGTGTCCACTTTGTTGTATGCTTTTTTCCTGATCCATGTTTGCCATAAACACCTTATGGTCCTTCTCAGAAGCCTTCTCTGCTATCTGTCTCACTGCAAATATCTGATCCACACACCCTCTGCCACTCCTAAAGCCACCCTATTCATCACTCACTAGGACTTCTGACATCTCCCTCATTTTCTCTATAATAATTCTTCCATATACCTTCCCTGCCACACTCAATAAAGTTATGCCACAATAATTCTTGCACTCACGTCGCTCACCTTTATTTTTGTACAGGAGTACAATCACAGCCTTTTGCCACTCTGCTGGCACAGGTTCACTTATCCATGCCTTCTTACATTTCTACAGCACGCTCTGCATTCCATTCTCTCCACTACATCTAAGCATCTCTGCATATATTTCATCAACCCCAGCTGCTTTTCCATTTTTCAGCCGCTTCACAGCACTCTTCACCTGTGCGAATGTCACGTTTCCTGGCACTGCATTCCATCTCTGCACACCTCCAAAACCAATCATGTTTACAGCCGCTCAGCTCTCTCTATTCCCATTCATCAGGCTTTCAAAATAATCTTTCCATCTGTTCCTTACTTCATCCCCATGGGTTAATAATCTACCACCTACATCCTTCACACCAACACATTTCTTTCCACTTTCACTTCTACATTTCTGCACCTCTTTCCAGAATAAGTTCCTATTTTCAGAGTAGTTTGCATTCATTTTTCTTCCTAGATTATCATTTACCTCCTTCTTTTTCCTCTTCACTAGTCTCTTTACATGCTTCTTGCTGTTATTATATTCAGTTTTATTTCAACTGAACCCCTGTCCTGTAACCAATTTTGCCACTTCTTTTTCTTTTCCAACACCACTCTCTTAACCTCCTCATCCCACCATGCCATACCTTTCTTCTTTGTTGTTTCTCTTGCCACACCACACACTGCTTTAGCATTCCTAACTAAGCAATCCCTGTTTGCATTTCACAGGCTATCCGGATCAATTTCATTCCAGTTCACTGAATTTAACTCCTTCTCTACTTTGGTCCTGTAATCATCTGCCATTTCTTTGATCCTCAGCTTCTCAACTTTCAGTCTTTCTCCCCGACTGCTCCTCTCCTGATCCACCTCACTCCTCTCAGTTTGATCTTGCATACCACAGTCATATGATCTGACAGACCTCCACATCGTCCTCTCACGGCCCTCGTATCAGCAACCATTCCCATCTTCGACCTCTCTACGAGCACATAATCAGTCAGGCTTCTTTCAACACGATCCCCGTTCCCTTTATACCTTGTACAGGCGTCGGAATAAGTTCGTTTCCTTTTCCTTGGACTAAGGTGTTTGTAACGCTGCTCGATGGAGAGGTATCCCCTCCTCCTCCCTTCCTCATAGTTCCACACTCCCACCCAACCCCCCCACTTTTTTCTCCGACCCCATGACCCCACTGGGTACCCTCCAAACTCTCGCTCACAGCCAGCTAGGGGTTTCTGTACTTCAAGCACCTCTCTGATTACGTGTAGTCCGAACAACTAATAAAGGGACAGTACAGTATATATCATAAAGTAAGTTAGGAAAAGATTTACTACATACACACACACACACACACACACACACACACACACACACACACACACACACACACACACACACACAGTTAAAAGACAGGGAGCGACAGGCGGAGAAGGAGAGCGAGTGGAAAAATGAGGAATGGGAGGGCAGTTACGGAGAAAATAAAGAGGGGAGAGGCAAGGAGAGAACAACGAGAGTTAAGAAAAGAGACATAAAGTGAGAAGAGACAGTGAGAGGTGAAATGAGATACAAGCAGTGTGAAAGGGAAAGAGAAAAGGGAGATGTGAATCGAAAGGCCGGGAGACAGGGAAGTAGAGACAAAAGGGGAGACAGCTGAGAGAAAATGGGAATGGAGCAAACACAGAAACAGGGATAACAAAAGATTAAAGTGGGAAAGAGAGCTACGGAACGGAATACTGAGAACGATAATGAGGAAAATTAGAAAAGAAGGCAATGTAACCGGGAGGAGGAAAAAAGTGTGTTATTCTGGCAAGGACGCAGGGAAAGAACTAAGCAGGATAAGACGAAAGCATTGAGGCTGAGTACAACGAATGACATTCAAGTAAAAAGGGAGGGAGAGAAAGAGAGAAATTAGAGAAATTTGAGGGAGAGAAAGTAGAGATTAAGGGTGGGAAGAAAATAGGTTAATTTTTAGGTCAAGAAAAAGGGGGGGGGATGTTAAGAAGGGAAGACAAGAGAAGGGGCAGGGAGGGAGGAAGGGAGGGAAAGACAGTGGGAAGAGCGGAGTGGAAGAAGATATTTCGAGTGACATGGAGAGACGGTGAAAGGAGAGAGAAAAAGAAGCATACAGTTATTACTGGGGAAAGAAAGCCGTGAAGGAAATAGATTTAGTACAAGTAAAGAAATACGGAGAGAGTAATGAAGAAAAAAAGGGAACACATGTAACACATGTAAAAAGTAAGACAAAGTTTTGACACGGGGAGGGAGAAAGAAGAGTGAGGTAAGGCGGGAGTGACAGAGGGGAAGAGAGACGAAGGAAAGGAAAGAGAGGAAGGTAGGGACGGAGCAGATTGCTATAAAGAGGGGAAGGAGGGAAAAGGAAATTGGGGATGAGACAAAGGATCCAGAGAGAGATAGGGGGAGGGGGAGGGGCAGTACACAGACAGGCGGACAGGTCGACAAATGTCCAAAAAGTGTGTGTGTGTGTGTGTGTGTGTGTGTGTGTGTGTGTGTGTGTGTGTGTGTGTGTGTGTGTGTGTGTGTGTGTGTGTGTGTGTGTGTGTGCTTCTGTCCCTGCGTCACTTCTGTAACACTTTTCCATTTTTTCACCTGAGTGTTTTCCTCTTCTCTGCTTCAGTTTCTCCTCTCACTCACTTTTTTTATCAGTATTTCTCCTGATTGTTCTTACCATTCCAAGTCTTTCTCTCTCTCTCTCTCTCTCTCTCTCTCTCTCTCTCTCTCTCTCTCTCTCTCTCTCTCTCTCTCTCTCTCTCTCTCTCTCTCTCTCTCTCTCTCTCTCTGTAGGAATAAAGAGATTGTTCTCACAGTCTATACCTCCTTAATACGGCCACTTCCTCAGTTACTGTGGAATTTTGGTCGACATACATCGACTTAAAAAGAGTTCAGGAGACTAATGTATCAGGTTCGCCTGAGGGCTGTAGGACTTTTTTAATACAAACTCGTAGACTACGAGTTCAGCTCATTAATGTGTTTAAAATTTTAATGGGTTTCACTATCATTACATAGAAAGTTGCTTACTCTTAACACGGACTCGGCAAACAACCGTGGTTGGAAGCTGTAAATGAAAAAAAATTACCAGCAGAATTACGTGAAAACTTTTCACGTGCAAGATCAGCTCCACATGGACCTGACTCAGCGTGGACGTTGTTAACACTACAGTAGAGAAGTTTAAGGGATTCAACGGCAGGATCTTACACTAGAATAAATGTGAACTGGATATGCATTCTCAGGCAAACAAGAAGTATCTCCACGGTATGGGCTGCATAGTCATTTAGATCCTAACTTTTCCTTGTAACTCCTGTGTGTGTGTGTGTGTGTGTGTGTGTGTGTGTGTGTGTGTGTGTGTGTGTGTGTGTGTGTGTGTGTGTGTGTGTGTGTGTGTGTGTGTGTGTGTGTCTAGTAAATCTTTTCCTAACTTGGTTTATGATATATACTGTACTGTCCCTTTATTAGTTGTTCGGACTACACGTAATCAGAGAGGTGCTTGAAGTACAGAAACCCCTAGCTGGCTGTGAGCGAGAGTATGGAGGGTACCCAGTGGGGTCATGGGGTCGGAGAGAAAAGTGGGGGGGTTGGGTGGGAGTATGGGACTATGAGGAAGGGAGGAGGAGGGGATACCTCTCCATCGAGCAGTGTTACAAACACGGAAAAGGAAACGAACTTATTCCGACGTATGTACATTTATGTGCATCTTTGTGTTTGAAATACAAGTTACAAATGCACAACCTCCTCTCCTGACACATATCCTTTAGTTGCTTCCCATTGTCATTTTCTCCTGCTACTCCATAACAACCCATTATGTCATTTTCAGGACTAGTGCCTACTTTTCCATTCATATCTACCATTATGACCACTTTATATCTCCTGGACATTTCTCCCACTACTTCATCCAGCTCTTCCCAAAACCTGTCTTTGTCTCTCCCACTCCTGTCCTCACACGGTGCATATGCCAGCATCGCTGCTACTTTCACCTTCTCAAACTTGAACTTAACATACATACACCTCGAGCTGACACATTTGTAATCTCTCATTTCACTCTGCTACACCTCATTCATCAGTAAAGTAACTCCTTCCTTGCATCTTCCTTGCCCATTCATGCCCGATCTTATACATTTCATACCTTCCCACTCCTCCACTTCACACCCTTTCATTTTCGTTTCACACAATGCCATCACGGCATAACTCACTCTTGAACACATTCACCACATCCACCCTCTTGGTCTCCTCATTCACACCTCTCACATTCCACATGGCCATTAAAGTCTGCCCATTTGGCTGGGGCCCTGGGCAGGTATTGGGCCCTCTGAGGCTCTCTGAACTGACTGCCATGATTAAGTGACTCTGGATAGGGAAGTCTGGGTGACAACCCTGCCAGAAACCCGGTTATTTGTTTATATATATATATATATATATATATATATATATATATTTATATATATATATATATATATATATATATATATCTACACACACACACACACATATGAGGTGCTACCCAAAACTTCCAGTAATTTGAATATAAATAGGAAAAGTTACCTTATCTCCTAATTCTCATTGTTGCCTTCGAAATAGTCCCCTTGGGCATGTATTTAGTGGTCCCAGCATTTTTTCCACGAGTCCATATCATCCCTGGAAGGCTTCAGGCGTGATGGTCTTGAGCACCTCCTGCAATTCTGTCTGGATCTCCTCAATCGAGTCAAATCGACGCCCTTCAGTAGTAATTTTAGCTTGGGAAACAGGAAAAAGTCGCAGGCGGCAAGGTCAGGTGAATAGGGTGGGTGGGGAATGACTACGTGTTAATGGAAGCCAGGAACTGCCAGACGACAGTTGATGTGTAAGCAGGGACTTTGTCATGATGCAGGACCCAGTCCTTGTTCTTCCACTGTTCTGGACGTTTGCGGCGGATGTTGTTCCTCAGACGCTGCAAAACTTCACGGTAAAACTTTCCATTGACATATTGACCACGTGGGACGAGTTCCTTAAGAACAATCCCTTGGATATTAAGGAAAACGATCAACATGGACTTGACACTGCTGCGAACTTGACTTGCTTTTTTTGTCCTTACTTGAACCACTTGTACCAGAAAAATGTTATGCTTTGGGACATGGCAATGTCATCAAAGGCTTGCTGAAGCAACCAGTTTCTGCAGCCGTCTTATTGATCTTAAAGCAGAACTTGGTGCAGGTTCTTTGTTCCGTGAGGTCCGCCATTGCAAAACCCCTAAACCACCTACACACCACATTACAATAGTATGCATATCTCAACAACACATCCACTCACAGACAGCCGGGGCCACACTGATCCACAAGGGGTGCTGCTGACTTCTCCTAGCGGCAAAGGGAAAAACGGCAAGCGGTTGGTTCCCTCTGTTCAGATTACTGGAACTTTTGGGTAGCACCTCGTGTATATATATATATATATATATATATATATATATATATATATAGATATATATATATATACTGTTTTCTTTACTTGGGTGAACCTCCTCACTACCTGCCAGTGTGTGTTCATCAGGTCCCAGTGTACACCTTCGTTCTTCTTTTTTTCCCTCTTACTATGAGTACAAAAACACAAACTGTCGATAGGTTTCTGAGAAAGAATAGAAAATTTAAATAAATAAATGAATGACCGCTATTATTAAGTTAAAAATTTACAGTACACTGAAATGGATCACTTCTGCAGGAATGATTTTGATTCTTTTTTTAATCATCTCGTTTGCTCGTCTTTTGTTTTAGCTCTTGTGGTGAGGGACCGAATGAGGTATACCTCTTGTTCTGTGTTGAGATGACGAATGCTGTCATCCCTTGATGAATGGTTCATCCTGCTCCCAGACAGTAGGGTTCATATCCACATATGATAAAAGGAGCTCAAGAATCTTGAAAACAACAACAACAACAACAACAACAACAACAACAACAACAACAAAGTTATAACACAGAACAAATACCAGACAAAATATTTCTAGATTTTTCACAGGCACAGATACGCTGTACAGGCTTTTTTTTTTTTTATCCTTTAATACTTTTAATGTTGTCACCGAAGAGTGCTAATGCAATTTTCACCTCTGAACGTTACCACAGATGTCAACTTAAGCACTTGAATCTAGCAATGTAAAGGGCAAAATTTTAACTTTTCTCCAGACTTTTATGAAGTAGAAGATCCTGCTTTGGAACAGTAACTGGATTGCAGGCAGAATACCAGGGATGGATATAATTCTTTGCCACAGTGAGGCAAGTCTCTCAGTTCTGAGAAGCCTACTTCGTGATGAATGAAAGAAAAGCATTCGGGAGCCGAATGCTAACAGCCCACAAGAATATGCTGTTGGCCAAGTTATGAGCTCTTTACAGAACAAGTGTGAAGAAAATTGGCAAAATTCTACAGAATTCGGTCTCTGCGTTTCACAAAAAGCCAATCTATATTCATGAAACTAGTTGACATTTGGCAGTCATTGTGGTGACCTTGACCTTGACCCCGATTGCCCATTTTCGAACTCGTCTGAGATTTTGGCCACATCTTGATGCCTTGAAGGTTTCACGTTGATAACTCAAGCCTTTCATGAGATATAATGGTGCTAAAGGCGGCAGATAAAAACTAGTTGACTTTTGGCAGCCACTTTGCTGACCTTGACCTTGACCCAAAGTCCATTTTCGAACTCGTCCAAGATTTTGGCCATATCTTGATACCCTGAAGGTTTCATGTTAATAGTCAAGCCGTTCATGAGATATAATGGTAACACACACACACACACACACACACACACACACACACACACACACACACACACACACACACACAGATGCAAGCAAAACCATTATCGCTCCACCTTGCTAAAGCAAGTCATAACAAACACTGGACTGCAAGGTCTGGACGGTGATTGGATCTGAGTTCTAGCAAAATGCACGTAAAACATCCACATCAATTAAGCATGTATTGCATGAGCATCCATTGGTCTTAATGAAGTGTAACTGGAACCATGAACTGCACATCATTCCTTCTCTATGGCACTCCTCAAAGGAAGATAACCACAAGCTCCAAAAGATCTCTGTAGCAATTACAAGAACGTTTTTTAGACGCTGCTGTGAACATGTATATTGCATAACTCAATCGGACCATGGCTGGAGAGGACCTGCTGTTCCAAGGTCTCCTATGTCGGATGTGTACTCCTGTACGTTCAGAGTTGGCCATTAATTGCGGAATGACTTAAACATTTTAATAATGGGGCTTTTGAATTGATCATTGTCCATCAGTGCAGAAACTGTAGCTCCAAATAGAAGTTCCAGAATATGATGTCAGCAAAGAAGTGAATGACTTCACGTCCAAGGGCCAGTTCACTGCCAGCAAAGACACCACAATGAATTTCTGTGTTGTCAGCTTTGTGTCAAAGCATAAAGCTTTGATTTTGTCTCATATACCCCAGTCATCGAATGTTTCCATGATAACCCTTGGTGTCCCAGCTACTTAAGAATTTGTCAGCTTTGGGACTGCAAAAAGTTTGCAGTCTTTATCCCCAGAAACAAGAACTGGCAAACAGTTAGCTTTTTCGGTAAATTTTTAGAAGTAACCAACGTTTTTTTTAATGAAAATTTGTTTGAGTTCCAATGCAAAATGGTGTGTTTTAATTAATTCTGACCTTCATTTTTTAGGGGAAAATCCCCCCTTTGGAAATCTGAGTAAGAATTCCGAAAGTGGGTTTATCCTCCCAAATCAAGATCAAGATGAATTAAAAACACACTATTTTGCAGTATCCTAACCTAACCTAACCTAACACAACCTAACCTAACCTGATCTGATCTACCTTTAAGAGTGTAGAATTGTTCCTTTATAATCGGAAACGGCGAATTTGCACTGGATCTTCCCCTTACTCATACGACTTTTCCTCCACCGGCCGCGGTACCATTGATGTCTACCTTCCCGATCTTTGCAGGGCAAATTACACTCTTTACACTGTACTTCACTTGGCAAAACCCCGTGTTTTCTTAGTAGTTCAATAGATGCTTCGTTATTACTGTGGTAGTCCTTGATAATCTGCCAGTAATCCTTGCTACAACGGATACAAGCTTGGAAATCAGCATCACGTTCTTCACCACCGGAGGCCATGACTATGACTGACTTTCAAATCTTGGGCGTCCCTGAGTCACCCACAAATACTTTAAGGTGATTGGCTGGTTTTACTTACGACTGTTGTGACTGGCTGGTTTCAAAAGTCCCTGTTGTTCGGGAACACCTGTGTCACGAATCAATTCGCGACATTTCCGTTTTGTGAGAAGCCACGAACTAACTCACTGTGTATCGCTCAGCTAACCGTTTCTCCCTCCCTTTTGGAGTATACTTTTCAAAACATTCGTCACTTTCAAAAGTGACCGATTTAATGCACGTCACTAAGTGCGCTACTGAGCGATACAATTGTTTCTTTATCGTTCGCCTCTGCTTCCCTCAACCGTTAGCCACGCCTTGCGTCCTGCCCATACAATGTATTTGAATTGAGTCTTGTGTTTGCTGTGACGAAGAAGGGTTCTGTGCTCAGAAGTGGAGAGGTCAGCTAGCACCCCAAGCTCCACTAGTACAGTTAATCCCAGTACTCCCACCCCCCACCCCTCGGGTGATACATAGTATTCATCGACTGGTATTTCCTTTGTGTATTTCCTAGTTTTAAGAGTTTAGTTAAGGTGTTTTTTCCTAGGCGTAAGTATTTAGCTTTTGTGTGAGTGAGTGAGTGCGTCTCATTTAATTGATTTGAATTGTAACGTTAAGTTTATTTTTTGTGATTAATAAATTTAACAGTTCCTTTCTTGAGCTTAATGTAAGTAAACTCTTGTTTCATTTCTCCATAATTAAGCTTATTTTCCATATAGCTCCTAGCTTGCATAAACGTTTGCTTTCATAACTGGTACTTAGACCAGTCTTGTTGTATTAACTTAATATCCGTTGTGCCACCTAGGAGTTAATGCACCAGCAAGGACCTGATATTGTTATTAGTATTAGTTATTTATTGTCAGGGGTGAAGTAACTTTCTCCAGAGGCTAACAGTACAGTAATTCAGCAATTGTGAGTAATTAGTCTCTGCTGTGTACTGTTGAGAAAGTTTATAAATTCTCGTTCTCAGAGAATCGTGCTAAGCCAGCGTAAAGTAATCGTTGCTTGATGTAGCAAGACAACCATTGTCTCTGCCCTTCAATATTATTGAATATAAAAATCAATTTAAATAATATTTAACCATATATTTCAAAATTACCGTGATATTATAAAAACCCCGTGACAATTGGCGACCTCATTCCAGGATATTAACTCCTAGCTCTAAAGCTATTCACGAGATAGTGCTCACTCATTCATATTTAGGTATTTATCATTAAAGTTTATAGGCACAAGCTTACTGGTGTTTACCCTTAATTTAGCAAGTGAATTTTGCTTTATTAATCAATAGAGTACTTAACTCTAGTTTATTTTTGGTAACGCCAGACGATTTTATTCGCTCCTGGGAAGTCGCCGTACCCATTGTGTTTATTATTGAGTCTTCCCAGTCATTTACATTTTTGATTTATTCTTTGCCAGTTAACTGGATAAGACTGGTCACCACTAGCTTGTGTCTGTATTCTTTACTTGTGTTTATTAGTATTCGTCGCTAAGCAGTCAGTGCTCAATTTCGGGTTGCTTAATAAATTAGCGCCATGGCTACCGCTGTATTTGTACAGGAAGCCAAAGATATGGGTCTCACAGACCCAGAGAAAATACAGAGTTACGTTCTCTCACGGTTCAATTACGAGCAAGAACGTGAGAAAGATGCTCGTGAAGAGCGTAGGATTCAGCGCGAATACGAGCGAGAACAGCGCGAACACGAGCAGAAACAACGCGAGCTCGAGTTAGAAAAAGAGCGAGAACAGCGCGAACACGAGCGAGAACAGCGCGAATACGAGCGTGAACAACGAGACAAAGAACGAGAACATGAACTTGAAGTGCTGAAGCTCAAGCGAGATTCCTTGGCTTCAGACACGTCTGCTGCAGTTGGTCCAAGCTCCACGAGCGTTTCCCCTGCACATGTCCTGGCGACCCCACGCATCAAACTTCCTTCATACAAGGAAAGCGAGCGAATCGAGCCGTACATAGCTCGTTTTGAGGACATGGCAGACTTATATCAACTGGATCAGGCAGCTAAGCGGCTTCAGTTTCTTAGCCTATTTGAGGGCCCTGCCCTCGATATTCTCCACAGAATTCGTGGAGACAATCTCACATATGAGATGATGAAAGCTGCACTCATTAAGGCGTATGGTCTCACAGTAGACGACGCCAAAGTTCAGTTCATGCGAGCTCGTCTCCAAGACAAGGAGACAGCTGTTCAGTTCTTGATCGTCTCACAGCTTACTTAAATGAGTGGATGGAGAAAGATGAAACTCCTTCCACGCGTGAGGGGATAATTGACCTTATGCTGCGTACACAGTTAGAGAGGTCGTGGCCTGCTGAGCTCATAGCACAGCTTAAGATCTGCCAGGTGAAAGATGCCAGCCAAATGGTAGAGAAGGCTGACGCATTCTTTACTGCATACGGGTATCAAGCTCGTAAGCAAAACACCTGGAGCAGAAAAGATACTGGTAAGTCTGGGAAGTCGTCTCAGAATGAACCCCAGCAACAAGGCCATTCTCAGAATAATGGCCAAGGTCCAAAACAGCAGTGGAAGGACCAGGGACAAAACACTCAGAAACCTGAGTGGAAGAGGTACAACAAGTACCCTAACCAGCAGCAGTATCAGCCACGCAACCGACCGTTGGGACAAACTTTTTCACCACCAGCTCAAAAGAGGCAGGAAGCGAAAGCAGCCTTCATTCCTCAGCAGCAGCCTGGTGGTCACGTTCCTACCAGTGTGGGTACTTCCCCACAGTTCACTAGTCCCACAGTGACAGTGAACCCCCCTCCACAGATGGCCAATGTTCCATCTTATAACCCTCAAGGCACAATGTTTGCCACATCAATTCAGCAGCCTCATGAGTGGCTAGCTGCTTCCTCCACAGGCTCTCCCACAGGTGACAGTACCTTCCTTGTTCAGCCAGGGTTTGTGGGAGGCATTCCTGTGAAGGTCCTGAGAGACAATGGTTCCTCAGGTTGCTCTGTTAAACAGAGTTTAGTTCGGCCTGAGCAGTATACAGGTCGACAGATCCATGTAAGCCTTATTGATGGATCAGCGACATTGTTCCCTGAGGCATGTATCCAGGTGGCATCTCCATTTTATACTGGTACGACACTTGCAGTTGTCATGCCAGAGCCTCTATTTGACCTTATAGTAGGCAATATTATTGGAGTCAAGGATAGTTGCTCCGATGATGCTACTCAGACTTCGGCTGCTGCGGTAACACGAGCCATGGCTGAGGCTCCAGATTGTGTCACCCCAGTGATCATTGAATCGCCGCAAGATCTGATGTGTAGTCAACTTGTTGTGCAAGAACAACATTCTGACCCGACACTTGCTGCCGTGCGGAATAAACAAAAGGGTCGAGTGATAAAGTATTCACGGGGAGGTCGAGCCAAGTTCCTTCGTAAACAAGGACGGCTCTACCGTGAGTCACGAACACTCGAGGGCGAGGTTCGATTGCAGTTTGTCGTTCCCGCCAAGTACCGCCTAGCAGTGTTACAATGGGGTCATTGTTCAGCCTCAGGAGGTCACATGGGCAAAAGGAAGACCCAGGGCCGTATCCGAGCTGACTTTTTCTGGTCAGGGATGGGACGAGACATAGATAGTTTTGTCCGTTCCTGCAGTGTGTGCCAAAGTATCACCACTGATCAGGGACATGCCCTTCCTGTGCCATTTGTAACCACACCCGTAATCTCTGAGACAGTTCAGAGACAGGGTAGTGGTGAAGTGGGTGCAGACCTGACGTCTCGCCCATTGGCCCCACAGGAAACATTATGTCCAGGGCCTGTACATACATATTATGTACCGTAGGTTAAGGGGGAAGTTGAGAGGCGACTCGAGGCTATGGAAGACCCGAGTTTGCACAAGGATTCTCAGCTTCCCGGTACTAATAATGTACTGTAGGTTAAGGGGGAAGTTCGAGAGAGAACTCCGCAGAGGCGACTTGAGGCTATGGAAGACCCAAGTTTGCATAAGGATTCTCAGCTTCCCGGTACTAATAGAAGTACTGTAGGTTAAGGGGGAAGTTCGAGAGAGAACTCCGCAGTGGCGACTTGAGGCTATGGAAGACCCAGGTTTGCATAAGGATTCTCAGCTTCCCGGTACTAATAGAAGTACTGTAGGTTAAGGGGGAAGTTCGAGAGAGAACTCCGCAGTGGCGACTTGAGGCTATGGAAGACCCAAGTTTGCATAAGGATTCTCAGCTTCCCGGTACTAATAGAAGTACTGTAGGTTAAGGGGGAAGTTCGAGAGAGAGAACTCCGCAGTGGCGACTTGAGGCTATGGAAGACCCAAGTTTGCATAAGGATTCTCAGCTTCCCGGTACTAATAGAAGTACTGTAGGTTAAGGGGGAAGTTCGAGAGAGAGAACTCCGCAGTGGCGACTTGAGGCTATGGAAGACCCAAGTTTGCATAAGGATTCTCAGCTTCCCGGTACTAATATAAGTATTGTACTGTAGGTTAAGGGGGAAGTGAGAATTCCGCAGTGGCGACTTGAGGCTATGGAAGACCCAAGTTTGCACAAGGATTCTCAGCTTTCCGGTACTAATATAAGTATTGTATTGTAGGTTAAGGGGGAAGTGAGAACTCTGCAGAGGCGACTTGAGGCTATGGAAGACCCAAGTTTGCACAAGGATTCTCAGCTCCTTGATAATAATATAAGAACTGTAGGTTAAGGCACAGGTTGAGGACCTGTGTGCAGTTCGAGGCTATGGAAGACCCAAGTTTGCACAAGGATTCTCAACTTGCCAACCATAATCGTGTGCTATAATTAATGGCGACCTCGAATGTACGTCGTAGCACTGACTGCTAGGCAGAGAGTAATTGTAACGTAATAAGAATTTTGTCTCATTGACACTTTTGATGCTCCACCTTAATTGGTTTTGCAGGTTCAGCAATGGGTGTAGCAGTTTTGCTGTGCGGGCCAGCTGATCGTCTGCCGCACGCAGCCGCCTCTTCTCCTCTGCCTTCTTCGTCGCCATATTATTTACTGTGTCATTTTACACGTAGGTACAGTTACACTACAACTGTCACACCTACACCGTGTATTACATACACCACACTACACAACAATTAGTTGTCAGAGTAAATGTAGCGAACTTTCGCTCAGTTTGACCTGAGTACAGGATTTTCACCGTCGTCACGGAGTTTTTCCCTCAAGCTTGCTTCTATTAACGTAAATACGAGGTTTTTTCGCTCACTGGCGACTGCGACTTTCTCCTGTAGCAGGATAGCACACACACCACAGTGTGAATCTTGTGTGTATGACTTAGGATGTATACATATATATATATATATATATATATATATATATATATATATATATCCACAAATTTTTTCCCATAAGGAAAAAATTTAATTTTGTAGGGGCGTAATGTCACGAATCAATTCGCGACATTTCCGTTTTGTGAGAAGCCACGAACTATTAGTGGAAAACTCACTGTGTATCGCTCAGCTAACCGTTTCTCCCTCCCTTTCGGAGTATACTTTTCAAAACATTCGTCACTTTCAAAAGTGACCGATTTAATGCACGTCACTAAGTGCGCTACTGAGCGATACAATTGTTTCTTTATCGTTCGCCTCTGCTTCCCTCAACCGTTAGCCACGCCTTGCGTCCTGCCCATACAATGTATTTGAATTGAGTCTTGTGTTTGCTGTGACGAAGAAGGGTTCTGTGCTCAGAAGTGGAGAGGTCAGCTAGCACCCCAAGCTCCACTAGTACAGTTAATCCCAGTACTCCCACCCCCCACCCCTCGGGTGATACATAGTATTCATCGACTGGTATTTCCTTTGTGTATTTCCTAGTTTTAAGAGTTTAGTTAAGGTGTTTTTTCCTAGGCATAAGTATTTAGCTTTTGTGTGAGTGAGTGAGTGCGTCTCATTTAATTGATTTGAATTGTAACGTTAAGTTTATTTTTTGTGATTAATAAATTTAACAGTTCCTTTCTTGAGCTTAATGTAAGTAAACTCGTTTCATTTCTCCATAATTAAGCTTATTTTCCATATAGCTCCTAGCTTGCATAAACGTTTGCTTTCATAACTGGTACTTAGACCAGTCTTGTTGTATTAACTTAATATCCGTTGTGCCACCTAGGAGTTAATGCACCAGCAAGGACCTGATATTGTTATTAGTATTAGTTATTTATTGTCAGGGGTGAAGTAACTTTCTCCAGAGGCTATCAGTACAGTAATTCAGCAATTGTGAGTAATTAGTCTCTGCTGTGTACTGTTGAGAAAGTTTATAAATTCTCGTTCTCAGAGAATCGTGCTAAGCCAGCGTAAAGTAATCGTTGCTTGATGTAGCAAGACAACCATTGTCTCTGCCCTTCAATATTATTGAATATAAATATCAATTTAAATAATATTTAACCATATATTTCAAAATTACCGTGATATTATAAAAACCCCGTGACAACCTGATTGGCTGTTTTTAAATCTCACATACATACGAAAGTACCAGCCGAGTACACTCGAGTCCAGCCGACATAGACCGAGCGCACATGCCTGCACCAGCCAACGTGGCACAACATTCATCCACTACTAGTCGTTAGCCTAACCTGTCACTACATGACTACCCATACAAAATTCGCTCCCCCAACTCAAACTAGGCTTAAAAGGTAAGTCTTAGAATAGTTCAGGGACGTAATATAATGAAAATCGGTAACGTTGGTTACTTCTAAAGTAATACCGCTTTTTCCCTGCCAATTGCAACATCAGAACTTATTTCAGTTCTGCCACTGCTTTTCTTTCGTAGATCCATGCTGGCTTCTACTCAAGACATGGCTTTGGCTCTTTACTTTCACTTCACAATGATGATAATAAATTCGCAATAGTAAATCTGAGTTTTCTCTTTTGTTCTACTCTTTCATGCATTTCTGCCTCTAGTTCAGTTTGTGTCTGCTTCCTGACTGCCATTGGCAACTTTTTTTATCCAAGCCTCTCATCTTCCACTTACACCTGTCTTCCTTTGGGCAATCAAAAACTCTGTCTATATGAATATTGATGAGTGAAAATGCATCACATTTTTTTTTTCTTTGCAGTGAAGGTGGAACAGAAACTTCAGCTCCTCTCCCCGCCATGGAAGCCTCTGCCTTGGAAGGGAGGAACTGGGTGATCCAACATGCCAAATCTGCTTCTTTAAACGAGTTCCAGTGGCCATTTATGGAGATTCTGAATCTCAAATCCTGACAGCAAACAGGAACACAATTGCAAATAGTTCTTATTCAATACTGAAAACATCAAAAAAACAAGAAACACTGAAATATAACAAGGTATATACACACTTGATCAGTACATCCTTATATCTGGACAATCCACCCATAGGGCTGAAAATTTACATGATCCTTAAGCAATTTCTAAATCTTATTCAGACATTAATTTTAACAAGATGGTGGATTGCTCATATAGGATTTCTGTTTTGTTTTTTTTAAAGCACCCCTAAGAATCACTGGGGAGGAGTCACGCCCCTCAAATATCGTACAACAAATGAGAGTCCCATGCACAACATGTGCTAAGATATAAAATTCATATCCGCCTTTCTTTCACTGTTTCTGAGAACTTTTAATTAGGTGAAAGGGGGCTGAACCCCTAAAAATTATGGTTGTAATACTGTTTATAGTGGAAGACCTTCAGAGTAACAAGATGAAATAATCTGTGAAGCTTTATTCATATCAATCAAATAATGTAGAAGGTAAGGGACTGATGCCCGGACACACAAACACACACTGGCAAGCTGAATTTAGCTCAATGGTATAGGTCGAGTTGTCAAAAATAATCCCATTCAGTTTCACAGGATTCACAAGGGTCGGACTTAACCCGCCATGTGCCCTATGGGTCACCCCAGTGCCAGCCATTTTTCGACCCCTTTTTTGGCTAAAATGATAGATATTGAAGTGGAAACAATGAATTTCGCCATTAAAATGCTCACCGAGGCTCAGAAATTAGCTTTATTGAGTCCTGCATACTTGTTTACAGGTATAGCTGCTCTCTCATGCTCACCACGTACGTGAGAGAAAGTCGTTTTCTATGTAAGGTATACTCAGGTATTTATGCTGGGAAGGCATAACAATGTTCAGTACACTTTTCTGATTACTTATTACTTCAGCATCTATCACAATTTGCATGTCTTTCTCACTGTGAATGCATTATCTTACACTTAACTGAAGATAGGTACAACGTCACTTCATTCCGTAGTCCTGGCACTTACAAGAAGGTATTTACAACTTGATTTCACTATATAGTCCTTACACTTACAAGAAAATATTTACAACTTACACCTACATGAAAATATTTACAAAATGCCTTCACTATGTACAGCACCGATTGAGGCACGCAGGCAGAGTGAGGCAGAGTGAGCAAGAGGAGGGGAGCGAGTGAGCGTATGGCCTTGACAGCCTGGGGGATGGTAGAGAAACAGCTACCTTACATGCCTGCCAATTTTTACCAGTGAATCTTGAAAATGCGGTCAGAGTCAAGTTTTTTATTTTAAACCATTTGAAAATGGCACTGGCACTGGCCGCGGAATTACGTCAGACCGTTTTATAACGGCATTGGCACGTGGCGGGTTAAACAGCTGTGTTATTCTGCTTATCATTATCATCATCTCCAAATTTTCTTTCGCATTGCCAGATGGTCATTATTACCCTTAAAGGGCACGTTGTGAGCAAGTGACGAGCAAGTGAACGCCATGCTGTCACAATTTCCCTCGAATATACTGGAGCTGATGCCAAAAAAAACATTGTTAGGATGGAAATTATTTTTATATTATTTTGATGATTAAGGCATTCACTGATTAGAGCCGACCACTTGTTTGACAAACTTCTGATTCCAAGGGGTTCCTACAATTTATGGTGAGTTTTTAGTTAATAAAAAATTTTGAATGAATGTATCACAAGCAAAAAGAATTTCATCATTACTTCATTTAGTAAAGTTAGCTTCTGCTTAGTGTGAAGATTAGGTTGGGCCATGCAGCTCATTTTCAAACTTAACTGATAGCAGTGCAGCTAAATGTAATTTTTCAAGAGAATTATGCAAATGGTGATACCAGCACCATGGGTGCAGCCAGAAATATAAATGGGGAGGGGGGGGGACAATGACTAACCTAGCCCCCCCAATGCCTCGCACTTGAGGACACACTGCACTATATATATTCTGTAGTTAATAGTTTCACTAAGTTGCCTGTAGCTATTTATGCTGAAAAATTTCACTGAGAAATAAGCTTTTTATAATCATGAAAAGCTTAACAGTTCCTGCTAATAAGACAGGTCCACCAATGATATACTATCAAAAATCATCAGTATACAGTTATCATCACAAACTGGCCAGTTGCATTTCTCAGTTCCTGTCCTTTCCAAAAATTTCATTGTACAACTTTTTTTCCCTACTTTTAACACTATACCAATATATGCTTTTTTGCCATAATCCACATCACAATATTTTCTCTCTTTAGGGCAAGCATGCAACCTGGAAATGAGAAATATCTACTTGTTGACATCCAAAGCCACCATAAATGCAGCAAACTATAAAACATAGTAGTATTTAATTCCTTGTGAAAACCACAAATGAAATTGTTGTCCCAACTCACCGTGGGATAAAAAAAAAAATGGTGGGCAAGTCGGGACAATAGTCCATTAATCCTTCAGCCCTGCTTTGCTGTATAAATGCATTTTGTGGATAAATCACATAATACTATAACAATTGAAGATTTCACCCACCAAAGAGTAGACCTTTAGCTCTAAAACTGTCTGTGGGAGAGAAATTTTGGCAAACTATGTGTATTTTCAAAAATGAAAATCTACAAATGTCAAAATGCTACCCTTTCATACTTGCAAATTTTTCATGCATTATTCGTGGTTCTATAGAAAACTAGTATTAACAATATTCGTATAGCTGGGGCAGGGGTATTGAATGGGCACCATAAAATGGAAATGTCTTGGCATTTGGCATTGCAGTGCTCACTGTTCCAGCTCACCCCGTGTCCTGCACTGTCCAAACTCACCACACTCAGCACTAATGTCTATGAAAATCCATCGTCTGTTAAACACTTCACTTGGTTCAGTGATGATTGGTTTACTTCAGTGATGGTTGCCACACAGGGCACAGGTAGCTAAAGCCTGAAATGTATCACAAGGAATATCTTAGGCAGTCATTGGTTTCCAGTTTCTGAGTGCACCTACAGTACACTTATGTAGAGCTCATGGCATGACATTATCATTTGTTATTGTTACTAGCAGTACTAATATCCTCTTCAATGTGATGCATTTGCTAAACATAAACTGACCTTTTAGAACTTGAACTCATGAAGTCCAGTATACTTGATTGCTGTGGCTGCTTTCATTTCATAATAAAGTGATCCAGGGAAACTCATGGAATAGGTCTTTCCACTTCCTGTCACAGTACAACGTGCAAGTAACGTAATTAGCAAGTTGTATGCAGGGGCGTTATTTCATTTTTCCTGGGGGGGGGGCTAGGCTATTTAGGAGGTCCCCTACTCCCACCTCCCCACATGGGTGGGCTGGCGACCGAGCATTTTGAAGCCACATGCAAAGCAGTATTCAGAGAATTAAAGCAGTAAACAAATATATATACTGTATATAATTATTTGTTAAACCAAATACTTCCTGAAATACACACTAATGGATATTCTAGCATTGGCAGTGTTTCTGTGTGAATTGAATATGTAAGTTAAAAAGCATGGTAAAGTACATATCATCGCATTATATGCTAATGACCCTGGATAACTGACCAAACAGCAATTAAAATATTTGTATTGGTGAAAGCTTAAACTGATTTCAGTCTTAGAGCCTAATGAAAAGATAATTAACATAACACTGAGAATGAAAAGATGTAAACTTGTAACTGAATTAAAAATGGAAAGCTTTTAGCTTACTATCCCCCATAATACCATGAACTATATAATGCAATGCGAAAAAGTAAGCTCTACACTAAAAGCTGGGAGATATAAAATGATGGTTTTTAAATTTGGAAGAGGCAACTTTGTGAAACTCTTAACTACGGAATATGGATAGTGCACTGCGTCCTTAAGTGCAAACCGTGTGGGGGGGGGCTAGATTAGTCATTGTGCCCCCCCCATTTATATTTCTTGCTGCGCCCCTGGTGCTGGCATCACCATTTGCATGATTCTTTTGAAAAATTACATTTAGCTGCTCCGCTATCAGTTTAGTTTGAAAATGAGCTGCCCACCCCAACCTGATCGTCACACTGAGCAGAAACTAATAATTTTACTATGTGAAGTAACGAAGAAATTCTTTTTGCACGTGATACATTAATTCAAATTTGTTTTATTAAATAAAAACTCCCTATAAATTGTAGAACCCCTTGGAATCTGAAGTTTTCCAAACGAGTGGTCGGCTCTAATCGGTGAATGCCTTAATTACATCAAAATAACATAAAAATATTTTCCATCGTAACAATGTTTATTTGGCATCAGCTCCAGTATATACAAGGGAAATTATGACAGCATGGCGTTCACTTGCTCCTCACTTAGCCGCGGACTGGGAGGCCCTCAGGCAGTAATCACTCTAATATCCGGACGCCCAATAACCGAACATCCCCACTACCCGGACATAATCGTCCTGGGATCCAATATTCCCAAAATGGTCCAAAAAAAAAAAAAAAAAAAAAAAAAAGATTTTTTTTCCCATCCATAATTTGAACTTACCGCGCGCGGCGCGGGAGAGCATTGTTGTGGCGCGTCATTCCTCCGACGTCCGATAGAGCACCGCTGCATCCTCCCCACTTTCCGCCTGTCTCTCGCCGCGAGTGCACGCTCATCGTAATGGCTGCCCACGTGATCGCTTTTGTGGTGGTGCCCTACCTGCTGCAGGGCCTCCTGCTGCTCTCGGGCCTCCTCTTAGTGTGTGTGATGATGGCCCTGCCACCTGAGAAAAGGAAGAGAGTGGTGTTGACTCTGGAGAAGAAACGGAAGATATTGGAGAAAGTAGATGCGGGGTGGTCTTCTTCCCGCATTCTCCATGAGTTTAACCTGGCCCGGTCTACTTTGTTCGATATCAAGAGGTCCCGAGACAAACTCATGCAGTACATGGCTGACTTCTCGTCGAGAAGCAAACGCAACGTGGAAAGGAAGGTTTTGTTTACCCCCAAGTTTGCAGAAATCAACTGATCCACGTTGATTTGGTATCGACAACAACGTGCTGCTGGTGTGATGGTATGTGGAATGGAGCTGAAGGCTGCTGCTGCGAAGTTCGCCAGGCTTCACAACGCCCTAGACTTCAAGGCATCCGAGGGTTGGCTCTTCATGTTCAAGTTGCGGCATGGCCTTACCAACCGTAAAGCACATGGCGAGGCATTGGACACTAACAAGGATGGAACTGACGAGTTTTGGCACAAGGTGAAGGGCTTGATCGACAGGGAGGGCCTCACTCTCGGTCAAGTCTACAACGCTGACGAAACTGGCCTATTCTATCGCTCGCTGCCAACAAACACTCTAGCCAAGGAGACGGAGAAGCGTGTACCTGGCCGCAAGCTTTCCAAGGAACGGATATCTGCTTTGTGTTGTGCCAGTGCTAACGACATGGACCGGCTTAAGCCCGTTGTTGTTGGCCGCTCAAGCAGCCTCGGTGCCTTCGTGGGGTGATGGATGTCCTTCCTGTCGTCTGGTACCATTCTTTGAAGGCATGGTTCACAGCTGTGATCTTCAAAGACTGGTTTCACCGTCACTTCGTCAAGGAGGTCATCCATTACCAGACAAAGACACTGGGAAGCCCGTGCGACCAGGTAAAGGCCCTCCTTCTTCTCGACAATGCACCTGCCCTCCCGTGCGACAAGGACTTGGTTGCTGAAAATGGCCGTATTAGGTGCATGTTTCTGCCACCTAATACGACTGCTCTCATCCAACCAATGGACCAAGGAGTGATCGTGGCAACAAAGCGCCTATACCGTCGGAAATTCCTGCACGAGGTGATGGTTGTTCTCGAGGACGAGGACGAGCACAGGGAGGGACGGGACACACGAGGCAAGTGGACTTTGGAAAACCTTCGCCGCTACAACATCAAGTCTGCACTGTACAACTGGGCTAGTGCATGGAAGGAAGTCCCTGTGAAGACTCTGGAAAATGGATTGTCTCGTCTGCTTCTCGGAATGGATGTGGAGTACGATTTTCTAGGCTTTGACGTGGATGACTTCCATGCACGGCTACGTACGAACGGCGACGATGTAGATGTGGATGATGTTCGTGAGTGGTTGGATGACGATGAGGGTGATCCTGGGTATCGGATGTTGTCTGATATCGAGATCGCGTCTTCGGTTGCAGGTGTCAGTACCGAACTTGAAGATTCCGACACTGAAGGCGACGATGATGCGGACTCCTCTCAGCAGGACACCACTCCAGCCATCCCAAAGCTGAGCACACTCCGGGAACATCTAGAGTTCGTCCTAGACTACCTGGAACACCCGGACTGCGACAGGGAGATGGGGCCCTTGGGACTCGTGGAGGAAGTGCGTGCTTTCAGACAGTGCATCATCAATCATCAGAATCGTCGGCCATTGCGTCAATCAACCATTGACAGTTTTTTCAGGCCCGTGACCCCCGCTGTGCCCAGCCCTGGCTCCACTCCGTTGCCTCCCCAAGACAGGCCCTCATGCTCCGAGCCACAGCCCAGCACATCAGCCACGGTGGAGTCACCGCTCGACGTGAGTTTGCGGCTGTCTTCAGAGTCATCTGCAGTGGGTATGCCATCACCACGACCCAGCAATGCACCCCTAGGTCGCCTAGGTAGGACTATGACAGTGAAAAAGGGCAAGAACTTCTCCACTGGACCACACGTGAATTTAGAGTGTTGTGCAGTGAAAAAAACAGTGTGTTGTGTTAAGGATTTAAAGTTGAGAGAAAAGACTCAATAGAAAAAAAATGTAACGTAAATAGACTTGTTTGTTTTGGCTTTGGAAAATTATATGAATGGGAAAAGTTAAAGTGCAACACTTAGTAAGTTACAATGGAGCATTATTTAGAAAAGAGCGCACACTGTGAAGAGAATGGACTTCTGTGTGTTATTGACTAAGTTCAGTGCAAGACTTCAGGAGCAGTGTACTGCAAGTGCTTCAGGAAATCGTTCTTACTGTCAGAGTCCGAGAGGAGGCGGTTATTCATCGAGATGGCCAGGGACTTGCTGTAAGTAGCCAGAATGTCTCATGCTGTATTTTTTTCCATACTATACTTACCTCATTTCACTCTTTAATGTCCTTTATTGGTGTGAATAGGGTGTTAGTAGCTATGCATGTGCAGTAGGAATGTGTTTTTCTGAGTTAGGCTAGGTTAGGGTCCATAAGTACCAGAATGTTTATTGATGTATGAACATACTTCTAAACCCTCATTTTATGTTTCTTTTCCATTTATTTCAGCCATTTATGTGCCTTATTGGTGTGATTTGGGTCTTAAATAGGTGCTATGCATGTCCAGAGGGAGTTGTATGGGTGTTTCTCTGAGTGAGGGTCCATAAGTACAAGTCCATAAGCTAGGGCCCAATATCCGGACAGAACCAATAACCAGACCTACCTATGGCTCTGTTACGTCGGATATTGGAGTGATTACTTCTTTGATTTTCCCTGGAATGATTATTGCTTCCATGGCCGGGAGCCATCTGAATGTGCCTTGCGCATTACGGAGATTATTCTCTCGGGCATGGAAGCATACATTCCTTTCTCATATCCTTTGACTAACGCAAGGAAGCCATGGTTTAATCATGCTTGTTCTAATGCTGTCCGCAACAAGTAGAGGGCCTACAAAAGATACCAGAGCCAACCCACCCCTGAATCACATCATCTTTACGTTTCTGCCCGGAATTGTGCTAAGTCTGTTCTTCGCTCTACTAAAAATAATTTCATCCATACTAAATGCTCTCAACTCTCCAACTCGAATTCTTCCCGCTCCTTCTGGCACCTTACCAAAAACCTTTCCAACAACTTCACCTCATCATCCTTCCCTCCTCTTTTCTACTCTGATGCTCCTGTAGCTATTTCTTCTACTGATAAAGCACATCGCTTCACACAGTCTTTCTCCTCCAATTCGACCTTAGACGATTCCGGTGCTGTTCCTCCATCACTTCCCCCCTCTGACTTCCTCATGGCTGACATTAAATTTTCTTCAGCTGATGTATTTTCTGCCATCATTGGCCTCAGTACTAACAAGGCAGATGGGCCTGATGGGGTCCCTCCTGTTGTTCTCCAGAACCGTGCTTCTGTGCTTACACCCTGCCAAGGCAAACTCTTTTGCCTTTGTCTGTCAACTTGTACCTTTCCTTCTTGCTGGAAGTTTGCTCTCATTCAGCCAGTCCCAAAGAAGGGTGACCACTAACAACCCTCCAACTATCGTCCAATTGCTTTAACGTCCTGTATTTCAAAAGTTTTCGAGTCAATTCTCAATAGAAAAATTTTAAGGCATCTTTCCTATCACAACCTTCTTTCCGATCGTCAGTACGGGTTCCGTCAGGGACGCTCCACTGGCGATCTTCTCACCTACCTTTCAGACTCCTGGTCATCCTCCTTTCGGGACTTTGGCGAAAGCTTTACCATTGCACTTGACATCTCAAAGGCTTTCGATCGAGTCTGGCATAAATCTTTAATTTCCAAACTGCCCTCCTACGGTTTCTATCCTTCTATCTGTGCCTTCATCGCTAGCTTCCTTTCTGGTCGTTCTATAGCCGCTGTTGTAGACGGCCATCGTTCTTCTCCTAGATCTATCAACAATGGTGTTCCTCAGGGCTCTGTCCTATCACCAACTCTCTTCCTTTTATTCATCAATGATCTTCTAAGCTGTACATCTAACCCTATCCACTTATATGCTGATGACTCCACCCTTCACCTTTCCATTCAGTTCCTGCAATGCCCATCTCAACAGTTACTTCAGCAAACAAGGGATGAGGCTATGGCACACCTAATGTCTGACTTGGCTCGTATCTCTGACTGGGGTAAAAATAATATGGTTTTTTTAATGCATCTAAGACTCAGTTCTTACACCTATCAACCCGACAAAATCTTCCACAGGTATACCCACTAATGTTTAATAATATTCAGCTTAATCCTGCATCATCCTTGAACTTGCTTGGGGTTTCATTTACAATAGAGAGCCAAATTCAAGATCCGATCATTTTGAGATGCCTGGACACAATGCGTTTGAAAGACTGGAGATCATAGGCAGGAGGAAATACAGACAGAGGGAGACAGTTCCAGAGCTGACCTGTTGCATAAATGAAAGACTGGGAGTAACGGTTAACTCTTGCATTAGAGAGTTGGACAGAAAAGGGATGAGAGTTTGCTGCCAGACGGGTGCTACGCGCCTGTCGTAGAGGTGGAGGAATGCAAGCAGACAGTTCAGAGGAGCAGTGACCATTAAAGTAGCGATAGAAAAGAGATAAAGATGCAACAGTGCAGCGAAGAGACAGAGGTTGAAGGGAGTCAGTAAGAGGAGGAGAGTTAATGAGACAAAAAGCCTTTGACTCCACCCTATTGAGAAGAGCTGTATGTGGGGAGCCTCCCCACACATGAGAGTTGTACTCCACACAGGGGCGGATAAAACCCCTGTATAGAGTCAACAATTGTGCAGGGGTAAAGAAAGAGCTGAGTCGGCTTAGCACACCCAATCTCTTGGAAGCAGATTTTACAAGAGATGTAATATGATCTTTCCAAGATAAGTCCCGAGTAAATGAAACCCCAAGCATGTTCAAGGATGATGCAGGATTAATCTGAATATTATTAAACATTAGTGGGTATACCTGTGGAAGATTTTGTCGGGTTGATAGGTGTAAGAACTGAGTCTTAGATGCATTAAAGACAACCATATTATTTTTACCCCAGTCAGAGATATGAGCCAAGTCAGACATTAGGTGTGCCATAGCCTCATCCCTTGTTTCTTGAAGAAAATGTTGAGATGGGCGTTGCGGGAACCGAATGGAAAGATGAAGGGTGGAGTCATCAGCGTATGAGTGGATAGGGTTAGATGTACAGCTTAGAAGATCATTGATGAATAAAAGGAAGAGAGTTGGTGATAGGACAGAGCCCTGAGGAACACCACTGTTGATAGATCTAGGAGAAGAACGATGGCCGTCTACGACAGCGGCTATAGAACGACCAGAAAGGAAGCTAGCGATGAAGGCACAGATAGAAGGATAGAAACCGTAGGAGGGCAGTTTGGAAATTAAAGATTTATGCCAGACTCGATCGAAAGCCTTTGAGATGTCAAGTGCAATGGCAAAGCTTTCGCCAAAGTCCCGAAAGGAGGATGACCAGGAGTCTGAAAGGTAGGTGAGAAGATCGCCAGTGGAGCGTCCCTGCCGGAACCCGTACTGACGATCGGAAAGAAGGTTGTGATAGGAAAGATGCCTTAAAATTTTTCTATTGAGAATTGACTCGAAAACTTTTGAAATACAGGACGTTAAAGCAATTGGACGATAGTTGGATGGTTGTTAGTGGTCACCCTTCTTTGGGACTGGCTGAACGAGAGCAAACTTCCAGCAAGAAGGAAAGGTACAAGTTGACAGACAAAGGCGAAATAGTTTGCCTAGGCAGGGTGAAAGCACAGAAGCACAGTTTTTGAGAACAAGAGGAGGGACTCCATCAGGCCCATATGCCTTGTTAGTACTGAGGCCAGTAATGGCAGAAAATACATCAGCTGAAGAAATTTTAATGTCAGCCATGAGGAAGTCAGAGGGGGGAAGTGATGGAGGAACAGCACCGGAATCGTCTAAGGTGGAATTGGAGGAGAAAGTCTGTGCGAAGAGATCTCCTTTATCAGTAGAAGAAATAGCTACAGAACCATCAGAGTAGAAAAGAGGAGGGAAGGATGATGAGGTAAAGTTGTTAGAAAGATTTTTGGCAAGATGCCAGAAGGAGCGAGAAGAATTCGAGTTGGAGAGTTGAGAGCATTTAGTATG